>NC_135564.1:11500390-11857890 GCF_964340395.1 Glandiceps talaboti | reverse complement strand
ATGGCATCGCATTTTCCAAATTTCCCTCGGCTGTTTGCAATGTTATATGGTTAACCGATATGTAGGAATGTGAATGAGTCATTTTATACGAAGACGATATCAACAAACGTTGTGGTAATATCAGTAACGGTCATCTACAAGCCATCAACACGTCAGTGTGGTCCCACAGTTCACGCGATAGCGTCGTCATATCATATCATATTTTCACACAAAATCTTTGATAAAGTTGTCAACAGATGTTGGAAACACTGAACTGGAATGTCTATACATTGAAATTGAATCCACAATTTAGTGTTGACACGCCTCGCTATATTAAAAATATGTGCGCCTAGTTCATTGCCATGACTTGACTTTGGTGTGACACACACATTATACTTAATTAATGTAAAAACTGACTGAAAAGTTCATGTAGATCTGGCCTTTCAAAAAAACTCAAATTACTGCTATCTTTTAAAGTTTCGTGAAATTGTGTGACTCAGAAATTCATAACTCGACGTTTCCTTCAGGGTAATATGATACCATCGCCGATGACGAAGCGTTGACAATAATAACTGCGTTGCGTGTCATATCGCTGGTGTCATATACAAACACTGATACTACGACTAGCACTGACCCGAACGTTGGTTTTATTGAGGACAAGATCGACCCCCCCCCCCTTTTTTTCGTTTAGTACCAACGATACATAAGAACACACTAATTTGAGCTTCAAAAGTGTGGACGGTCGTTTACGTAATACTGCTTCTGCTCTCAGATGGTCTTGGAATGGTACGTGTACGCATTCTTTTCTTATCGGTCGGACAATGCACTGAGACTATACAGTAATACCGGTGTAAACAACATTGCCACCAAAACCATCAAATATATGAAAAAAAACTCACCTTTTTCTTTCGCTATAGTGGTGATTGAAATATTGTATACGATATACAGAGATACTACCATACCATAGAACTAACAAACAAACTGGGAGTAGCGCAACGAAATACAAAACTCCCTTTCTTGCAATTGAAATAGGAGCCATGTTGAAACGTATACATGTACATCGCAGAGTATGACATCACAGTGGAGGCCGAGTAGGGACGACACACTGCTTGCTATGACGGCGAAAGTTTAAGTACGTGTTGTGACGTGCGAACCAGTGTTGGTCAGTATTAAAGAGACACAACCCAAAAGTTTACGACATTTCTAGATCATATATAGCTGATTTATGACGAAATATACTGCCAATATAATACTTGTCGACGTGTTTTATTCATTTTACGTGCTCTAAGTAGAAGTAGAACGACTTAAAAGTTTTATGTAAATGACCAGGTGTGGTGATGTAACCTTTTCGACCGCGTTAACATAATGACGTCACCAAGCACATACACACAATCTTATAGTATATTACAGTTATTGAAAAGATTGTTAGAAGTCAATGATGATTATTTACGACAGTTTGTAAGTAAAGTGAGTTACACAGTATTAAACTTATGATGGATTCAAAAAGGAAAAGTTAAAATGTAAAGTGCTGAAGAGCGGGTCAATCTGTTTACAAAGAAAAGTCGAAAATAAAGTTTGTAAAGTTCAATTCAATAACTTATGGTTTACCAACACAGCTTAATTTCCATTGGGAAACATCTATAATGTGAATTGTTAGGCATATCCCCAGCTGGCGGCTATGTTTTTGCGAACAAATGTATTGATCATCTTTAAAATGATAAGCTTACTTTGTTTGATACAGTTCAATCAACAAGAAAATAAAACCAAAATTACGACATAAATATAAAACTTCTTTGTCCGGTATTATTTACTGAGCTATTTAAAATACAAACTTTTACTTGTTTTTAGTGATATTTGATTTAATTCGTAACAAGGCAGTTGACAATTCAACGACTGGCCATGATATGTATATGGCCATAAGCATAATAAAATATATATCCCGATGAAAATGTCCATTCTCTAAATCGATTTCGCACACCATACTTGCTTTTTAAACGCGGGTTATTTTCCACTTTATTCTTAAAACTAGCTTGATCACAATTCTTTCTTTCTTTGTTTATTTATTTTCAGTTTTGTGCACATATGACTTGAACTACAATTGTATTATATTCTGAATGTAAGCATGAAATACTCGTTGTATCGACACTACATGCATTCTTTGAAGAGTATTATAGAGGGCGCCCTATCTAGGATAGGATAGGCGGACATGCGTAACTATGAAAACAGATCTTTACCAACTAAAAATATCATATTCAAAGATGTACAACACAAGTCAGAACGACTATTGTGTTTGTTTAACTTCAATTTTGCAGTATGGATATGAAATGACGGTTTTGTGTTTTTCCATCTTTTATCTCGTGATTTTATATTAAATTGCGAACTTACATTCCTCTTCATATCTTGCTTGCCTTAACCTGCTCCCCTCTTTTTTGCATTGCTTTTTAAATAATACTTTTCTTCCAGGTTTGGTTTATTTCATTTCTAACTTGTCTGTCATAGCATCCCCCGCTCAGAGTTTCTGTGATTACAGCGTTCAGACAGTGTAAGGATTTTGCACTTTATGTACGCGGGAGGGGGGTGTAGAGGGGCTTTAAACATACATATCCATATATAGTGCAAAAGTAGATGATACTGGCAAACAGATCCCCATCTCACTACAATAATTTAAATCACCGACGTTTGCAGGATTCTAGATAATATAGTGGTGATCATGTTATGATATTAGAGGTTCCGCAAAATAATACATACACATTTAAAAACTGGTATGTCAGACACTGGTGAGGCAACTTGTGAGCTAATATTCTATTCCCGGATTATCATAATACAAAATAATGACGTTATTAAGTAGTTTTGAATATTCCAATATTCGTAAATATTCGTTAATACCGGATAACGTTATTTATTTTGTATTATGATCATCTTGGAATACAATATTAGCTCACAGATGACTATGTATCCATACACGCGAACACATGACATACGTGGTAATCATGCGTCGTAGTCGTCGAGGTCACGTGATAAGAACGTCACAGTTAGATGTAGTTTGAGCTAGCTATCTCTGAGCTATCTCTAGCTGTCGAGGACTCATATGGTCTCAGGTACGTATTCGCTGTTTGGCTCGCCATTTGGCAATAACTTTGTAAAACGGTATATTTATCATCAATGGCAGCGTTCTACTCTATCCTAACCCCCGCCCCCTCGGGGGGGGGGGGGGCGGTACCACTGGTCGTGTCTGGTAGGGGTGTGCGGCCAATGCTGTCAACCCAAACCCCATTTTAGACCCATTTTGACCAAAAACCAATTAAATAGATAGTAGTAACTGACGTCATGTGAATACCGGCTATACCCCATTTTAGACCATTCATATTTTTAGAAGACCCCTTTGTAGATTTTACAAATTCGAAAATTGTGTAAAGTGGACCCCATTTTAGACTACTTCTAAAAATACAGTACCCATTTCAAACCAAAGGCTGAAAAACTCCACCCCATTGCGGCACATATACGTATACCCAATAAGCGGGAGTACCCCCCCCCCCCCGGGCCTAAACCCTGGATTTGCCGCTAACATATTTTAGAAAGTCATGCAAGAATAAGTGCGTCACACAACTAAGATAAATAGTCTGACTGTTTCCACTTTCATTTTAACATTTCCAGGAAGTCAGGGGAATTCTCCGTAGTGGCGTTACACACTTTCATGTCAGGGAGCGTTCAGTAATTTCGGGGGTGGGGGTAGGGGTAGGGACAGGGTCACTTTTTACAACTAGGTCCACAGGGAAAGGCCATATTTTAGAAAATGGGATTGGGGGAGGATCGCATTTACTTTAACTCATTGTATTGTCTTTAACGTCACATAATTTTGTGATTTTGGCATTCTGTCACTGCCACCTTTTCTACATCCCATTGCTGCCACATTAGGGTTAGGGTTAGGTTCCCTAATATCATACCATGAGCATACGTGTCACTCATATCGCTGCTGACAACTATGCAGTGCATTGAAACTAATTGTCAGTTGTGCGCATGCCTGGAAGAGAGGAGTGGGTTTCACAGGAGTAAAATGGGAACATTTGGGTATAAAGGTATTAGGGATAAATGGATTGGAGATGTAAACCTTGGTCCTGACACATCGTCGTAAACCAAAGCCTCTTTTACGGCACCGTCCAAGTTGTGCCGCCAATAGTTACTAGTATTTCGTTATTTCGCAGTGTCGTGGAAGAAATAACAGCTCTATTTTGCGAGTATGTCCTGACAATGTCTCGAGTGTGCTCATCTAGTCTTTTCGAGTTCTGACTCAGGTAATCCAATTAGATCCAATCATTATAAATGCAGTACCATCCAATAAATTCCCTGTAGTGGTAATAGTAGAATTAACCATTCTTTTTAGAACTGGTGGCAGCGGTGGGATCAAGTCCTTACAACTGATTCTTTGACTCGTGACCTTTCCATGTCAACATTACCCATGTTTTTTTAAAAAATATATGAACGGGGATGGGGGTAATGTTTTAGCATAAGAGGAATCGGGGGACGGTCACATTTTATGCAACAGACTGGGCCAGATTTCCCCTGCCTCTCCTCTGTGTAATTACTGATGCTCCCTTGCTGTCATTTTTGCTATACTCGAAATATGTAGATGTGGGTCACAGTTGCAGACTATAAGTATACATTTGTAAATGGACTTGCTGACAAACTCGGTCAACTATTAACAGGGATCTGATCATTACCATGGACAATATATTTATATATTGCCCCATAACTCTTGAATTTTACTAAACTAGAGACTCAGTTCTCTACTCTATACTCAATAAACTATGCTCGAGTTTTAATCCTAAATTGACATTTGACCTTGACCACCATCTTCAAGTTCAAACAGTCAAACTGGGTCTTTATGGTCATACATTATCCAAGGAGAGGTATTATTTCGGTCATGAGTATACTAGTACAGAAAAATACTGCACCAAGAGTTATATCCTGTTCAGAAATATATGATATATCTTTTTTGTCCTTTATTTTTCAGAATTTGTGACATCAGTAACTTAGGTGAGAAATCAAAGGAATAACGCCATGGCATACGCTTTGGCCGTAGCATCAAAACCAAAATCAGCAACAAGTATTGGACGTGGTCAAGCAGTCTCAGGTCATAGCAAAAGTGGCAGTTTGCTGGGTTCCTTGAGAAATTTCTCTTCTCATAAAGTTAATATCTCTCAATCACAACAAGTAAGGGCAAAGAATGTCGTCCGGGAAAAGCTGGAAAACCTTCTGAGCAACTTAAAAGAAAACAGCAAAGGCGTATGCAGCTTTGACTACCAGGGAAGCGTCTATGAGGGCTTAAAAGTTGGCGCAGCCGACGAATTCGACATATCTGTGGCGTTAAATGGCAAGAAAGATATAGAACCGGTGAATGTTGTCCCTGGATATGCACTAATGAAACCTATAAAGAAAGACGACTTCAGGTTTAAAAAGTATGTGACGACCGATGGTTACTTTTCTGGCGTGCAGTTTCGTGAGAAGCACTTCTTTAGTGTGGTACATAAATGGGCCAATTCAATGAAAGATGACCGTACGAATGTGAAAATCTCTGCTCATGGTCCTGCAGTGCAAGTTGACTTGGCGCCTCCGATTGGAAGTGGCTTACCAAGAAAGATATCAGTTGACTTAGTACCAACATTTCGAATCAGTGATGGCCAACACTACGTTGCAAAACCATACAAGCCATACGCAGAAGTTCCTCAGAAATTGCCCTGCGATACCCAGTTACTGGAGACAGTCGTTCTCGAGAAATGAACGGGACATCTTGAAAACGATAGATAGAGATGGCGGATGTCGCAAACAATGTACAAAAATACTTAAAGTGATACGGAACGAGGATGCTACTCTGCGATCTTTGACATCGTATCACCTGAAGACAGAATTATTACATCGCTGTGACGTCATCAAAGACTGGCATAGCAACAAAATGGATCAGAGATTCCTCGACATGCTAGGAGGATTGGAAACACACGTTCGGGAGAGAAATTTGCCTCATTATTTCATACCGGAGTTGAATTTGTTGGATGGCTATAAAGAGTCTACACTAGATAACATTGCTGGACGACTAAATCGTTTGCAACACAGTGAAGTTGAACGAAATAAGGTTCTTAATCGTTAACATAATATTATATGATAAAAATATATAATAATCTTTATTTCAATACCTTAGGCCACCGGCATTTAAGTATTACATAACTGAGAAAAATTGTTTACATATCGAGGGCTTAACTTAAAAAGAAAAATACTATATTAACATTACCGTTTTAATATTAAATGCAACTACTTCTTCCCATATCAACATTTGACCTTTAAACAAGGTCCGGAGGTTGAGGGTTACCGGCCATATTAATGAATCGTTAACATCAAAACAATTGAAACAGTGCACGTTTACATTTTATATGATTACTGTACTGAACGATTTCAGATTTAATTTCTTTTTTAATTTAAGTGACATTAGTGTGTTAACAGTTGCCTTTTGATATTCACAAATATGACCACAGTGGACACTAGACAAATATGCGGTAGTGGTAACTACAAAGTTTTAAGACTTTTTTTCCCAAATATTTTGCATTTAACGCAAGATTGAATTTGTATCCCCAGATTCGACACCCACTCTAATTTAGGTACTTTTAGAGGCCCGTTAGGTATTTTTTCTTAATTCTTAGTCAGATATCAGTTTTATTGTATTGTTGTATGCAACTGTTAGTAGGGGTTCAAAGCCATCTCGCATTGTAAGCGAGTCTTGTAGAGATTTGAAAGAGCAATAAAAATGCAATTTAAATTTTGTTCATCTGACAATGGAATCATGAGATATGAGAAAATGAAATCGTCAAATTTTCACACATTTTCCCTGTGAAATTATCATAGATTACAAAGGCAATATTTATTTAAATATAATTCCAAAAACTAACTTTAAAAATGAAATCATCATGAAAAATTCCCTAAAGGGTCAGAAATTTGCTATATTTTGCATAAATGACATATATGATTCTACGTTCTAATTGTACAATGGACTAAGGCAAGCATGGCTGCATGCAATTGCATTACAAGGGGTGATTTTTGGTTTTTCATCAGGATTTTGAATCCCAATTTTACAACTGTTATAGTAGAATGAACCGTTTACTGTGATACTGTACTTACCCACTATACCTGGTTAACTCGTTCCAGTGGTGTAGGGAAATGATTTCAAACAACTTCATGATATTTTTTATACAATTTTACAGCCAATTTAAAATCTTAAGATTATTTGAAATTCATTGTTGAAGACATAAGCCACTTCTTAGATTCTCTTACCTTGCGAAACATATGTAACACAGTAACGACGACTGTCGTCGGTGACTTTAAAACCGAATGAAATCAATGTTATGTGTTACAAAAGTTAGGGTTTTTCACCGAATTTCACTTTATACTTATAAATAAACGATCTATTATTTCCAAGTGCAAATTTCAAGCTGTGATATTGATATCGGTACTTCTGTCACTTGAATTTGTGTACTTGTTAGTATGATAGTATAGTGACACAATATTTCATTTAATTCGTAACTGTCAAGGCAGTTCACAATACATGTTACAATTGTAAACCTGGTCAAGGAATGGTACGAATGGTGATAATATTAATTATATTAACATAATACTTTACTTGTCGTGGAACATCTATTGGGCTTATTACGCGAAGCCATAGAGGGCGATAAAACTGTGTATACTAGCACTGTAACGTACGAGTGCGGTAGGTGCACAGAATGATCGGGTACAAACGTCAAGGTTTTACCACTAGATGTGAATACAGCGTACAATTTCTAAAAAGTAGTAATATCACTGACGTTTCCAATAAGTAATATTCTATAATGCACAGATCTCTCAAGTTTCAATTGATTTCGGTGGTCAACATTTCGTCTCTTTCGCGGACATTCCTCGTGAATTACCTCGTGCAGCTGAACTTGATTAACATCGATTGCGAGTACATTGAGTACATTTGTATATGGTAAAGAGCGCCACCAACAGTTGGAATGTGCACGTGATTGAAAAGTTTTAAGTTCATTTATTTTCTAAAAGCGCCTTTTCTATTTTGATGCATTGAACGTGTTTTTTGACATATAATAGTGAAGTAGTAAACTTGAATGTTACTTTCCTGTACTTAGCAAAGTATTCATATTCGTATGAAAAGTATTCATATTCGTAAGGAAACACGTATGACGTCAGTAGACTTCAAACGTAGTACAATCGTAAGTATTAATTCGTGTATTGTATGATGGAAGTCACTGGAAGATAATCTAAACCATTTCGCTCAGTTTACTGTATTCCTTGACCAATATCGCATTATTGCACTAAACATGGTGTGAATCCCTGCACCAGAGGTATAGCCACGAACGTATGCACGCATCATGGCACAGGGTGCTCAGGCTCATTTAGTTCTGTTTACAAATATAAACAAAACAAAATAAACATACAAGTAAACAAACAAACAAAAAACAACAACAAGTAAACAAACAAAATAAACTGACAAATGAGTAGATACATACATGAGTAAACGACAACAAACCAACGAACAACCAAACACTGCCCCCCCCCCCGAAATGGTCACACATATGTGACCATGGGGGGGGGGGGCAGTGTTTGGTTGTTCGTTGGTTTGTTGTCGTTTACTCATGTATGTATCTACTCATTTGTCAGGTTATTTTGTTTGTTTGCTTACTTGTTTATTTGTTTGTTTGTTTTGTTTATATTTGTAAACAGAACTAAATGAGCCTGAGCACCCTGTGTGCATGGTGGCTTTATAAAGCTGGCTAAGAAGGACACTTGGGGCGTACTAACATATACATATATATGTTTTAGCCATGCATTGTTGTATACACTGAACAGTTAGAGGGTGAATAAATTGGCATGTATATATATTCTATTTGTACGGCGTTATGAGGTGTTGAAGTTTGATATGTATTCGTCGTTACGACTCGTCATATTTTCCCATATGATATGTACTGATAACAAAATTTATCTGGAAAGTAGGTTTCGAGTCCGATCTCGAAGTCTGTCTCTATCGTCCTCGTAAATTACATTTGTAAATCGGGGGCGTAAATATAAAATGGGACAGGTTCAAACTCCGCCCGGGTCCTGTTATGTTTTTCTACGCATGTCACGTGTACATATCCAAACACAGTCAACTCACCACAGCTCGTCCAAGATGTCGGGAGTAACCATACGAACCATCGGTATGATTCGTTACAGAGATCTACCATTCTGTCACAAGTTAACGTCTAAACTATCCACCCAATTAGACCATAAGCATCCAATTGGTAGGGATTACAGAATGGTATTAGAACACTTTGGTGTGGACACTCAGACTGTTCAATATTATGGACGGAGAGATGATGCAATCGTTAGTTATTTTGAGAGTAGTGGATGGAATGGGACTCTTGATGATGTTGTTAATGCACTGACATCATCACACAGAGATGATTGTGTGGACACAGTTAAGACTTTCCTGGTGCAGTATTTAGACAGTGCAGGTTGGTGGCCTTTTTTGAATTTCATATTTTTTTCCCTTTCGAGCGTTCTTTACACTGACGCGATTCTTGCCCTGTTCAGTACGTCATCATTTGGTCACGTGTCGTGACGTAGCTTGTAGGATATCGATTTTGTAGTTCGACACGGCTTCTATACTATTTACTTGTATCGAAACTACAGAGCATTTGTCTCGTAGCGGCTGTTTCGTTAATGCAGCTAGCGATATCGTACATTTCTCTCTAAGATTTCTTTACCCACGCCTCATTTTATTCAATCATACGACAGAGCTCAGGGCGAAACAGTTAAAAACGATTATGCGAACAAGGATGGACGAGAAGTCACGCGGCTTAGTTTCATAACATCACATGGTATTGAAACACGGCTTACATCATGTTAAATTACATTGTATTATAGCAACCCCTGCACAACAACTGCGCTACGCTAAATATTTAGACGATTTTATTGTTATTTGTTTTTAGATGACTCCGTAGCTATGTAATGTTCAGGTGGTTTTACTGTTCACATTTTTGGTAAAATTTACTCAGGTGTTCAGATTTCAATGTTGAGTATCTATTAAAATGTCATATTGGTAACTTACGAGTATAAGTCATGTGTACATGTGGAATAAAGTAGGTTTATTTACAGTCCCGTCATAGAGGAAATGCCTACTTTATACAAAAATCACTAAAAAATCAAAGGAGGGAAACCGCCGTCCGAACTACGACACCATGCATGATTTATAATCTCTTCCTTTAGGGAAGGCTCCATGGTATACTACACACGTATATGTTGAGCTGACCAGCTTCTTACCCTTTCAGTTTGTTTGACCCACAGGGGAACGTATTATTGCTTAGATTGCCATTTTCCTAAGGAAAATATTGTACGAACCTGGCCACTGCTGCTACAAATGTATCGATCTCCATACTAGTGTGATTTCCTCACAGGTAGGAAATTATATTTAGTCTGTAGACAAGGAAAACAACAATCTAAGAAATACTACACGCCCCTATGATGTGAATCCGTATTATTATTTACATATATATTCCATTTACAGACGGAAATGATATCAATATTCTTGACATATTACAGAAGAATGAAGCAGTGATTTTGTCACAAGGACCAGCCGGTACGTCTTAGAATAACTATTATTTGTTTCCAAATTGAAAGTGTATAGCTGTCACTTTTTGTGAGAAGGAGTTAAAGACAAGCAAATACCACGATTGCAATTACTTTTAATATATCTGTTTCATTTCATAGCATCTTATATTCAAAGATATTGTGTTTTCCTCTTTCAACTGTTTTGAGTCATCAATGTACTCAGGGAGCATGTGTTCTATTTACAGGTGAAACTGGTCATGGTAGATTTGTTCTGCCTTCTATAATCTGTCATTTTATAGCGGACATTATCAGGAACATTGCTACCTTTTTTGAAAACATAGAAACAACCATTGCTTTCCTATGCATGTTATTGCCGATTTATGTCCGGGCCTTTCTTCTGAGTACAGTAGACTTTGCACTCGCTGTCAAAGGACACCTCTACACGATGTGGACCACGTACTTCTTCAAAATGATAGATGAGGGGATCAAGTCGTTCATTCGGACAACGTTGACAGCTGTAGAACGAGTCATGCTGATGTTGTTAGTTTTCAATGACATTGTATTATGTATTCCAAATATGGAAACACAACACGAGTTCAGTCTGGTAGAACACGTGATGGTGGTTCTACCTGTGTACACTGCATGGTTTATACAGCCTAAGTTATGGAGATTATATGGTCTGAATAAAAGGAAGTCAGCCTGGAAACTCATGCAATCCATGGTAAGTTGCTAGCCTGCTAGGTGTATACCATGTCAAGTTCAGAGGGTGAACTATTAAACTACTACTGGGCATATATACATGTAGTTCTGTCACGCGGTGGCATTCTTCGCGTGCGAGTGCCAAACTGGGTTTCTCCTACTACAAGATTCATTTGAAAACATGTGGTTATAATATTAAGTTACCTATTAAAACGGACATCCTTTTGTTTTGGCGCAGTTGGCCGTCACTTCCGTTATAATTTGATCACCACAGTGCCATCTAGTGGTGAACAGTAATAATCGTCAGTAGTTCAAGTTTGGCCTGACAAAGGTAACAGTCTCAACTCCGGCCACATCATCCCCTGGCAACTTAATGGGTAAAGTTACGGGTAAGGGGTTCATCACACACCAGTTATGGAAACACAAAGTATTGTATACCATATAATACTTTCCAGAAACACAATTTCTTATAAAACCGTGGGCTCAATCAGAGTAAACAAGGGTGAGGGTGAGGGGGCGGTCGGCGTTACCCCAGGCAAAAGTCAAGAAGTTGAAATGTGGACATGAAAAAAAGTAACTTGGTTGTGTCAGTGAACTTATTCTTATTATTTCAAGTTTCTGCCATATGAACCTGTTTACTGAAAATGTACTTTCATTTCTTTATTGTGTCCACACAGCCATGCCTTGATAATGGTACAAGCCAAAACACTGAGACAGAAATTGAAAAGTTGGAGAAGGAAGAACAGCACGAAATGGGTGAAATGCGGAATTCTTTGTTATTGGTGATAGCCGTACAACTCCTAGCTTCCGCTGGTGTTATGTTCTTCAGTTGCACTACGTACTCAGGTTGCGTGGAGGCGTTGTCATGGCTACAGCATTGTATCATAGCAACACATATTGTAGATCTCTTACATAATGTTACGATATTTATTCTTCACTACATAACTTTAAAACCGGAAGGACGTTTCTTTTACCGCACCGATGACCTCATGAAAGAAATAGAAGCCATAAAGAAACAGTCATGATGCTATGCCCAAGACAAGATGAACCCTGGGTAATCGAAAAATAACTCTCTACTTCCTGAATGCCACACTCATTAACATATCGACTTTGATGAAATACGTGTACAGCAAGGTGTACACGCCAAAATATTATTCTTTCTCTGGTTATTTCGGTACCACAGACCATTTATACATGTTATAGTATTTCGAAGGAATCCAAAGTTTTATTTTTATGTTAATATTATTTTATTCAAACAAGTTTTCAATTTTGTTGACATTTTTTGTTGATGTACAGCATCTTTATGTACGTCTAATCAAGATTTTTTAAAGGAAAAAATATGATTGAAAGAAAATTTATTTTGAAGTTCGTAGATTGTTTATTGATATTATGTTTCTTTGAAAAAAATTTAATTTCTTTTTTTTTTTGCGGCGGTAGGGGTGGGGGTGTCACCCGATTTCTATAGGAAGGCAAGGGTTGTGTGGGGTACATCCTTATGTGTGGGGTACTTCCGGTAGGTCTAACACGACGCTGTGCTCGCTCGCGTGCATATTTGAATCAAATTGAATACATATATGCCGGCACGCCAACTGACAGATCTTCTTTCATTCTACTATTTGTCTTATTCCGCCTCAGTCAAAGGAAAATGGTTGAAGTCAGGAAATGGTGAACTTTTTTCAATCGGGCCAACAAAAATAGGATGACCCCCATCACATTTTAAAACACAAAGACACCCCCCCCCCACATTAATCACATGCTGAATATAATTGTGACTCGGATAACAGACTGTTTGTTCCACATATGTGTAATGATAGAAGCCAGCACCATTATTATATTAGCAACAACAAATAAAAAAATTTTTGATTGATTTTCATATGTAAATACTGTTAATACTTACATTAAAGTGGCACAAGCCAGGTTTTATCATTTGTTTACTCAATGATACTCAAAATGTTTAAAATCTTACTAGTCAAAAGGCGTAATAAGACATTTTTAGTAATGCTCGCACTTTTCAGTTTCTCTGATTTATAAAGGAACAAAAAGTTACAATTAAATCTGCTCGAAGACAGTTTTCTGTTCAAGTTTGAAGAATCGTCCATTTTAAGTTTACTTTGAGATACCCAACCGTTATCATTCATATGAACGTTTGCGAAATGTTGGGAGTTATATGCCTTCGACGAAGATTTGTTCTAAAAGAGTTGTATTGAGACGTTTTAGGCCATAGTAAAGGTATAAACATCACTGAACTGAAGGGGTAGTAAGAGGTTAAAGTTCCTTGATGACGTGTGAATTTTTTCTACTGTTTATGGCTTACGAACACTTTAACATTTTGCACTGTTATTGTTTGAAATGGAAACAAAGTTAATTTAGAGAAAACAAATATAATTGTGTTTAAAAGTGGAGGTATATTTATACCTTAGCCAAAATAGAAAAACGCATTTTTTTGGTAGACAAGTATAAACGTTTCGTATGTAAGTTATAATACTAGTATGGCTAATTTTGGAATGTTATTTTCATGTAAGGGAGGTTTGGAAACACTCTCGCTCTACGATCAAACAACGAACATAGCATAAAACTCAGACATCGTCAATTATAAACGCCATACTTAAAACTTGTTGACTCCATGATGATGGTGAAACCAGTTTTAACATATACTGCTGAAACTTGGAAGAAATACAAAATACATGAGCATTGAGAGGGTACAGCTAAAATTTTGCCGAAAACTTATTGGTGTCACAGCAAACGTCACTAGTAATGCGGTGTTGGGCGAACTCGAGGAGACTGCCTCTTTTTATAGATTGTGATAAACGTTGTATAAAGTATTGATTAATGACAAAATGTTTTACAACTTGGATGAACAAGGTAAAATAACTTAGGCAAGCCATGTTCGTAGCATTTTACAAAGGCATAGTTTTAGCTGTGCAGGGATGGCTCAAGAGATTGGCAACCAAAAATAGTTTCTATCATTATTTATGTCTAGAGTCATTGAAGTAGCATAATAGGAATGGCATACAAATGTACGAGAGGGCAACACTTTAACAGTTCACAAACTTTAAGTCACTCTTACAACCACAGAAATTTCAGCTTTGGCACGAATCAGATTTTCATGTGACAGTCATCTGACATGTGTAAACGGAAGACAGTTGAATATAGAAAGAAATGAGAGCCTAATAAGGACATGGGCATTTTGTAATGAATGACGAGTTCCATTTCATTTTGACATGCTTCTTCTCTGAAGCCATTCGAAGACCGCAATATGAAATCGTTGGCCTTGCCAAATTTATTTCCAAAACCGCAAGACAGGGGAGAATAACAGTGTATTTTAAATCTTGGGTTTATAAGGGTTTTGAAATATATTGTCACGGTTGCGTACAAATTCAAACTAATTAATAAAATTATGTGACCTTTGAACCTAATCGTTTTTTAGACGAGTGATCCAGTTTATGTAACAAACTTTGATAACGTACATAGTTCATCGACAATTTGCTTTAGTAAACTTACTGGTTTACGTCAAATTCCAAAGGCATGTTTGTTCATGTTTGTACATGTCTTGCCACCGTATAAGTTTAGACAAGGGGACTGAGTCCCTTTGTGCCAAAGACAATCACTCCGAGATCTGTAGAGAAGAGAAAATGTTTTCGAACCTGTTGGCGACAGCAACAGACCACATGATTACTCCAGGTCCCCGGAGACATGGATCAACCGTTGAGGGCACTCTTCTCATCCCTTTCCACAGGAGAGGGATGATGCGGACACTCGACTCTCGGCGATGCGTTTTACTTAAGTTTAGTCTAAGGAGACACGGAAACACTTCATACATAATATTTGTAGCAAACGTACTGTGTTGAAATAGAGTGTATTTTTTATTCAAATATCACCAATGTACATATTCATTACTACAGTGGCAAAATGTTGATTTTTACCGTTTCAACCCCAATGTCACCGATTGGAAGACAATGTGAACTAATTGAAAGCAATTTGGACATAGTTAGAGTAACTTAGGGTACAACACTCGGATTCATAGGGATATGAAACCATGTTATTAAGTGCATTTTGTATCACAAAGTTATATCAAATCCAACAAATCAAAATCACTTTTTTAGAAAAAATAACGAAATTTGACTATATTATGTGCTATAAGCCTCTCGTCCGAGACAAAGCCATCTCTTTGAAAGGTGGCATATTTTTAAATCAAATCAGTATTTTCTTAGCACCTTCAAATAAATCTCAAATTCATCAAGAACAAATACACTGCGTACGATAAACAAATTCTTGAAAACAAATGAAAATAGCCACGCAGTTCAATTTTCGTGATTATGCTAATTATACTATTCCTTTAAACGATGGTCATGGTCACGTGATGAACCGACTCCCAGCATGCCAACTTTAATATGAAAGTTGACGACGCAATTGGTCAAGCAAGGTAAGTGAATAACTGACTATTCTGGGCTGGGTGGTCTCGTAGAAGAGTCCCCAGTGGTGAGAGTCTCAAATAGCGATACTAACTACTAGTAGATGTTGTTGTTGTTGGTTATTGTAATATTGTTAAATGACAGTTCTAGACGTTATTTGTCACGGTGATTAATTAACTGTTCCGACTATGTAAGGTTTGTGTTTGTTGTGAAGTGGTGGACGAAAAGGGTCACGGTTGTGACTTACGTCCGAACGTCAGGCATTCGTAAAACTTAAATACTCCAATTAATTTATCACATGGTTTAAAATCAACACCAAAGTAGCACCAACGTGTGTATAGTCCAGATTATGACACCCCCGTTCATCAAATCCCATTCTAAAAATTCTAAAAAGCTACACTACGGGATCTTGATATCCGGTCTCTTTAAGTAATCTGGAAATTCGTATCCGAAGATTTTAAAGTCCATCTCGTACACTTTGTATAAATTCATCACCTGCTGAGATGAGAGCTGGCTGAAAAATCGTTCAATTCTTGCGGTGCTTGAACTGTTGGTGGCGATCGGGTCAGATTTGGGGTAACTATAATTTGCACCCATCTTTTTCAAAATGTGTTCGGAATCTTCGACCAGTGTTTCTAAATGTCCGACATAGTCGTAATGAATCTCACACGGACAGCACATACGATACATCGGTTTGAAATGAGGATCTAATTTATCGATTTTCTCGTCACTTGAAGCAGCAGCGACAATAAAATCTACAAAATTAGGAAAATCTAATTTGTCCGGTCGTTTTCCTGTCAATTCTTCTATCTTCGTCAAATGTCTCTGGATGAAGTCTTGGTCGGGGTCGTGTTCGATTTTATCGGAGAAGCAAGAAATGACACGGGAGAATGGATGTCGGACGAACATAAAACTGGTGGTGTAAGTATTGATAATTTCGTCTCTTTCTGGTTTTGTTTTATATTGGTTGAGATGTTTATAATGGAGATCGATTTGTCTACGGAAATCCGGTGTTAATTTTCCCTTCAGAGCCATAAATGTTCTCATCCAGTTAGAACTTCCAACTTTAAAGATCTCGCAGAATAACGTTTTATGGTCTGGATCGACGAGAGTTTTGCCAAACGCATGAAAGAAGCACCGCGTCGTTGTGGAGTACGTTGCACAACCATCAGCAAGGAGCTTTCTCCTTTTCTCAAATAATTCTTCTCTTGAAATCTGCAAACAAAAATCGAGATCGACAAATTTAAATTATTGAAAAATATATTGTAGATTGTATTTGATGTGGTTACTACTCGTCACCTATAGGCCTGCATTCCGACCGTTGATGGCGCTCTAATACGCAAGCCTACTAAAACGTACAGTAAAGACTGCCACCAACGTTTCGAATTTGTACTTGGCTTATGGAACATAGCTCAGTTTGTAATATTGTTATTCAGTGGCAAACTAAATCCATGTTTTGCTGACATGTCATTTTCACTTTCTTTCTACCCTCTGTTAAACTTGTCCGTTTTCATAACTCTCAAACGTGACACCTCGCGAAAACATACCAGTAATTTAGTCAGGTCTACCCCTTCCCTTTCCTGTGATTATTCTTACCGGTATTTCACTTTTCTGTGGTGGTGGTGGTGGCGGCGGCGGTTGTTTTGGCTCTTCCTTCACTATTTTTACATCAGTTTGTGGTTTAACGTCAGATACAGTGTCAGGCTGTTTTTTAGGTTCTTCGATTGCCCTTATTTGATTGGCTCCACCAACATCTTGTGTAGATAACGATTTGGTTGTCTTTGATTCGTCTTAGTAGTCAAATAAAGAAGTAAAAGATATACTAAAATTTTCAAAAATGAAACACATGCAAGTTTAAGGTGCCCTAGCTGTAACTGGAACAATTTTTGAAAATGTTTTGGCACATAACTTATACTAGTAATGTCGCACACCAACATTGTATCATTCATGGATGAACGTATATTTGTAGCTGTATACACGATAAATCAAATCAATTTGATTGTGGGGGTCAACCCAACAATAAGCGCCCTCAACGGCGATCACGACTTCAACCTATTTCTGTACTACTTATGGATAATATCGACCACTGGTTAACATGTAAAATATTGGTAAATTATTGGTCAATTACACCAGTACAGTGTTGTCATGGTGACAGATTGAAAAGCAAGCTTTCGCTTTAACTTTTACAAACCTGTTACTACACTACCTACAGATAATATTGACCACTAATTAACAGATGCAATGCCTTTTGTACATACTTGACCATTTTTAGTGAATATATTTTGGTTCTTTGATGAAAAAATATCCCAGTTTCAGCTAGTGGTGGTTTACACCACATTGAATATTGTCCTAGACTGCAGTATGATACACAGTGTCGTTCAGCCACAATAAGTCCTTCGTTAGTTCTCATTCGTTAGTGGTCTGAGGTTACAGACTAGAGTTGTCCCTACACGAATTACAGACGGCGTACCGTCCCTTGATGATATGGTACTGTAGAACTGTATGACATCTTATCGATTCTCTATTATGTCCGAGATAATTGCAAGGACTCATCTTTACATATTGTGACGTCATAGTCAAACGGTGACGTTTAAACAGTTCAAGTTGTATTAATTATGGGAGAAATTGTCCTACTAGTATTATGAAGTATTTGTGGCGATTGGTCAAAACTTGGTCTAGCTGCCAGACTCGTGTCTATTGTCCCTCAGCTTTGTAAGGCGCACGAATTGCGCCCTGAGGGGCGAAGTCGCGAGGGACTTTAGTCGGGACTAGTCCCTCACTTCTCGCGGCTTCGCCTTACAAAGGGACGATAGTCACGAGTCTGGCAGCGAGACTAGTCAAAACCTGGCATACGCATGTCGTATCGCTCCGCCCTAACTGGCCTGAAACGTGTGAGGGCGCCCGCCACACCGTACCTTTCTGATTAGTATACATAGAACGGAAAGAAGATTTTGGGAGAATTACTTTGAAAATGCTGTCTACTCTAATCCTATTTGACTCCTCTCTGTCGGTTCTTGTTGGACACAAAATCTTAATAGTATAAAAATTGTTAATTTGACATAATATTTTGGATCGCCGATTGTCTCGAAACAATCACGGTGTTTTACACCTATAAACTTATCTAAGGTAAAAATATTCCTGTTAGTTCTCTTAACATCTTTAACAATCAAATCAGAAATGTATTTAGTATCAAAAAAGAAATTATGGTCTCAAGGTTAGGCAATACTCTCGCGTCTGTCTTTTTTTCGTGTTTGTCCAACCCATGCAGTCTGGACTGCAGATCCAGGGGAGAAACACAAAAATACCCCCCCCCCCCTACTTCAATGACGACAACAGCAGAGCCAATCATGAACAATCAAATGACATCTGTCCCACATACACACTTGCTCTAAAGTACTAAATAAAAAGAGCAGTAACTGCCATAAATACATGTAGTAGATTGAGTGACAGGTTTGTTGAGGATAAAAAAAATATAAGAAATGAAAAATGGCTTCGTCGCACCACTTTAGACAAAATGTCCGGACCAAAAACACTTCCCGCCTTTTTTGGCCTCGAACTAGTACTTTTATCAACTTACTGTCGTATGGCTCTGGCACAGACTTGTACACAGTCAGCACACTAACGATGGACACGGCACATATCAAGAAATACAGTTTAAGTCTTCTTTGACAAAGTTTCACCATGATTGTGTTACAGAACTTCTACTGTAACAGTAAATGCAAAAACAAAGAAACGGCTGTCAATAACCCAAGACGAACCCTGTAAAACAAACAAACGTAACAACAGAATTAAATTCTTTTATAGAGATGCATACTCCAATAGATAAAAAATGTGAAGGCATTATATGTAATTGCGATTGCTGTTAAATGTATACCAACGACATTTTGAGATGAAGACATTTCTTTCACACATTTCTAGATATAAACAAATCACAAAAGTGCAGGACACTCAATCTCAGTGTACATTACCAGGCTAACAATGTAGGTAGGTTAAAATGATTATCAAAATGACAAACTTTACCTAAAAATGATTGTGTCACAGTCGATAGGTGACGTCACAGACAAGTAAAAAATTTCCTGCTTGGGCATGTGGTTATGTAACGTATTGTATTTTCATGTGATATTCTATGTGAGGACCACAGTGGAAATAAGTTGTTAAAACTTGTTTGTGTAAATCATCCTCGGTAAAGGTATTCAGTGATGTATCTGTTGTATCTTGCATGTAAATGTGATAGCTGTATTGTATATCCTTTTCAGTGTATGGTTTCCGAATATTGTTTTGCCAAATAAAATTAACCAATCAAGCAAGCAAGAGTCGTAGAGAATAATTGAACTGTTTGCGATCAACTGTCTGTTAATGTATTCATAAATATGGACACGTTTATCATCAGTAATCATAAAAACAAAATATATACGACAAATTCAAGTTGAATGAATCCATTTACTTCTGATCACCTGACATACAAGATAAAGTTACCATTATTAACTTCAAGAACATACAAATATAATTATGCAAATAATTACATTGAGTGTGACAGGAAATAAAAATTTAGAATAAGCATGACGAATTCCCAAATTAATAAACCCGAACTGTTTTATTCTGTCTTTTTCTTTCAACAAGTAATTATTACATGGCTCTGAACCAGAACGCTAGATATGTCGCCACATGTTACAGGCCAATCCGAGCTACCGATTACAGTTCATTTCAGAAACTGTTCGGGTTCATTATTGTAACTGTCTGTATTTCTTCGGATTAAGAATCAATTAGCACTGAATGTAGCATCCTGAATTCAGATCACGTGACAACCGTTTTCGTTTCTTAAACCATGGAAGTAGAACCAACTCCCCTAATACCCCTATGCTGAAATACAGTCTACATATGATCACTAATTTGCAGAAATCAACACTTTGACGCCCGCATGTCTGCATCAGACAAAAATGTAACAATAGTCTGTGATCTTGCTGTTTTAATGCGTGTCGAATTTGCAGTCTTTTATTGGTTTATGCGAGTGAACACAACACGGAACGGGTAGTATTTATATTCAAGATAGACAAGTGACGGATAGTGATACTGATAGACAATATTTAGTTTTACAGCTTGTTTTACTATCGAATTTTTAATCAATTGGTTTACAAACGTGACTGCATTAAATTTTCTGTAAAAAATAGTTCATACAGTTTATACTTTACTACTTTATACAAGACAATCATGACGATACGATATTTTCATATGTAGAACAATTTTTCTGTGGTACGCGTACATAACAATACTGAGCAGATTGTCAATCAATTAACCATACTATGGAATGGTAGGAGTTCAACCAAACAATTCATGTTACCTATGCCACGTCAGGAGTTCATTCTGTCTTTCAATGCAGTGTCGGTGTAGTGATTATGTAACGTGAATCGACTACAAAGAAACAAGTATGGGTGCTGTTATTGTAGACCAACTTTACAAATTCAAACAATACCCGTATAGAAATATTTGATGCCATGTACTGGGAACACGGATGGTAGAAGGAAGGTCCTTCTATCGACATTTTAGCAAAAACGTTACAAAGAAAATCGTCATAGAAAAGTTGAGAGGTTGGAAGATTGTTTCATGATTTGTCTCAGATGTTTAGGAACTGAGTAATGACCGAGAAAGGAGGCTATACACACATAACATGTTCCAGCAGTATTTGGGCGTGTCTAGTCGGTAGGACCATTAGCAACATAACTCACACTGTTTACTTGTTGAGATTGTTGACGTTTTCTTGTAATTCTCTGTACATTGAGGTTAAATTCCCAAGAATGAGATTCACATAAGCACATATCGATACTTATAAATCGGCCGTAAACACGACACTCAGGTCGTTCATATATTACGTAACATTTATGTGCTTGACTATGCTCAAGGCGAAACATAAAGGCGACGCGCTGAAAATTCCGGCAAAGGGCAAAAGCCGAATGAAATGAAATCACATGTAATTATATGATCTAAGAACTAACCTGCACTTTCCTAAATGTACTATTTTACTCCTTCCTTCACTCAGTAAAACGTACTCAGCTGAGCCGACAGAACGACATCACTTCACCTACCACTCACAACAGGTGACTCTAAGTGAAAGTAGTTTGCATATCGTCGGGTCGTTATGAAAAACAACTTGATGAGGGCGCTATTCCCAACTCACCTCGTCCGTAGTGCCGTGGTGTCGAAAGTTGTGTAACGATTTTCACTGCATACTGGTATACAGAAATAGGGTTGTACCTAGCTGCAATAATTGTAGCGTTTGATGTGATTTCGAGGTTTTTTCGTCTGTTTTTGTGCGTTTTTTCGTTCCGTCAAAATCGGCAAATGTAGCAAGGCATGCAGAATTTTGAAACGGGCAGTACGTTGACCCATCGGTCTCGTCTATTTGTGTTTGCGTTAGAGGAATTGTAGCGTTTGATTCGGGTTAAACTTCGGAACGAGAAAAGGCACAAAAACAGACGAAAAAACCCTCAAAATCACATCAAACGCTACAATTATTGCAGCTAGGTTGTACCTTCACTATCCCGTAGACCATCCAGTCTATGATTATCCTCTGAATTCTGTGGAATCAGTTCCAATATTTCGCTCGGATACGGTACAATCTTTTAAACGGAAAACGTTAAAGCAATATTACCGGGTGTGATTTTTGTGCAACGAAAACTATGTAATATTATTTTAGGGACGTAATTTACATTATTGTTGTAATTTTGTTTACATTGTAATATTTTGTTTTTCACTTTTAACCACGTAAGTTGTTATTTTTTGTCAACTTATCCATTGTTTCTTCCTTTTTGAATATTGAAAAGAGCACTAGGGTCGCAGTGTAGTGCGCCTTTGTAAGAAATTATATTATTATTCATTTTCAGTGGAACGACAATACTTTGGCCAGTAAGTTTGAAAATTCTCATTCTTAATATATCATTTATTGTGCAATGCAAGCACAATATCAAAGACCATCCACTATGACAATATACATGTACTCCGTCGTATTACCAGATCTGGTATCCGAACACAGACAAGTAAGTTCCGAGCCAACTCAGTGGAACTTTTTTTTTCCAAAAATATTTTGTTAGGTACAATAAACTTATTTTTGCTCGGTAATACCATACACCGCGAACAGTATCGAATCACATGTGGATAAATGTACCGTTGTAGCTTTATGCACGATAAATCAAATTAACATATTTTTGGACCTGCACCCAACAATCAGCTCGCCCTCAGCGGCAATAACTATTTCAACCTGTAATTCTATACTGCTTATGGATAATATAAACCAATACGTTTCCAGTTCACATCTAGTAGTCAGATATGGACGTCCGGACGCATATACTACGTGAAACGGTTGGCACGAAGACTCGCATTTTTTTACCGCCACGATGTAACATTTAAGTGTAATATTCATTGACCATAGTTTTGAAAAATTAAACTGTTATCCGTGATAATGTTGAATTTTCTTCAACGTGACAAGTTTTACAGTTAAATCATCTATATAGTGCCATTTCATTAGTCTGGAAGATCATGTAAAGTACGTCGTGACGGGACGCCCTCACGTATCGGCCAATCCTTTCACCTTTCAACCCTTTTAGGAGCAAAACGAATACGGGCTGAGCGACACGACGCATATCTTACGGTCAAGTTTACAATAGTCTCCCGTACATATACTACTGGGCAAATGAACTGTACTTTCAAAAATTCAAAAGGAAACCTTGCCTAAACTTTCTTCTGAGAAGAAAACAAAAAAGTTCAGAGATAGACAGAATAAAATTGTGTAGATACTGTGACTAAAACCGACTTGATTATTACATCAATTATGAACATTCCTAGTGACGTCACTTTTACCATTTCTTAATCATGTGATGTAATAATTACAATTTGAGTTCAATATTCTTTTTATAAATTTGTACCAAACTTTCAGTTCAACGACACTTCTTCTTCAGTAAACTACTGATCATAAGGGCGTGACATTTGTATACGAAATAAATACATAATGTGTGTATACAATGGGATCTTGGCAATATACAACAGGGGAAAGCAGGCATGTGATTGATTGATCGAACGAACGAACGAACGATCACTCAATCAATCGATCGATCGATCGATCGATCGATCGATATATATATATATATATATATATATATATATATATATATATATATATATATATATATATATATATATATATATATAACTCGGTGAGTATCAATCTGCTAAGACAGTGCTCTATACCGCAGTGGCAGAGCGCAATAGTTTATAGTTTATAATATATATATATATATATATATATATATATATATATATATATATATATATATATATATATATATATATATGTTCAGGGTAGAAGAAAATCAAGTAGGGTTTTTCGTCTCTACAAGCCTGTTTCTTTTTATTAGGCCTAATGCGCTCCCGCCGATTTCCAAAGTTTAAGTGTTTACTGAGTGTTTTCATGATCGTAAAATTGGTGGTTCCAGCATTGACCGTGAGTTTGTTTGCCCGACACCAATCAAAAACCTTTTTGAAAGTTGGAATTTATCAAAGTGAGATAAATACAGTTGCCTTCCATTACTGTTAATATTTGCAAACGCCGAAACTCTGGAATTTGTAATATCGTTCATATATACATTAAAAAAATATAAAGGGATCAAAAATAGATTCTTGTGGGAAGCCATAATGGATTTACTTGCACGGGAAACTTATATATATGAATCTGTGGATGATGGTTTCCATATTACCGTATGTTAATATTTCATGAGAAGGTCGACATCCTTTGTAAATAGCAACCATATCAGATAACACTGTGTGTTGGTTCATAACTTTTGAATACACCGTATCCAAATGCCTAAGATAATATGTTTGAAATATATTCCTCAACACATAATTTGTGGCAATTGATAAATTTGATTGGTGATGACATCATCATTAAACCTGATATTTGGTATATAACAGGTACCGCTCCTATTTACATCACTGACATGCTCACACCTAGGGCTACTACTCATAATTTAAGGGGGGGGGAATAACATATTGGAAATTCCAAGAGTTCATACCACCAAATACGGCTTGCACTCTTTTTCGTATCAGGCACCAGCAATTTGGAATAAACTGAGTAATGATTTAAGGATGGCTGATAATGATCTAGCGTCTTTCAAACGTAAAATAAAGCAAGGCAATGTCTCTCAACCCATGTTTTACTTGTAATTTAGTGTTGTTGGACGACTTAATACGCAATGTGATTTCCATCATTTTATATATCAGCTCTAGGTTTTAATGTTGAATGTGTCTTTTGAGTCTTTGTTGTTGGTTTGTTTTGTTTGGTATATAAGTTATTATTGTGATGTGTATGTTATCTTCATGACGGCTTTACTGTAGTTTTTTTATTTATATTTTACATCTCGGATGTATTAGCACGTTTGTGCTACTTTTTAAACCGAGTATAAATAAAATAATAAAATTAAATTTAAAAAAAATTGACAACGAACGTTTTAGTATTGATATCATTAAGAAAATACAATGGCAAGATGACTTGATTAAAAATCATATCAAGGATAACGTTCTAGTCAATGTATTCAGGCACTTTGTCTTTAATAGTGTGCTTGTAACTGTGTGTCTTCTTTTGTATGTTCGTCATGTTTTTCTTTCCTATTTAGAAGTGAACAACCAGAAATTTGAATATGAAGTCTCAGGTGTTTCGAGGAGTTATAAAAAATGCAAGTCCAATTACCGTCATATGTCAACAGCATATTGTTGGAAACAAAATAGCTTATATATATAGTTATGCTTGTCTAGTTACTACTTCTTATATATCATACATACATACATACATACATACATACATACATACACACACACACACACACACACACACACACACACACACACACACACATACATACATACATACATACATATGAACCCAACATTATTAACATTATACATACATACATACATACATAGTCTAGGGGTGTACAACAGATTCTTACTACCTCGAAAAGGGTATTGAAAAAAAACATAGACTGACACATTGAATTGTGATTAATATCTACTGAATCTCTGACATCCAACAAATATTTGACATTGAGCTGCGTCGATCTAATAAGTCGCATGGAATTTCCGGGATTATCGCTTATTGTTATGTTTCCATGGAAATAAACAAAATATGTTAGTCATAAAGCGAGATGAATAACTCATTCTGCTGAAAACGACCGATCTTTGCAGAAAACTAATCCATTTCATTCACAAATATAGCAGCGTCCGTAGTGAACAGATCAAACGTTGGCGAGTAGCTTCACAAGACGTGATAGATGTAATGTTTTTTGTTTAATAGATGAAAGCTTTAAGAGAAGATACAAGGAAATTCTACGAATAAACACACTTTTTCTGTATTTCTGCAATAAAGGAATACATATAGTTATAAATATACGTTTAGTGTACACACTGCAGTCAAACAAGTTGTGTGCAATTTCTAGTTTCAGTAATTCAATACTTTAGAATAATTCAATTCATAAAAATAACAATTCCTGACGTCATTTTCTATACATCCTGTTATTGGTATAATGAAACTGGAAGTAAGACTGCTAGCTATGCCTATGACAAACCTAATTAATTGCTTGTTTTCTTGACTGGACCTGACCTGTTCATGTGAGTCAAACTCTTCAGGATAGTGTGATGCTGGACGCTGAAAAACACAAATATCAATTCAAGTTAGAATAGAGGCGACGATTGTACTACAAATAGCATACATTCTAAACTGTTATCTTTATAATATTTTTAGAAGCCAATCCAAATAGATTCAATCAACATTGATGTATATTCACATACTGGTTTACGCCTGCATTCTAATCTTCAATAATTCACTGGTCTCTTATTCAAGTGAGAAGACTGTTGACTAATTAATATTTTTACAAATGTTACGAAAACAAGAAGTTAACAGCATAACTTGAGATGTTTTTCTACGCTCGATAACAAATTAAACCGACTTTCATTTGAATGATCGGAGGTCAGACCTCTTTATTTTTTTAATCCGACCCTGAGAGATTATTTAGTAAATGATTGGGACAGAAAAGCTAACTTTATTAGTGGCAGTGTACTTGAGCTCGTTACAAAATAAGACAGTTATATATGACAAAGACTGACACATACTTAAACTGTCAGAACTGTGTTATATCGATATTGCAGTATTTGGTTCACATTGCTACAGTAACTGAGGCAGAACGTAATTAAAACACATATATACATGTAGAATCAATTATTTGACCGAGCTTAAGTTATAGAGTCTAATCTAGAAATAAAGTGTACGTCGACCACATTTTTTGCCTGTGTGTGTGTGTGTGTGTGTGTGTATGTGTGTGTCTGTTTGCTTATGTTTAGCCGTGTTTGCTGTATGCATGTATGTATGTATGTATGTATGTATGTATGTATGTATGTATGTATGTATGTATGTATGTATGTATATGCATGCATGCATGTGTATGTGAATGAATGAATGAATGAATGAACGAACGAACGAACGAACGAATGAATGAATGAATGAATGAATGAATGAATGAATGAATGAATGAATGAATGAATGAAAACCTTGGTATCAACGGACATGGATTCTACGAAAACAACAGAATGAACCCAAAACACTTCAAAATTAATCATAATAATTAATTTTTAGATACTAAATACATATTATAAAGTACTCACAGGACATTACCTGCTACATGTTATTAACTAATTAAATATTACACTCTTTTCCTTGTGTGTTTACCCGAGTGTCAAGTTTGTTTAAAGTGTCAAGGTTGTTTGGGAAGTATCTTATGCTATTGCCATTCAAATATGTAAACATTTGAACGTAAGACCGATCACTGTAGAATTTGACACATAATTTCAACACATAATTTTCAGCGCACCACACATATACATGTAAATACATAAATACATACATACATACATACATACATACATATATACATACATACATACATACACACATACACACACACACACACACACATACATTCATACATACATACATACATACATACATACATACATACATACATACATACACACACATAGACACACAGAGCCGGGGAAACCGTGTACAATTAATGACGTCACTATTACATATAAACCTTTTTTTGTGGGTATACGTAGGCATATTCAAATATTAAAACTTACATTACACTGTTGTAAAAGACACCTACATACAGAAACCTTGAAATTTGATGTAGAAAAACAAATGTTAGCACGACAAAAATACTGGAACACCATGTAACCGATACCATTTTTTACATATAAAATATAACACTTGTAAATATACGTAGGTGTATTCAAATACTTACACAGTTGTAAAAGACTCTATCAAATAAATACTTTGTTTTCCGTCCTTGAATTTCCCCGATTGAACAGTTGGTTGCAAAAGGAAAGCGTCACAGAAGCCTTCAAACTTGTAACAGAATAGCAAATTTCAGCTCAAAGAGTTATACATAAAAAAATATTGTAGTATAAATAGGGCAGATGTACACAAGTGACGATAACAGTTGCAATTTGATAACCTCGGCCCCACAATTATTCTCTTAGCTTTATTGTACATATGTCAAGTTATCAAATTGTGAACATGTCAATGGAAATGACTTACATTGAATTGAGGATGACTGATAGCAAATTAAGTTTGATATACGACCTTTTCATAAGATTTGTTCTAAGTATTATAGTACATACCCTAATTATGGCTAATCTTTGACATCCTGGAGAGAAAGGTCTATCCTATTGCATTTTGCACTGCGATAAACAGCATAAAGAGTGTATGCAGTGCAAGGGCATGTTTCTATATCCGTTGAACTGATTTCAACACTCCATTCTATTTAGTCAGGAAGTAATTTCTCGTTATTAGGAGTGATAAAACGATGACTTTAGCATTGAACGAAACACAATAGAATTAATATCGAAAGATTCGAAGTCATGCACATGTTATTGGTGTCTCATTTCGGACTAATGATGAATGTCACGATGGAATACTCTTTGTTATTTTCCCTTTAGTTCGCTGATATATATATATATATATATATATATATATATATATATATATATATATATATATATATATATATATATATATATATATATATATTTATACATACACACACACACACACACACACACACACACATATATATATATATATATATATATATATATATATATATATATATATATATTATATATATTGCATATATGTTCTTTATTCAAATATATTGCAATGTGACCCCTATTAAAGTGTGCTTGAAAACAGAAACAGTTGAATGGTTGAATACCTGTTAATTCTGAGGCACGAACAGCGTTAATTGGATATCCATCATATTTCCACGTTTAGCTTAACTTTGTCAAATGGCGACTACCATCAGAAGACACGTATATCAGACAGACGTGACATAATTGGCCTTTGTCATTACTTTATTACTCGCAAATCTGCTCTAGCTGCAACTGAGGCATTTTTTAAAATCAATATACCAACTACATATTCACTAAAATTGGTCAATTTCAAACATATGAAAAGTCATCGTATCTGTAAATTAGTGGTCACTGTTATCTGTAGGTAGTGTATAGTGAGAGAAAGCACGGTTTTGAATCTCTCGATTTGTTGTGTTGTGTTGTGTTGTGTTGTGTTGTGTTGTGCTGTGCTGTGCTGTGTTGTGTTGTGTTGTGTTGTGTTGTGCTGTGCTGTGCTGTGCTGTGTTGTGTTGTGCTGTGCTGTGTTGTGTTGTGTTGTGTTGTGTTGTGTTGTGTTGTGGACAAGCTTCGTGTTTAAGTAAGGAACAGATTCCATCCTAGAGATATGAAGAGTTCTTAATAGAAACCGACTACCATGCACTGTTGATGTCATTAGCTTGAATTCTAGCTCTTAGAAATACATTGTAACTGATGCAGAAATGCAGTAGACAAGAATGAAGTACTTATCATGTATAAAGGTTATACAGTAAAATAATTGTTTCCAGTATAAGGTCTCTAGCTCTTGAATCTAAATACATACTAGGCCACAACATCGAATACAGAATTAGCTTCAAATTCAAAACCCTAATCTTTAGAAACAGGGATATCACACGATCCACGAGTTTATTTATTTCTGTAAATGCAGTAATTTAATCAATTCATTATATAGCTATAAGTTGTTTACCTTTAAATTGCAACCTGTTACTGGGTAACTGGAAATGTGATGTTGCTTTCGGACTGTACACACACATATACCACGCTCACACATATATAGAATCATCTCAAGAGATAACTCGACAATAAACTCTGACGCTTCGACTTTTTGGAATAGAGTGATGCCACCTGGAAAAATATAAGTTGCGGGAGAAGAAGGTTGCAATATTCAAAACAGCCTGGCAGTCAGACTTCAGTCCTACTAAATGAGAAACCGAAGTTTTTTTTTTGTTAATTTCAAACTAAACGCAGAGCTGATTATCTTTAAAACAGAATAATGGTACGATTTCTGAAGGCGCAAAGGACATTTTCATCATTCTATGCTTGAAGCATTTTATTGTTCTTTAACTTATCGAGTTCATATGTACATGTTTTCTTGTGTGTGTTGAATATCCCTCGAGTATTATATAGTATAATGAAATATCTATGACGCTGAGAAACGAAAGATGAGAAATTTGGAAGATAACATACAAATCGTAGAAGTGAAGTAGTACTCTGATAACATCCCCAGTGAGCTGAAAGCATAACGTATTCCTGTAAATTACCTGTCATATATTCTCAATGAAATGTGAGTTTTCCTATATCTCTGCATTTCTTTTTAAACAAATGTATACGTATTGTTGACATGTATAAATGATTTATATTAATATCGTTGCTAGATACATTTACATGAAAGAAGCCCTTTCTAGATTTGAAATGTATTGACCTCGGTTTTCATTACTTCAAGAGAGTGCTATGTATAAGTATTGAGCTCATTATTAAAGCTGTGTGTTCACCAGTTTTTAGAATTCAAACGACGTATATGTATCTTATTGTTGACGTCACATTGACTCTCACTTTTGACCTAATTTCATGCATAATCAAATTTGGCGCAGAAAAGAGAATTGTTATCATTTCCCCTTTGCACCAAAAAACCCAGGAAATTTAAAGGTTGTTTATCTTTGACGTCTTCGGGATAGTAGACCAATCTATATGATTAGAATATCGATTATAGATTAAACACAACTTCTTATAAGACATCACTTCTGCACCAGCTGCAACTTGAACTTTTTTTTTAAATGTTTTGTTTTAGGTACAATGAATTACTCGTAATATCGTCCACAACGAAAAGTATTGCGTCAACTATGGGTAAACGTATTTTTTGTAGCTATATACACGATAAATAATATCAAATTGATTTTTGGGTCCGCACCCCAAAATCAGCTCCCTCAACGACAATCGCGATTTCATTTCAATCTGTTTCTGTACTGCGTCTGGATAATATCGACCATTGCTTAACATTACAATGTCTAATTATTGGTATTTTTTTCATTGAATATATTGTGGTTAATTGATTGAAAACTGATACTCCAGTTACAACTAGTAAAATATTAATATGACAGATTGAAAACCGAGCTTTCGCTTAAGATTTAACCTTGCCACTACACTACATACAGATAATATTGACCTCTTATGAACAGATACAATGCCTTTTTATAAGAACTTGACCAATTTTCAGTGAATGTATCTCAGTTATTTGATGAAAAAATATCAGTTGCAGCTAGTGCAGGTTGAAATGTTGGAAAAACCCCATTGAGACGAAGATGAACATTAGCAATTACATAACGAGACCACCAGCCATGAATAAAGGCATTCCACAATCATTAAGAAATTTAAACTAATTGCATTTGACGTTATTGTAAAGCATGTTCATAGTGATATTACCGGGTGTTCTTTACTTTAATGTATTACTTCAACGTTGGACAGGATATGGAAATAATACACAGCTCTTCTTTTTTTTAAAAATATTTAATATGATATTACTTCAACTGTCTAATTTGTCTGGCAACGAAAACTTTATAATTATCAACTGTACTCAACATATTGATATTGTGCGATAGACGCGATTGGTTTCACTCGAGACTGTGCTACTAAAACAAACGGTAACAAGTTCTCAAGCTAAATAGTACGTTTCTGCGACTTGATTACACAAACAACTGATACCACGTATGACATGGCAATTGGTTAGAATTAGCAAGACTAGGTTAATATCCCATAATATTCATCACGGGGTATGAAATACTATCAATATTTAATAAACGTTAGGTGTTTCCGTGTCCTCGAGGAAAATTATTTATTCACGCATTAGTCATTAGTGATCGATTTCTTAACGATGCCAGAACTACTAGTGGTAGTAAATGTTTCAGCATGAAACCAATTACACTGAGTGTTTTCAGATCTATTGAATTCATCACATTATGGTAAAATTGCGTTTGCAACCGGAAAAAATAACTAATTGTACGCCCTTTCTTTATTTGACTTTGAGTGTGAGGAATCATAGCAGGTCATACGACTCCTTATTAACAGAATTTAATTCCGACTATCAAAAGAACTTACCCTCTGTATGCATATCTTCTCTTCCTTTGAAAAAGAACTGATACAAGGGGAACTTAATTAAATGTGAAATGTAACAGATATAGAGAAAGAGACGAAAGCTCTCGGGATTAATAGATTAATAGGTTGGGCTTCAAGGCACCCGGCCCAAATGTAGGTGTTACAGAACAAAAAACCCAGCAACATCAAAGGGTTTATTGGTTGGGGGAAATGGTTTAATGACGTTATAAGCATACCTCTTTCAACTTTTCATACCTATTAATTCAGTTGTCATAAAAAAAGTTATTTATCACAGTCAAAATGTCAAATAGAACAATTTATTTCTTAGCCAAACATTCGTCAAATTACGTAGGTATGAATATACGTTATCAAACATTTTCATGGTATCTCTGATATTTGATGTGACATTTGACCTTTTCACCGACACAAAGTAAATATTCATGATGATTATATAATATTCCTTGATCACAGACACTCGCGTTGATTACTAAATAATTACCTATGCACCAAACAAATGCAACCTCTTAGCAATTAGTCTGCTATGATTTCTGTGAGTACAAAATGTAATCTGCAATTCGTAGGTATTTTCTCAACTTCATATCGTAGGTTTTTATCTATACGTTGATTATATAAAGTTCTGATCTTTGGGATGCAAATAGTGCCACTCTAAGACACAATACTAACCAGTATGCTAATAATGGCAATATTTACATCCCCAAGGTCAGAACTGAATAAGGCAAACAAGACTCCTTCGCGGGAGCTACTTTATGGAACAGACTGCAGCCTTATAAGAAAAGAATTTGCATCTCCATTTATATTAGCTTTTATGCTCTTAAAACTGTAACATTTTAAAGATTATAGCGTGCACGAACTTCTGTTGCATATGCTCTTTGCTTGTTTTATATGTTTTGTGTTTTGTATGTAATATTTAATTTTTCGATTGATTGTATACTTGAGAATCTTGCACGTCAAAGGTTATTGGAAGAACTCTTCTGGACACTGCACTGAATTAGTTATATATATATGATATTAGGTCCCTATGAAATGTCACTGAAGAATAGATGCGTGAGTAAATTAGATACACTTGTCCGCAAATGTGGACATGATTGAAAACTTTAGTCGTATGTTACAAAGGTTTTCTAAAATTAAACCTTTTCACCAATTCATACAATATTTAAGACACATATGATGCATTGATAAATGTGATGAAATGTCACAATATCATGTTACCTTTTGTCAAGTAATGTGTTAAGTATTAAATCGTATTTTACACTGATGGGGTAATAATGCTATCATTTACATAATTGATGCAGCATACACAACAAGGCTTGTTAATGGAAAGAAAAATACCTTGAGATAAAAACGGAAACTTGCCTTTAAAAGGTTGAACTTGTTTGTGGGGCAAATACACTTTGCTATCGTCAATGCATGCGCCGTTAAGTATATGAAATTTGAACCATGATGTATACATTGCAATGAGTCATTTGCATAACTACTAAGTTTTTGCAAATAAAATGAAAAGCTACATTAACAAGCTTAGAAGGACACTTATTGCCTAATATCATGATATGTTATTATTATGTTAATTACAAATTAAATTTAAAAAAAACAACAGCAATGAGCTTTACAGGAAAAATGTGCTTTGTTGTCTCTATGTATACACCAAGTTAAATGTAACACATGCATATAAAATATATTGCCTACTTTCTGAAAGACAGACAGACAGACAGACAGACAGACAGACAGACAGACAGACAGACAGACATATACACACATCGCCATTTAATTACCTCTCCTTACCAGAGGCAAAAAGTCCGGTCAGACGTAGTACACTTGTTACTGCTATCAAGTTGCATGTGATTTCAGAATATTTGAAATAGCACTTCGGTAATAACTCAACTTTGAAATTGTAGAGAAGCCTCACTGCACTTGATATGTGTTAAGACTTTTTGGAAATTTCCTGCAAGTGTTTTATGTGAAAACCTGTTGTGATAACATTACATTCACCAACATCTTTTTGTCTTGTAATACTTGTGGGATTGTAAGTTGACAGCAGTAATCAATACATGTGTACTGAAGGCAGAAATAAGCCTTACTGCAAATTTCCTTTAATTGCTTCCTTTAGGGCGATGCAAGCAGTACAGGCAAAGGGAAAGTGGGTTACAAGTAACTGACGTAGATTCAAAAATTGAATTGTAGGTGGGCAATTGTTTAGGGAATGAAAATTGAAAGATAAATAGCTAAACACGATGTTCATGCATAGGGTGGTTTGAATTTATGTTTACTGCGGTCCAAAAATGGACGCGAATGGTCTCAAATACATCGTACAACTATGTCATTTTTTGACTGGTAAAACCTTATTTAAATAATGATAACCTTAATGGACACCGTGTTACATTGCCCCAGGAGAGCAGATCGTTTGTGGAAATCAACATGGAAAAGCTTCTTATTATGATGAATGTCTTTTCTTCAAAGATTGATGCAGGAGTAGTGAATCTATTATTTAAAGCTGATTTATTTGAAAATAGTAGTAGTCTTGCTGTCTCTTATATGAACTTGTTTATACATTACATTGGAAAGATCAACTGATAATGACAATGGCAACTGATAAACAGATAATGACGAATATTTTATAGCACTTTATTTACAAGTTACAACACTATACTGAAAGCGCTGTGCAATTACCCTAGCATTGACCAATAATGACATAACTGTCCTTAAACTGAAAATGTGAGAAGTCCTTTGTTGTGAAATCGGTGACCTGGAGAGCGAGTTTATAAGACGACAATTGATATCACGTCTGTTGGGAAAATAACACACTCTAATTATTGTTGTGACGGATCCAAAAGATTGTGAACGTTTATTTTGTTATTATACAATGTAGAGTGGTTCTGAAGACAATTTACAGATACTATCAATAAACTGAATATAATCGATACAAAATTACTTTTGAAACATAGTGTGTGATTATAGCATATATGGGAAACATTTTGGCGCCACTAACTTTGATAATATTGATGGTCACAACATTTGTTTGCACATATGGAAATAACTTTGGAAAAGAAACATTAAACAACTAGTGAGAAAAGAGGTAGCTTGCATAAATGCTAATGAAAAGAACGAAATGTTAAAAAAGCTATTTTTTTAAAGAAAAAGCTATACGTTGTGTAATGTTTTGTACTTTTTTTAAATGCAGAATATAAATGATAATCTGAAAGCAAACAATGCCAGGTTTTACATTCGGAATATGGAAACAGTAAACTTAAGGAAGAAATTATTACATATTCTCTAAAAACAAATCGCGAAGGAGAACAGGCTTCATATTGAACACCTGGTACCTTTTTTGTCTTTGTTACCAAGGCAACTGTGTGTCTTGCATACATTTTTGTACAGGGTCATTCCTAATGTGTTCAAATTTCCAATTGGGTTCACAAGCTCATCAATAAAGTATCATACATTTACTAATTATTCCTAAGGTACATTTTGTAATATGTGTGGGTGCGATGATGAGTAAAAAAAAAATCGGTAAATTAATATAACACAACTGAACAGACATGACAGTAGTTCTTGGAATCATGTCGATGTGGTATGGGCCATATATGCAACTAGGATGAAGTACATTAAAAAACAATCATCTTATCTAAGCATTTGATTTGTATGTTTATTTATGTGTTTATTTATTTCAACTAGTCATTTATTTATCTGTTTATTTAAGTGTTTATTTTTTGTCATTGTTTTACATTCATCAAAAATGTGGATCATGCATAAAAGTAGATTCAAAATTAACATCAACATAATATGTACGGAAATATGAAATTAAAAATTCATATTCACAAAATACAAAAGAGTAATTCTGGTAGTCAGCAATGGTCTGCAATATTTTGTATGTTTTATCTATTAACCAAAGATCGACATACTACGCATGCGTAGAATTATCAAATAGATTAGTGTCATTTGAAATTATACATATCAGTAGAGTGCGTACGCCTTGTTGGTGAACAATATGATAGTATGTATAGCTTTGAATACATTGGGAGAGTACATAAGGGCAAAATGATTGACAGTCCATTCACAATCATGCCTTGTGCGATCACGAGCCTGTTTCAAGTACTTGAGATGTGTTAAAAAGGAGAGACGTTGATCTTTGCAGCAGTGCATCATCAGTCACTGATAAGTGAAGAGGATAACATACTGAAACGAGAACGTCTGAAAAACAATATTTTTCATGATGTCCAGTCGAGATTTTCGAATTCTACTGACTTTTTTATCAACTTGTTGCCTAGGTAGTTTAGTCGATGGTGAAGTTAAAATTGCACCTACTTCGAACAGACGAATCTTCAAACCAGGTGATGTCATCATTGGCGGGATGTTTCCACTGCACACTGAGTTGATACGAGCAGACGACAGTCTGACTACAGGTCCAATAGAGGACACCTGTTCAAGTTTTTTCTATGAAGGGTATCGACTAGTTGAGGCGATGATATTCGCATTGGAGGAGATCAATAATGATCCCAATTTTCTCCCTCAAGTGACGTTAGGTTATGACATACGTGATAGTTGTGGGTCGGTGGCACCGTCTGCTGAGACAGCGGTTGATCTAGTAACGCCAATGATTCTCGGTGAAGAGTCAGTCAAAGCGGTGGTTGGTGCATCTCGTTCATCCGTTTCGACCGCTGCTTGCACCGTATTCGGTATGTACAACATCGCATTCATGAGTCACGGGTCTACCAGCGTCCTGCTCAGTAATAAATTACGTTATAAATCATTCGTTCGAACAATACCCAGTGATCTATCACAATCACGGGCAATGTCAGAAATCATTCTACGCTTTGGATGGGAATGGATAGCCACAATCGCCACAGATGATGACTACGGACGACCTGGGATACAACAAGTTATTGATGACGTGGAAGAGTTTGGTGTTTGCGTCGCATTCAGCCAACTGCTTCCGACTCACCCTTCGGAGAAGAAAGTTCGTGAGATTGTTGACCATCTACGAAGAGATCCCTCTATCAAAGTTATAGCCACGTTCATCCAGGCATCGGGCATGAGACTAATTCTTCAAGAAGCTAAGAGACAGAACATCACAGGTAAGAAAGGTGACGAGGCTGAGTGTAAGCTTTGTCCGTTATCTATTGTCAAGGACGACAAACATGCCAACATCGAATTCATAAACTATGTTTTGATATAAAGATAGTTCAAACAAGATTTCGTCTATGATCAGAGGTGGCTTTTATAGACGATTGTATAATTTCCCATCTATCTAGTCCATTGATTCAAAAACTAGTGAGAATGTGATAAGTGTATGTGTACAGGTAGTACGTCGTTTAATTACGTCACATTCGATAAACCAATGTTTTGATATTAATATTAAGTGGTTTATTTACCCAATCGTACAAAATGATTACAAAATAATGGTAACAAAAATCAAAAGAGAGAAGGGTAAATGGGGAGTCAAGAAATAGCTTACAGCTAGTCTAGCCTGATCCCCGACATTGTAAATTGCGAATGAAAACAATAAGAGGGTTCAGTCATTAAGATGACTGAAAACATAACTGGGAGAAAAAAAATATATATTGAATATATAATGTGAATGATTTATAGAATGAAAACCGTTTTGATAAAAAAAAACATGAAGATCTCAATTTTAATCAAACATGCCAACATGGTGTCAATGTTTCTGTATCTCCCATTCTGTCGTACTATAACAGCTGGAAAACTTGATCTCTGAACATAAAATTGTCTCGTACCACGATACCTAAAACAGACCTGACTTGCTTTTCGATTACTGTATTAGTTACTAAGTCCTGCTTTGGCTTCAACAACGGAGAAGATTATGTGATTTAGGCCTGCTGTAGACAGCTTGTCGGCGCCATGTCACACAACCCGTGGTTTTGAACTCAGGGCAATCCAACTTCCCTACTCAAACGTCATGCCTAAGGTGAAGAACCGTCGATGTTACAGTTCATATATTTCCTGTTGTAAAGAGCAACTACTTTGTTCGCGGAAACTGAAAGATCATTGCATAAAACAGACTCATATAAACACGATATGAAAAGCATTTCAAGTGTGAAAATGTTCATACTTTCAATACACTTACGATGTAAAATGTATATGAATATCTATTTCCACAGAGCGACTGCATTATTTGTAATTAGCCATATCCGCCCAAGACAACGTTTTAAAGAAATAAGCATTCGGTCGATATGACAGGCAATTAGATGATACAGTGCAGTTGAAAGTGTTAACATTACGGTGATATTGCTAAAAACTAATAGTACAGTTCAGGATTGGTGTATAGTTTATGTCCATGCTCATGGGACAGCGTTGTGTGGGTATATTAATTGATACACGAAGGCGAAACGTAGCTAATTATCTCAAACAGGTTTAATAGATTTCACTAAGTAGATGACCAATTACATGTAGTATATCATTTAACACCTTCATTGTTCTAAAGTGCATTGCTACCGCGACACATAGGAATATTGACAGTGTTGTTAATTTGTCATCAATATTTTGTAAAACTCCACTTATCTGAATTTTAATTATCTCATTTGTTTGATGACCCGAACACGCCACACATCCCCACTACTTCAGTGTTTAGTACAACTACTATAATATTGTATAGCATAAATAACTCTTAAAAACCGGATGTACTGAAATCTTATCAGCTGTTCAGTCATACATTGTTATTTAGTTTTATAAGACTTTTGTAACAAAACATTTTTTGTGATTTCAATATCAAATACCAAGACATGTTCACGTTTTAAATAACATGAATGTGTTGATGTCATACGCAACGGCACCAATATTGTATGATGAATGGCCTAAGAATTGATGGTATAATAATTAACTAATTTTACCGCTGATCAGTCTGGCTACATTCTTCTTCGATGAATGTATTTAATCAATTTATAAAAAACGATATATCATGTTAATAGTCTATTCATTAAGTTAATTTACTACAAAATCATTAATCGACTTTCCAGTCAATTATCAGGCGTTTTACAACGGGGTATTCATCAATAGCAAATATTTCAATTTTATCATCTTTTCAAGATACAACTAAATAGATCATTATTCTATGTGCACCAATTAATGAGAACAAATATCACCTCAAACATCACCTCAGCAACCTTTTTTTCTTCTTATACATGAAAGCCATTATAACAATTTTGAACCTAATTCTTGACATCGAATTTATCAAAAGGCGAGATGATTAATCGTTTTGAATGTAAACAAACTAGCTAATATTGGCACCAAAAATTATTGTGTAAAAAAGCGTCATATTACAATAATAACTTTAACGATATTGAATGAGCAATATAATAATTGATTGAATACATATCTTAATAGAATGTTATTATACAAAGGCAGACAAACTGATGAGGTCGACTTGTCATTTTTAAACGTCTAACTGTTGCATAGACATTAGAACTGAAAAGCGTTTACAGCTTACCTAAGGTACAGGTTTCCTCTGGCAAAAGGTTCGGAGTATTGAAACATGAAATTAAGACCAGACACCCGACAAGAACGTCATCATTTTCAGCACTTCAACTGACGTCATATTTTACTGATAAATATTGGTGGAACAAGACATTTGCTTGTCTATCTATCTATCTATCTATCTATCTATCTATCTATCTATCTATCTATCTATCTATCTATCTATCTATCTATCTATCTATCTATCTATCTATCTATCTATCTATCTATCTATCTATCTATCTATCTATCTATCTATCTATCTATCTATCTATCTATCTGTAACTAACTATCTATCTATTTATCTATCTATCTATATATATATATATATATATATATCCATATCTGTCTATCTATCTGTATCTATCTATCTATCTATCTATCTATCTATCTATCTGTAACTAACTATCTATCTATCTATATATATATATATATATATATATATATCCATATCTGTCTATCTATCTATCTATCTATCTATCTATCTATCTATATATCTATCTATGTCTATCTATCTATCTATCTATCTATCGATCTATCTATCCGTATCTGTCTGTCTATCTATCTATCTATCTATCTATCTATATATCTATCTATTTATCTATCTATCTATCTATTTGTATTTGTATTTGTATTTGTATTTGTATTTGTATCTGTATCTGTATCGCTATCTGTCTTTGTGCATACGCATCTGGTTCTCTTTGTGTGTAGCATCTGTCTCAGTGTTCATGTATGTGTATTTGCAACTTACGGTGACGTCAATGAAACATCTTATTCATTCGTGTATTGTCACATTTAACCGTATACCTCTTAATTAAAAATACATTCGCTTGGTACATGGTACAGTTGCGCTTTGTCAAAGTTTAGCTTCTCATCCTTTGTAAATTATCTTGTTTAAATATTGGATGAGTATAACATTGTCAATACGGTTCCTTAATAATTCGTTGTTGCAAATTGAATATTTAAATATTTAAAGAGATTGAGTCTTTAAATATATAAAGATATATTATCTTGACCAGAAATATTCGACGTCGAATTGTGATTAGGATCTTGTCATTGCTGTGTCTCCATTAATTAGCTGACAAATGTACGTGTATTATAACTATGTTTACTTCTTGACGATTGTAATCTGGCATTAGAAATAAAGTGCTCATTTCCAGAGATTTATTGATGACGTATGTCTCTTCAAATGCATTGAAGATGTAAGAAAGGATAGTCATGAAATGAAGGAGTTTGATGATATCATCAGCGCATTGGATATACTTCAGTCACCAGAAACAAACGAGAGAGAGAGAGAGAGAGAGAGAGAGAGAGAGAGAGAGAGAGAGAGAGAGAGAGAGAGAGAGAGAGAGAGAGAGAGAGAGAGAGAGAGAGAGAGAGAGAGAGAGATTTAGCATATTCAAACCCCTTTAGGACTTACAAGTGGAGTATAATAGGGAAATGAAATAAAAACCAAATATAGATAAATACTAACACTAATTACTGCAAGGATTATAAGGGAAAATAAACAAGGAGGTAAAAATGAAATTGTGTAAACGTCTCATCGGTAGAATAGTTGTTATGCAATTCGTTCAGCTGAACAACATGAGTGCATCTCATAACACAGCACGAGTTGTGAAACCTTTTAGTGTCACATATATATATTTCGTAGTATAAATAATTGACTCGAAATGTCAAATTCATTCTGTTAGCCAAGCTATTCTGGGAAATGTTTTGTGACGTTCCATACAACTGTATGCTAATGTTTTAATGCAATAAACATTGATTTTGAAATAGTGTTTGTAGGCTGCAAATATTAGACAATACTCGGTAGCATCGTGTCAAAATGTAAAACCTGTAATAACATTAGTTCCATCACCACCTCATCTAATTATTTGTGTGAAGTTATATGTGTCTTTTGTTGAAATATAAGGAGGGTAAGAATGTTATAAAATGGACCATGTTTATAAAATGACTGTTAGAGACCCTGTACAACACAGAATTGTTGTGGTCCTGTCCGATGCAGATATTGTGACCCTGTCCAATACAAAATTGCTGTAACAGTTAAAAGAATGTCCAAGTATTAATCCTTCTGGTTCAGTAAAGTACCCGTTGTAATTTGTACATCAGATTGATATTACCACACAATACATGTTTTCTATTGTCATTTCAGATCGAATCTGGTTAGCATGTGAGACGTGGTCCGACAACAGCGACATCGCTCGTGATGTATATGACTTGGTAGATGGCACCCTGGGTATTGTACTATCTAAGGGAGAGATACCAGGATTCGCTGACTATCTTAAGACTATATCACCTTTTAAAGAAAAGCATCAAAATACATTTCTACAAGAATTATGGCAGGAAGCATTCGGATGCTTGGCACCTTTTAACGAGAACGAGTCTCGCTCAACTGTAACTACAAAGATTGATGGAAGATCGCTATCAACTGACATTACCAAGTCTAGTGTCACTACATCTACTATAAGTAGCCCCGGTGTAACTCCCCCGAGTGTCACTACCTCTGGTGTAACTACCCCCGGTTTATACGCAACCACTCCTGGCATAACTACATCTAGTGTATCTACACCTAATATAACTGTCCCTGGTGTCACTATCACTACTAAAACTAAGCCTAGTGTATCTACCCCTGGTGTAACTGTTGACACTAACACAATAACCACGTTGAATCAACAGCCGAGTGCTGAGACGACAGATGAGAAGACAAGTAATGACTCCAACGTCATTGCTTCAAGTGTCGAATTTGATCCTGACACAACGACAGATACAGCGGAAGACCTGCACACCATAGAGAGCAGTACAGCATCTTCAGATAATTTGCCCGTGTGTGCTGATAACCATAAATTCGATGAAACGCCGGCTTACAAAGCTTCCAGTTACAGAATTACGTACAACGTATACCTAGCTATCCGGGCCATATCACAGGCACTTCACAATCTCGCTAGCTGTGACGTACAACATGAAAACACAACACATTGTTTTGATATTCACAACTTTCAACCCTGGCAATTATTGAAATACATCAAAGAGGTTAATTTCACCGGAACTGACGGCCTTCACTACAATTTAGAAGATAACGAAAAGGGAAAGGGGAGATATGACATTAATAATTGGCAAAGAAGTGGGGACGGTGAAATGAAATTGATTCCTATTGGTATCTTTGACGGAGGCATTACTGGCAATGCACTGCAGATAAATGAAGATTTGATACTGTGGAATGACGGATCAAAACAGGTATGGAGATATAAAGATGGCTTCCCATTTGTCAATCTACACGAATCTAAAAGCAACTTTTGATGAGACTTACAAAATAGTGCAGTTGAATGGATTCATTCAGACTGTAGGCATCCGTGCCCTCTACTCTCAGCTATATTCTATAAAGTCCCTACGTCTATGACAGTCTCCATAAGTAAAAGTGTCGATAATTACTCCTTGTAATCACGGTGCAATTACTGGTTTTCCCTGATCAGCTGAACACCCACACAACTTTCAAGCATTCAATGTATTTGTTCCATATTCCATGACTTTGTACAAATGTCTAATTTCTTAAATTCAGACATATTTAATGTTTCATAATTTCAGAAAGCTATAAACAATGGCCTCTAGAACTTGTACACGAATCACAAAGTTGAACGAAATTCTAGATCTGACACTTTCTTCAATATTTTGAACATTTGAATCGTGTTTTATATAAAGTCTTAGGGAGCCTTCAGTAATTACAAGAGGGGAGGGCCGGGGGGATTAGGGGGGTGAATCACTTTTTAACAAATGGGTCTAGAAGTAACCACAAAAACAAAAGAGTGGGAAAATCGTTTCCCTGACAGTGTCTACAGTGTGTAGAAACACATAATTACAGGATGTTTCATTTTATCATAAGGATATCATGTAATAATCGTATTTATGCATGCCGCCCTCTCTAGTTGCCATGTGCCCGAATCGCGCCAGTTGCTCCCATGGTGGTGCACTCAATTTAACAAAACGACCTCTGACAATTGACTCGTTTCGTTGGGCAGTACCAAAATATAGAACAGAAGAAAGGGTGTGCTCTCCTTTATATAAACACTATATAGTACATGTGTCGGTTAACTGCGAAACGGCATTTTTAAAAACATCTTTATAGAGTGCCAGTTACATTTGACATCTCTAAAAAAAAGCCCGATTAAACATTCAAGTGTGCCGCAATGAACAGAACCAACACATTCCATTCGCTTGAGAATGTATGTAATTCCTTGACATAATTCCCACATATGCACCACATACACCACATACATAGAACGTGCGTCTAAATATAAACTTCATTAGGTTCTAATAATATTCACTGGAATATCTTCACAGGTTCCCGAGTCAGTATGTTCCAGGCCATGCCCACTCGGAACCAGGAAAGTAATTCTCGATGGACAGCCTCCTTGTTGTTTTGAATGCATACCTTGTGCTGACGGGGAAATATCTAATACTACAGGTATGCATACGTAGCCATGGAAACGTATCAATTACAGTAGTTCACGGATGTAGTCACTTAGAGACATTATACGAACTTATTCAAAATTAACATATCTGTAATTATAATTCCAACAAGCGTCGGCCCTGTCGTAATTGCTTTACCACTCAAGTTAAATGATTATCTTCTCGGTAAACGGTTTTTTAAATATAGACAATACATCGACCGGTAATAATGGGAATAGTTTTGTAGAGACGCTTTCAATCAATAACCATGGTAACAACAACCTTCAGAGAGAAAAAATATATGCTGGATAATTTGAGTTTCTGGGGCACGACTTTTTGTACTTTGCGAAATTGTTGATAAAAACCCGACATATTATCATCGAATTGGAGATATTCTCACTTAATTTATATCATATGTTACCATGAATTATGAATATATGAAAATATTACCCTTAGGAACCGTCAAATCAAATTTGACAAAGTTATCAAAACTGCAACGTCATACTAGTTTCTAACACACAGTCAATGAATTATGCAGCAAATATTAAGCAATTTGTATACTATAGTCAATATCAGTATGTTGGGTATTTCAAATTTAATGTACTTAGTTGATTTTTTATATTCTTTTTTTTTCTTCAATAAGGTGCTATATATTGTACGGCGTGTTCTGTGGGTTATTGGTCAAATGCCAACAACACGTTGTGCGTCAAAAAACATCGTGATTATCTGAGATGGTTGGAGCCAGCTGGAATCGTCGTCGAAGTCCTGGTGGTATGCGGAATTGCATTCACTCTGGTGTCTACTTTAGTATATATATATCATCGTAACACGCCAATTATCAAGGCATCAAACCGTGAACTAAGCTTCTTGATGCTGTTTTTTCTCATCTTATGTTATTTCGGATGTCTTGCTTATCTCGGCTTGCCAACTCAATTCCTGTGCATGATACAAAGTTTAAACGGCATTGCTTATACCGGCTGCGTCGCAATCTTGTTTGTCAAAACGTACCGCTTACTTTCAATTTTCCAGGCTCGTTTAGACTCTGCTCTCAAACGTAAACAGTTAGCTGGGATTCGTCTACAGTTATTCATGGTTTTCATATTTGTCGTCATTCACGCTGCATTAGTTACTGTCGTTCTTGTGTTAGCGCCGCCAGTGCCAGAACAAAACGATGCAATTTCAAAGACATTTACTTACATACACTGTAAGCCAACATCGATAGGTCTTGCAATAGCGTCAAGTTTGTACACGTGGTTTATGTCTGGCGTATGCCTAATTCTCGCTTTCCGGGCTCGTAAACTTCCGGACAACTTCAACGAAGCTAAATTCATTACATTTGCAATGCTTTTGTATTTCAGTGTCTGGTCTATATATTTTCCAATATCATTCTGGACTAACGGTAAACTTAAAGCTATGTCGCAATCTGTCGTTATTTTGGTGTCAAGTACAGGAATGTTGATGTGTATTTTCTTTCCGAAACTGTACGTGATTATGTTCAAACCACAGTTGAACTCTAGAGAAGCAATCCACAGAAGCACAATGAGGCACGCAGAAAAACAAACCACGCGTTCAATAGAACTCTCCAAGTCACGTCGCATAAGAGGAGTGAATCTAGCCTCGGATGACGTTATTATGAGATCCGAGTTAGTAAAGCCACCGAATGTGCAACACGAAGATTTAAAAGTGTCAAATTCAGAAAGGACAATATCAAACCTTGATGGAAATAGAAGTAGTACAGCGGTGGTACACTTAGACCAACAGATAGAATCTACCACATGAATCATATTGAAATCAGCCAGATACAGTTTCACCGGGGTGGGGGGGGGGCAGAAGAATTGGTGCATGTGTAACAGTAATACTTTATTTGTATAAGCGAGGTCTGTCATGTACACACATATATATACTACAAATCCAGAATGGGTATAGGCGGCATGATGTTTGTTACAGCTGAGATCAGACTGATAAAATATTTTTTTACGGGACTGATATTGATAGCGTGCACACATCCATCTTTGCGACAATTACTTACTTTACAATGGCGTGTCGTTTGGTAATCATGTACTATAATTTCACTCTGAATTTCTTACAGCTTGAATGTAAATTTCAAAACAAAATATGTTCACAACCGTCATTACAGAACCAGGTCGAACAAAAACCAAAAACAACATGTTAGTTCATCAGTATTGAATTGAACTTTTGCTCCAAACACAAACTTGAAAATTTTACCCGAAATTTTCGACTGCACATTTCAGTCTTTGTCAACAGAATATTCAGTACACGTGACCTTATGAACTTGTGAGCCTAATAAGGGGTCTAGGTGTGGAAGTTTATATCGCCCACCGTCTCTGTACAATGATGGCTGAAGTGCCTGGATGCACATGGCTTCCTTCTCTCCTCGTTCAAAGTAACAAGTTTAAGTGGCTAAGATTTTTACTTTGTTTATATATGTCGATGAATTTACATTTGAAGTTGTTAGTTCCTCGACCAAGAATTGGATATTTAAAAGCAATTTTATTTTTTTTTCTGGTGTACATACTGTAAACCTAGATATTTTCCCCACTAGAAATTTTTGGTATTTTACAGTCTTCAGCTGGTTCTCAAAGACTAATGTTTACTAATTACCTCAACTGGCACATTGTGTTCATGTACAAGTAAGCATTTTAGTCACTACTTATTTTGTCGTTTTTGATTTCAAGCGAAATAAGTGTAAATAAGTCTTTCGCGAAAATTTCCAGGTTTACTGCCTGAGTAGTTCAATACTTTACCACTTGAATTGAGAAATAGACCTCCGCTGTCTTCTTTCACAGGTGGCTGTCACCAACATTTTATGACAATGTTTTAGACACTCTTGTTATTAATTGTACGTGATCACACTGTACAGTTTTGTATGTCTATATCGTCTGTTTTCGTACTATCTTATACAGTGGGTGCCGGAGAAGACTGACTTTGGCCAATTGAGATATCCTCTTTAAAGAAATTTTATTGATTGATTGATTGATTGATTGATTGATTGATTGATTGATCGATCGATCGATTGATTGACTTGAATTGAAAAAAAAAAATCGTTTCAGAATGTTCATAATGTTGTCAAAATGGCCATAACTATATGGACGAGGATTAGGTATTTATTTTTGATTTTTGATTTATAAAACAATTTTGTCATGGCTTCCTCGATATGAAACAACATTGACTAAGTTTGTGTTTGAGCTTTAAAAATGTGTAAAAAGATTGTTACTGTATGTACAATAACAAACATTGTACACATTAGTATATGCTTTTGTGATGTATCGAGTTACAAATAAGGACTTGGCACAAATTGTTCCACATTGATGTTTCAAGTAGGGAGCCATGATAATGTTATTTATAAATAAAAAATGCAATTGTTGCTTGTGTCTGCCTCTCGCAAAGTTGATTTAATTTATATACACTCACTACTGTGCAGTGTTAACATTATGTACATATATTGTATGTATGTATGTATGTATGTATGTATGTATGTATGTATGTATGCATGTATGTATGTATGTATGTATGTATGTATGTATGTATGCGTATATGTGTGTGTGTGTGCGTGCGTGCGTGTGTGCATGCATGCATGCATGTATGCATGTATGGATGTATGTATGTATGTATGTATGTATGTATGTGTGTATGTATGTATGTATGTATGTATGTATGTATGTATGTGTGTGTGTATGTATGTGTGTGTGTATGTATGTATGTATGTATGTGTGTATGTATGTATGTATGTATGTATATGTATGTATGTATGTATGTATGTATGTGTGTATGTATGTATGTATGTGTGTATGTATGTATGTATGTGTGTATGTATGTATGTATGTATGTATGTATGTATGTGTGTATGTATGTATGTATGTATGTATGTATGTATGTATGTATGTATGTATGTATGTCAAACATGGCCGGTGGATGCTTCTCATGAGGGGATCATCGCCTTTACCAGCAAAGTGCAATTCTTGCAATTTCTTATCAATCTTTATCAGCTCATTACCATAACTAACTAACATAACTAAGTGTTTGCTTTTTGTAATTACATCTGATAAGCCTGAGTTGCCGCTGGTACAGGTACAATAGGTCAAGAGTGAAATGCTGTCGACCGAATGTGTGCAAGTACTATAATGAGTGTGTTACTCCGCCGCGAGGCACAACTGGCTTGGGTGAAGGTCACGATTTGGCTTGGGTGACAGGTCACGATCCGATCGCGATCATACCATTAGGATGTGGTATATGGCATCAGATATGGGAATTTGCTATTTAAGTACCTCTGTGCTTAATTTTTCAAAAAAAGTATTTAACTAACTATGGAACGAGAAAAACTGTAGTTCCGAGTGCTGGGTTACTTTCAAGGAGTGAATCGTTTGAGTCAAGGGACGTTATCAGCTGTTACAACTTTTATCATCCTATTACAGTTGACATTGCAAACAGATTTAGAGATTGTCAACAACCCAACTTGCCTATTGATTAACTCGGGTTATCCGTAGTTTGGTTTTACCATGGAAGTATAACCCACGTTAAACTTCAATGGTTTTACCGAGGCGTTTCCGACATGGCAATAGATAGAACAGCCAGACTAAGGAACAATAACCAATCAATAACGAATATTGAGTTCAAGTGCTGCCAGCATTGCGTACGATGGGATCATAAAATCTAGGTAGTTTTAGTAAGGACTACAGTTGGTATGAAGTCGACGTATATCGTGTGCATAGACTTCGGTAACAACCAATTTCTAAACAAACTTCTTCAACTATGACCTTAAACCACCATCGTTTCATCAGATAAACGATACATTCAATAACAGTGACACCCACCATCAAGTACGAAGAATTCCACGACAAGGTATGTAAATTTGTAAACTGTCGGCAGTCGCTCGCGCCTTTTTGCTACGTTTTACAGGACCGTAGCCTGACCAAATTGCCAGGGGGATAGAACTTTGTCTTGGTGCAATCATGCATTTAAAATTTAGAAAGGTGGCTAATTTACATATGTGAACTTGTGAATAAATCTACCGTCAGTCCAACTACAATATTGGTGTACCAGATAGGAGACATGGACTTGAATTTACAGGCATTTGCATGCAATTTACATAATATATATTCAGCATACGCAATTAAATATCATATGTAAGGCCAGAAAAAATAAAAAAGCTGGTCAATGGGCTACCTAACCCATCACATTGGGTAGGTAGATCGATGGCCGATTTATTTTTTCACAATGCTTGACAAGGATAAAACAAACCATATTGAAAAATATTTCAGGTCGAGTTTAGATAGAACTTATTCAGTCATCTCGATACTATCTCATGCAATTTGTCTGCATAGCTACAGTTAGGAAATGTACACAATTTACGGACCGTTAAACAAATGTTGTTGCTCCTCTCAAAAAATGTTAAGCCCCGCCAAATGAAACGCAAGCATTATTTTAGCCATCCCTTATGTCACCTGCACTACAGTGTAGATATAAAATTATATGGTACAATGATATATGAAATAAAATAATAGTGATAGCCAACTACAATAATACTCCGAACGAGATTACTTTACACAGAATGTGGATTTTGCATACATAAGGAGATGTCTCTAATTAGCTCTAACCTGTACAGGGAGGTACTTACCCAGCCACCTTCCATCTTTTTTTTGGGAGAAAGACAATTATCACCTTGATTGCTAATGTTTGGAAGAAGTCTACTCCAAAGGTGAAAAAAATTGAAAATAAGACAGTGTAGGAGTCCATTTAGAGGCATAAAATATCACAACATAATTTAAAGTCTTACAATGCTTGAATATGGTAATAAAATACCAGAATTGAAACAATTATGCTATGCATTACATATTATCTGGAAGTGTATTTTGTTGTGGCAAAGCTGAAAGATATTTTGCGGATGTGCACTTGATAAATGACTTCTCCTGAAGTTTGATTTGGTTCCAAAAAATCCCGAATAAAGAGCAAAACATTTTAAGACTTTCAGACTTTTGATGGCCCAATGACTCCCAGGGTCGTAAACTTTTGCTCAATTCTTTTTAGTGCACATTGGATATGCAACAGCTTATACTTTAATCTCAATTCATGCTTGTATGCATCATTAGAGCCAAGTAAACCACTGCATAATTAAGATATTATATAATTTGGAATAGACTCAAATGTATATTGTTAAATGTACTATTCATAAAATATAAAGAAATATCCTTAATTTTGAAACAAAGTGTGCATTTTACTGACATGCGAAGCCCGCATGATGATATATTGCCCATCACCAAAACAAATTAATATATGGGTAGACTATAGGTTGAACAACTTTTTCGTTTTTTCTGACCTAATGTCGTATCTTTCAAAGTAGTTGCCGAAAAGATGTCACATTCAAAGGAAAAAAAAACTTGAAAATAAAATAAAAATTTGGATGGTGCTTTCTCAAATAAGTAACGCAACAAACTAATCATTTTCTTTACCCAACTTCCAAAAAATTTATGGCCCTCCTTTATGTCGGAACCCAAGGTGAACTCAGTGGATTCTCATTGTTATATTATTATAATGGAAATTGAAGTTTGGATTTTGATATCGAAGGTACAGCTCTGTTTACAAATTCAAGGCCATCCTTTCCATAGCAAATTGTCGCTTCAAAATGAATTGCGGAATTAAAGCTAGTTACATTTCACCACAATAATCAATCATTCAATCGGTCAATCATTCAACCAAATAATAAATCAATCATTAAATCGATCGATCAAGCAATCAATCCGTTAATTACACGCTTGCTCCTCCCTGTGGTTAAACATAATAAACTTGGCGGGCCTATGTATGTATCTTGTCACGAGGGATTTATTTTTTAAAAGCTGACATTGATAATATATTCTTGGTTGGACAAAAAACCTGAAACTATCATTATGGCGGGAAGATGTGAGAATGCTTTGTGTTATACATAGGTCTGAAAGTTGGCAAGTAAGTAAGTTGGTAACTTCATACATGGACCTGCCATGTTCCACCTAAGGGAGCGATCAGTTTTTACGGCCGCGGGTGGGCCGGTGACTTTTTGTTCATGTTGTACTTAAAAATAGTGACCCCTGCAATTAAAGTAGCTCTTTTATTGGCACAATAAATGTATTTTAGTGCCATGCATAACAATTCTTTTCCCATTTTTCAATCTGACATTTTTAGAATTGTTTGTATTGGGGTACAAAACAGATTTCATTATAAAAGACCTTCTCTCATCACCCCCACCCCACACTAAAAGAATTTAGTTTTTACCCTACATTGAACTATTGATCTCAACCATAAATCAATTTGGGACTTCTAATGGAGATGATTGTAGTTATCATACAATAGATGTACAAAAAATATATAGGAACTAGACTAACTATATACGTGGACATTGAATATCCAATATCTAGACACAGTCTGGGTCAGGCACTTTCAGTCACAATGTTTGCCACATATTATTTCAAATTATCCTAAATTGGTTATGTTTGTGCACAATTCCACATGTTCAGATCAATGAAGGAACAGATTTTAGAGCCAGTCAATCTTAAGGTATTTCACTTCTTATGTGTTATATGTACAGCTACACAAGCAAGTTTTTCTACCACAAGATGACACAATGCAACTCATGGCATGCAATAGCGAGAAGTCATTTCTAACAAATAACTGTTGCTTTAAGGTGGCTATGGTGCAGTGTTGTGATGCCATACCGTATGCATTGGATGTATCAAGAGACAGAGTTTTTGTTATATTTGAATGTATATTTATAGCTATTTGTTTATGGTTCATTTTATGCACGTACATTTTTTGTTTAATAACTCGCACAGCGCCCGCAAGCGGCAGCATAGCGGCTCAATGACTAGTACGCATGCGTGTCCTATATACCATGCGATGTTTTTTTTGGTGGTTTTACCCAAGGATGCATTGTGGTACAATGACTACGCATGCGCGTTCTATGTACGAAGTGCAATCTCCACGCTGAGTGCGCTATCTATGATATCATCGTGAGGCAGCCGCTCACAAATGAATCTACCCAGCTGTGCGAGCTTAGGGGCTTTGGCCTAGTTATGATATTAAATGTATGAACATAAGTTAAGTACAGGAGCGTGGCTCATGATTTTGTTTAGTTGAAAACAAGGTGACCCCCTTTTATTCACTTCATAAAAATGATGACCCCCCCCCCCCTTCTTTGAGTCCCAAATTAAGGTGACCCCCCCCCCGGCCGTAAAATCTGATCGCTCCCTAAGGGACATGTACATGGGCACCTAATTACCATATCTAATTAGCAAATATTCATGTACCCCTATATTTGTGTGGGCTCCATAGCTTATCTGCCGGCGAACAGGGCAAAATAAAAATTAGGCAAGCCAGCTTTGACCTCTGTCTGACCCTTGCCTCTGGTTGGCCAATGACACACACGTGATCATTATAATTGATAGAAGGTGTCAAGCTGTTGATATATATGTTGATATAAAAATACAAAACTGTAAATATAGTATATTTACACTGATTGTACATAGGTGAAGACTACCGCCATGAATCAGAAAGGACACCATGATACAAAGAAATCATCCGGCCTTCTGTTTTTCCTGAATGGCAGGAAGGTAGGCATATTCTTTACATTCAGTAGTTCTGTATAACTGGGATTACAAAACACGTAGATGTAGCTACATTTGTTCAATTACCATTTATATGGCAGACTATAAAATGTAGCAATGGTGGTAAGATTTTCGTTGAGTGAGAAGACGTTTTGATTCAGCTTTCACGATTTTCGTTTTGCTAGTATGAAAATTTTCACTACATATTGAAAATGAAATATGTTTGGGGCAAACTGCTATTACATCAGTACTGTAGTGGTTTAATTGTATCTACTTTGGAAAGGAAGAAGTAACCATTTTGATGACTCAAAAATGTTTTATCGTAGGTCAAATGAAATGTGCATCCACTATGCATGAGATTTGCAATTATAGTACATGTAGATATAAAATCTCGAGTTGCCTATTCACTGGCCACATTTGGTTGTATCTCTAGAATTCCTGTGTTGACTGACATATGCTTATTTTGTTTCTGGTTACTGATAGGTCAGTGACAGTCTTAATCAATTGGGTAGATGCTAAAACTAAGCATCCACCAAAGTTGATCAACTCTGCCACTGACATCAGTGACCAGTAACAAAATAATCCTGTACGGCAATTTGTTGGGGCGACTATGATGAAATGGAACGTCGAGATTTCCTGGTTGTGGCGTTTGATTAACATGAACTGTAGACAATCTGATTAAAATCCGATGTGGTGAAAGCGGCTAGATGTCCTTATTTACCTCTATTCATCGTGTTGTGACGTTTGTTTTGTTCGGCGTGATCGCTTCAAGGCGGCGATCACTCCGAACAAAACAAACGTCACAACACGATGAATAGAGGTAAATAAGGACATCTAGCCGCTTTCACCACATCGGATTTTAATCAGATTGGAACTGTAGACAAAGGCATGTACTCTGCAGTGAATTGATAACCGATCATAACAAAGCGAGGTCTCCCTACCTGAAATCATTTACGCCGTGCTCTTGAAAATAACCTTGTACTTGGAAGTACATGTATTCTTTTGATTACAGAGATCATGAGGGGAATATAAAGTGATTATCATGGTATGACAAACTCCAGCCATTCCTAAATTACAATAAAGATCATGAAATATTTACTTACATTAGAATTCAACTCAATTTCTTAGGAATGCCCAAGGTAGTGCGACTAGCCTTTACAGCTTTACCTACACGAATCATTATCATATTCTGTCATTGACTCGGTTGCACTCTGTCATTGTGAAAGCATCTTTGTTGAAACCTTACATGACAATACCAAGGTTATAATAGGCGTCATTTACCGCAAACCAAACACACCTACTCAGGAATTTCTAACCAGTTTGGCAGACTGTCTTGATAATTTATGTATAAGTAACAAGAAATGTGTCTTATTAGGCGATTTCAACATTGATGCAGATAACAACAACAGTGTGTTCACTGATTACATCGCAACTCTCAATGAAAATAATTTTTACCAAGTTTTAGATACACCGACCAGGGTAACTGCTGACACCGCTACATTAATTGACCATTGCCATGTAAATTTTCGTGATTATTTCATTGAAGCTGGCACTATTCAAATTGATATAAGCGATCACTATCCCATTTTTGCTATTTTCAAGGACTTACGTCATGTATTCAATACCAAAACAGCTGATTACAAGTACGACTTTTCCTCTTTTAATTCAGCCTCGTTTAGAGCTGACATGGCCAATATTTCCTGGAACGATGTTTACAACTCAAATGATCCAAATGTTGCATACAATACTTTTTATAATTTGTTTCATGATACGGCAATTAAACATGTACCAATTAAACGCGTTTCAAGGCCTCGAAAGCGTTTACGGATAAATCACTCTATCTTGTTATCAAAACTTTATCATTATGGGATTAGAGGGTCGACTCTTAATTGGTTCAAAACTTACCTAGAAGGCCGAAAGCAATATGTTAATATAGATAATTGCACTTCAAAAGCCAAAACAATCCCTTGTGGAGTTCCACAGGGATCCATCCTAGGCCCACTTCTCTTTTTAGTTTATATCAATGACATCAGCAAATCTTCTGAACAATTCAAATTCAGGTTATTTGCTGATGACACCAATTTGTTTTATTCAGAAAAAACACATAAAATTGACATAGATACTATTAATACGGAGTTTAATAAAGTGCATACCTGGTGCAAGTCTAACAACATCATTTTTAAAACGACCAATAGAAAGTGCAACATTGAGGGCGCTTTATCTGTCGGTGATCTGCCAATACAAAATGTTCCATCAGCCGTTTATCTCGGGGTAACTCTTGACCCCTCACTAGCCTGGAAATCCCATATTGATACAGTCATTAAGAAAGTCAGCCAAAAAGTAGGCCTTATCTCATATTTACGCCATTATCTCCCTAAATCAACTATGTTACTTTTGTACAATTGCTTTATTCTTCCCCATATAATGTATTGTATTGAAATTTGGGGCAATGCATATAAAACTCACTTAGACCGCATTTTTAAATTACAAAAAAGACTCGTTAGACTGATCACCTTTTCTGATCCAAACACACCTAGTGCTCCTTTATTCCGACAACTTGGCATTCTTAACATTTATAAGCTTTGTAAATTCCAAACTTGTGTATTTGCTTTTGATTTAAAGACAGGTCATTATGCTCATTCAATAGATCGTTATGCTACCTCTATATCACATTCATATAATACACGTCTTGCCACTGGCGACAACTTCGTTATTCCAAAAGTAAATTTAAGTACAACTCAAAACAACATTTATTACTCTATCGCAAAACACTGGAACGAAACTCCAAATCTGATAAAATCAATAACCTCAAGAAATTTATTTAAAAAGTCGCTTAAAAATTATATTTTGTACACAGTATAGTGAAAATCCTGTATCATATTTTTTCTTTCTAATGTAAGTTTCAGTCTTTGTTGACACTGTAAATATATTTAATGTATATCTAATGTATATAAGATGGCAAAATTTACTGCTTTCATTTAACAAGTGTTTGTATTCAGGGCCAGAGACTCGATTAGTTCCACTAGAACTACCTCTCTGGTCCTCACCAATCATGTACATGTACATTTATTCTTGGTGAAATAAACTTATTATTATTATTGTTATGTACGACTGCATAATCACAGTCGTAAAATTGGCAACAAACACAATCACACAGAGAGATTATTTATTGGAATTAAACCTAGTCATATTTCGTCATTAACTGTCATGATTATTTATTTCTCGCCAGGTACAAGAGCGACGAGTGAATACTCAAATGAATTTAGCAACTTACATTAGAGATGTCGGTATCCTTTTATATCTGATTAGTCCAATTCAATAAATAAAACTTCTATATCTCCTATATAATATACAACTAATTTATTCATTAAACAACCAATCAACCAACCGACTGACCGACAGACCCATAGCCCACCATACCAACCAACTGGTCACCCACCACAGGTGTATGTATGTATGTATGTATGTATGTATGTATGTATGTATGTATGTATGTATGTATGTATGTATGTATGTATTCATTCATTCATTCATTCATTTCTATACATTATACACACTATTACTAAAACGTCTACGTGCACCTACACAGCCAATCATAGTCACATGCTCACAGGTACGCCGACTCAGACATGCTGACAATCGCACATATAGTAATTTGGTCATCTACTTTAATGTGTAAGCCGGTTTAACAGGTACAAAGGTCGCCTGTGGTCAAGGAGGATGTGGTGCTTGCACAGTTATGTTATCAAGATGGAATCCGTTAACTAAAGATATAACGTAAGTATATGCCATTACCCATGTATGTATGTATGTATGTATGTATGTATGTATGTATGTATTGAATTGAATTTATTTTCACCGGAAACATAAGGTAATAACATTACAGAGAGGAAAATACAAATACAGTAAAAGAAAATGCTCTGGTGAGGACCATGGAAATAGTTTACTAGAAACTAATCTAGTCCATGGTCCTTATCCTGTCAAAATATAGAAGGTAAAGATACACGGCGTACTTATGATAAATAATTAATAATAACAAATAATATAGTAATAATATAGTATGTATGTATGTATTTATTTATGTATGTATGTATGTATGTATGTATGTATGTATGTATTCATTCATTCATTTCTTTCTTTCCCTCTTTCTTTCTTTGCAGTCATTCATGTGTTTACGCGTGTTTGCTACCAATCTGCTATGTACATGGTATGGCTGTGACTACCGTTGAGGGCGTGGGTAGCACAAAAGACAGATTGCATCCAGTACAGGTAAGTATGTTTTACCTAAATACTGATGTCTTGGCAGTACAATGGGTGAAAACCTACAGATTACAATACAAATAGATAGATAGATAGATAGATAGATAGATAGATAGATAGATAGATAGATAGATAGATAGATAGATAGATAGATAGATAGATAGATAGATAGATAGATAGATAGATAGATAGATAGATAGATACGAAGAATGTAACAAGCGAATACACAAATGTTATCAATATTGATTATAAAGTCGAAAATACTATCAGAAAACGGATGAACGTGAAACACAACTTGCTTTTGGGTTTATACATTGAGCGGCAACGACTAACGCTTATACTGCACGTGCTTGAATTTTCTATAATTCTTTTATCGTTTATCATAGTTTTGGATTACTTTGCACTTTGCTGAACTGATGTGTGTTGATGTAACATACATTAACATATTCTCTCAAATACACACACACACACAAAACACTTAGCCAGTAGTATGTGCTGTGATGCAGTTTGATTAATTAAAATAACATCATACCTCTCTTTCTTGCACCTCATAAGGACTACATTGTACGTAACCATGGTATTCAATGTGGGTTTTGTACACCTGGTATGGTTATGACAATGTATACCCTGCTACGTAATATTCCCAAACCTACGCAGGAGGAAATAGAGTCGGCTCTACAAGGAGTGATATGTCGATGTACTGGATATATGTCAATACTTCAAGGATTTGAAAATCTCTGCAATAAGGTATGGAATGACGTCATTTATTATCAATCATTGGATAAAAGGGGTGGTCAAAATGACATCATCAACGGATTATTTCAGGATTTGGAGAATTTTTTTTTTCAATTCTAAAAAACAATTATTTTATGGTATTGAGGAGCCGGAAGAATCGATACTCGAAACTTTACCTTTCTCGTTATATTTTATAATACACTACTCCTTCTGTACATAATTCTTTTTACAAAAATCGAATCCATTTCAGGGAGACGGTTGCTGCAGGATAATAAAGAACACAAGTGTAGGAGAAGTCAAGGGAAAAAATACTCCCGGCTTTGATTCCATTTTATCCGTAAAAGACCCTACTCAAGAGTTAATTTTCCCGCCGGAACTTATGGTAAGTTTCAATCAATGGGGTACTTGCAAACCCGCCATACTGAATGGTGAATTATGGGAAATATGATGGCAAACAAGCAGGAATCACTGTTGTAAACAATTTTGTCACATTGTTTGCAACCCAAAATATCTTGTCATGGGTACCAATTAAGACCCTAGTTGGACGGTATCCTTCCGATTACCCCAGGTTACATATAACTGCAGATAGTCTCATAGTCTGATCATGCTGACATTGGATTACAAGTTACTCATTAAACTACTGACCTTTGAACCCCTAAATCAAACACTTTGACGCAAATTGTCGTCAAAAGTATATCATTAAATTAGAAGCTTATCTGTTACAGCATATACTAGTATATCTTTAAATTTTTTGAATATTTTTTATCGAGATTACTGAAGCCTACCAGAACGAGGAAGTTGTTTTCACCGATGACTACATGAAGTGGTTGAGACCAACAACTTTGGAACAACTAAAAACTATGATTAAGGAGTATCCAATGGCGACATTCGTTGCTGGATGCAATGCCATGGGTAAGATACTAGTACATAATGTTGGAGAAAAAAGTAAATATTTATTTGTAATTTTGTAGCAAAAACATTGAGAGTTCGAGGCTCAAACTTACTAAAACAGAAAATGTTATTACATACATAGGTTTTGGCACGGCGACTTTGTGTACGTCTTCTACTGTTCTGATCTGTTTGTCTCATGTACAAGAACTCAATCAAATGTCTATAACTGAAGATGGTGTTGCTATTGGTGCTGTTGTGTCCTTCAGTGAAGTTATCAATTTCATCAAAAAGCTGACGTTACCAGGTGAGTCACTGGTTCACACGATTCTCTCTTCGTCACGCATACTTATATTTAGTATTGTGTCACAAATATTAACACGAAATCGTTGCTATATCATCATGGTCATCGTCATCAAAATTCAAGATAGCGAGTTTGCAAAGTCGTCATCACCACCATTGCCACCACCACCACCACCACCACCACCATCATCATCATCATCATCATCAGCATCATCGTTGTCCACATTGTCGTCAACGTTTTATAACCATCGTCACCACCACCAGCACCACTGCCACCATCATAACCACCAACACAACCACCACCACCACCACCATCACTATCACCATCACCATCATCATCATCATCATAATAATAATAATAATAATAATAATAATAATAATAATAATAATAATAATAATAATAATAATAATAATACTTATGGCAGGGTCACATTCTTAAACACCACACTTAACAAGGGTAATTTGTTAAGCTGACTTCAAAAAATGTGCAGTCATTTTATTAACATCAGTTTCCATGATAAACAAACCACCATATGGTAATCAATATCACTACTGTAAAGCGCATGTGCACAGTCGGTCATTAAATAACCTATGTTCATTTGGTGCCAGTTACAATGCCCTCAAAGAAATGAAAGTTCAAGCCACCATTTAAGTGTGCTTAATATTGATTGATGTACATTTACATAGATGTTTACTTTTCAACAGAGGAGAAGACTAGAATATTCAAATCACTAGTTAACACTCTGTATGCAGTAGGTGGTATCCATACACAGAACACATCGGTAATGTATAGTCTTACTGTACATGATAATACAAGTGTTAGCATATAATTATCCCTATGTCCAACAATTACATTTAATCATTTGAACATTCAGTTTTATTCACTGTAGTGAAATGTATTTCAACTTTCAAGATAAGACACTTAATCAATTTGTTTCTAAAGTGTTTCTTTGTTCTTTTGATGTGACGAAGGGTTCAATGAAAAACAACCATGTTTTAGCCTGTTATTAGATCTACTCAGAGAGTGTGTGTGTGTTTTAAAGATTCCAAATCAATGCTTTGTCAATTGCACAACGATATTCCTTTAGTAGGATGGAAAATCCTTATCTTCAAAATAAAAAGAAACCATTTCTCTCGACTGTAAATCTTTATATTCGTCAATATTTTGGAACTCGCCATGTATGAGTTTTGAGATTAACATTTAATTAATTGCAGACATTTGGTGGTCATATTGCAACAGCAGGAGGGACTTCAGATATCATGCCACTATTAATTGCATCTGGATCTATGGTTACTATTTTAAATGCGAATGGTAAGGGTTTCACTTTTCAAAAGACTTCTTTTACATGTCACTAGCTATCAAATCCTTTTGAACATGAAACAATTTGACATGCTTAGCACACAAAATACAGCACAGAACGCATCAATAGGTGCTTCATGAACCTCACATCATAGCCGTGTACTATAATGTTATACTGAACTATGTTTTTTCCCTTTTCTATTTTACAATTTCAGGTCAGGATCGGCATGTTTCTATTGAATATTTCATGAATGGCATAAATCGTTGTACATTAGAGCCCGGTGACATCATCACGTCAGTATTTATTCCAATATCATCGGCGGTATGTTAACATTTTTGATATTATGTAAAAAAAGGTATACTCTATGCAATAGTTGGTAGGTAATTGTATAAGTAGGCGAGCGATGGTGATGATGATGATGATGATGATGATGATGATGATGATGATATTATGTAAATAAGGTATACTGTATGCATAAGTTAGTAAGTAATTGTATAAGTAGGCGAGCGATGATGATGACGACGACGACTATATATTATGTTAAAGTGAATTACTCTCACTAACCAAACAGGATGTGTATGAAGGAATTTTGAAAAATTAACTTTATCCGTCCCTATGGCATCTAACGATTATGTGCAGCAAACAATTTCATCCAAATCTAAGGTTTTGTTACATGGATATACGGTTATTCAATATTTTGTCTGCATGTCACTTCACATACCAAACTGTGTTCCTGTCCAATAGCTGTGAACATAACTTACATTTGAATGTCTTGTTTCCTAATGATAAAGCATATCGTAAGCTCTCCTGCATATCACCCAGCAAACGAATGAACAACCAAAATATTTTCCTTAGTCAAAGGAGTAGGATGGGATGTGTTTCATACACGATGACTTGTCAGCACAGTTAATTTCTTCAATCAACCGTGCAATTAATTAAATATCATAGGCTTTCGATATTTCGACAACTGACAGCTACCTTCATCTGGGATTGAAGCCATGACCCAAAGTGTCAAGACCTTAGGCCTAAGGTGGTGTAAGTGTAAGTTCATCTGGGATTGAAGCCATGACCCAAAGTGTCAAGACCTTAGGCCTAATGTGGTGTAAGTGTAAGTTCGAACATACACACTGACTTGTTTATTGTAGGAACATTTCATCCAAGGGTATCCAACTGACATTGATTGTGTTGTGAATGCTGCAATGTGTGTCAGACTACAAGATAAGACAAACTTTGTCAAGGAGCTCAAGCTCTGCTTTGGTGGAATAAGTAGAAGAACCATCGTATTAAATGAGATAACATCAGCATTTATTGGAAGGTAAATTTACTATATTGACTCACATACATATACGTTTCACACTTATCATTCTAGAATTTATCTGGCTTCTCAGAAAGTGTATGTCCAGCACAGAATTGTGAGTTAATGTGCTACAAGGCCATTGACACTTTTTTATTTTATTTTTATGAATGCATTACTTCTAGGTAATCCAACACCACAATTTGGAAATGTGTTTTGTTAATCTTGCACCATGTATACGTAAACACTTAAAAAGGCAATGTGCACTTCCACTTGAGGTTTAATTAGTCAAAGGAACACAGATCTTAATGTAGCATCTTTCAGTTGTGTTTCAGGGTTGCTAAACATTTATATTCTCTAAACATCTAACAACAGAAGCTGTTCATTTAGTAGAGTCTAGAATCAAAATGTGTATTTTAATTACAAGTTAATCATTGTGACAGTAGGGCCTACTCTTTATTCTTGACAGACTCTGGGATGAAAGTCTTTGCGAAGATATAGATAACAAACTAGACAAGTATGGTACTGACGAATTGTCTACAGAAACAGCATTCAAACTCGCTATGATGAAAGGGTTATTTTTCAAATTCTACCACACCGTGTGTGCTAATGCAGATATTGAAGGCATTTCTATCAGTACAGATCAATTACAGTTACAGAAAGAAGTAACAACTCGATTACATACATGGCAGGTATGTCAGTAGTAATAATGTCATACTGTGCTACATTCTCATTCATTCTAGCCATTTATATTGGAAATTATATCTGTTGAGAATTGTGTCCAGTTAGAGGTTTTTGAAGAATATGAAAGCTAAAATCATACAAACTTACAGTTACTTAGCAGCAGTCTTTATGATGCCGTTGTCAGTTTTTAACTCCAATGGTTACAGCTAAGAGGAAACTCTGATAAAAGGTGCCATCTGTCAGGTGTTTGTACATGTCCAGCCATTTATCTGTCAAGCAAAAATCAAACTACTTTCAAGCATGGCACAACGGTGATATACTATTATAGTTGGCATTAGGATGTTCCTCTTCCTTAATTATATCAAAAGAGACTGAATAACAGCCATATTTATCATACCTATGGACATTTTGCCCAATAGCTCAGGTCTATTATTCTGCCATAGCATGAAATTTGACCAAGACAATGAAATCGAAAATCACAGTCAAACATTTAAAAGGACGCTTATGATATATTTCTGCTGTAAAAAGCTGGTATTTCGATTTGAATTCCTGCACCTAATTGACAATCAAGTTGTTTGTCAGCGGGATGTCCCATATGATCATACAAGTGCAGTCATTATGTAGATGAACGCGTGCTGATAACATGAACACATGAGTTAAAGCGGCCATATGGATGAGGATTGGGTATCTATTTTGGATTTTTAATTTTATCATGGCTTCCTACTTGAAAAAGCAACTTCAAAGAACATATGCCAAGCCCTTAACGTTGTCTGTATCTCAGTAATTGCAAAGGATGAATAAATGTGTGAAATGTTTGTAATTGTATGTACAACAATAACAAACAATGTATTGGGATACGAACACAGACCTGGTCAATGTTTTTCCACATTGATTTTTCGAGTAGGAAGCCATCATAAAATTGTTTTATAAATTAAATATCTAAAATAAATACCCGGTCCTCATCCGTATGGCCATTTTAACGTAAACACACAAATAATACAGTTCACAGTCTCGATGTACGTAATGCATCACCAAAAATACTGCGAAAAGTACCTCTAATAAATTTTGACCGGTCAATGTGGTGACAGAAGAGGGACGGTCCTGTGTTTGTAGGGAGAGAATGGAACACTAATTATGTAAATTTGCCAACCTATTAATGTCAATTTTCATTACATCCCACTGATGAATAACCAAACTGGGCAATTGAGCGTAGGAATTTTCAAATCTTAATACCAGCTTTTGCAGCTCTAATCATAGGTGTGGTGAGAAAGATAAACGAATACCACTAGCCCGGTAAACAGGGTACGCACGTCGACAGACTTGTACTATCTGTCTTTAGAATAACGTCACCATAGGTATGACAAGTAGTTATTGACTGTAACAGTTGATGTTTTCAATTATTCTAGGATCACGTTGTTGGATATGTTGGCAAACCAATACAGAATGTTTCTGCTCAACAACATTCTACAGGTGAATCGGTATATTTGGACGACATCCCACCGAGACGAGGTACACCAATCAATTAAGTACACACTGAAATCGTATTTCTAATGAAATATGTTTATTTTTCGATCAAGAAGCTTACCACTGGATTTGTACTAACTGTTACTGCCCTCTTGGGTTCTTTTTCATTGTACTTTGTTAGCTATTCTTTTCTCAGACTCTGCCTCCTTGGAAATGACTATCACATTTGAGGAGATGAATCATTGTTTTGACCTCTATTAGATCTCAGACCACTAACTGAGATTAGATATAGAGGGCCGTCTAATAAGCAAACAAAAGGGTAGCTTTACACATGAACCTGGAATGTTAACACTGTGTAGTCGATCGACGATATGTGTTCATCAAAGTATTCTTTAACGTTTTATCTACGCAGACGAATTATTTCTCACTTTGGTAACAAGTACTCGGGCTCATGCAAAATTAAGGTAGGGTATGATTAGAGTTCTCTCTCTCTCTCTCTCTCTCTCTCTCTCTCTCTCTCTCTCTCTCTCTCTCTCTCTCTCTCTCTCTCTCTCTCTCTCTCTCTCTCTCTCTCTCTCTCTCTCTCTCGGGTTAGGAGCAGTTACAAAAGTTTTACTCCTCTTTCCCTGGATGTAGTCTATAATGCTAAACACTAACACTAAATAAATTACATTTAATTGTCCTGACAGAGACGTCTTTATTAATATATATAATTTATAGTAATAGTTTTCCAAAAGTAAAGTTTTCAAATTCTAAATTCAATTCCTGTTAAAATAACTGAGTGTCAAAATAGATTTCTTCCATTATATTTATTTCCAACAGATCCGTAGACACAGACAGAGCTCTTTCTGTAAATGGTGTTGTTGGTTTTGTCAGTGCCAAGGATGTACCGGGTAGCAATTTTATGGGAATAGCCACTCAAGACGAAGAGATCTTTGCAACAACAAAGGTATAGAACACTTTTAGCTTTTAATTACTGAATTGAAATTCAAACCAAACGACAAGGCTGTGGAGCTAACTAAGTCAAACCAAAATATTAATTAAGAAATGTAACATTAGCATGGAAAGTTTGATAATGATTAAGTCTAACCATATGTCTTTCTTAGGTATAACTAGAAAAATTAACCCATGCTTAGTATATTTATTCAGTTAAATCAAATCCAATGAAACTAAGTGTTTGCCCCTTTACATGGACATAATTACTGTTACAGTGTACAGTGAATGCCGACAGGAATGGAAAGTGTTACCATTCAACTCCAACTCGAGTAAGATGGTGTCACATTTGTTATCCTATTTTCTTACCAATCACGGTTAAATTATATATTTTACATGTATTAGCAGACAAGGAGATGGGATCGCTTTTGAAGTTTCTGAGCCACCATAGCTACCGCGGTTTGCAATTATAATCAACATTTCATATGTATACTGCTTACCAGTATTATATACTTTGATTGTTGTTTTGTACATCTTGATGTAATCATATACACGAAGTATAAATGACACTAGCTATATCAAGACACGAATTCGTGGACCAACTGGGGGTGTTTAGTCACACTAGTGAAAAGATCGTCTAGTAACAAGGATGTAAATATGAGTCAAAAATATTTCTTGGCAGCGAATCCCAAATTTTCGCTGACGTCGCGTTAGCATCATGAGGGTGTCCTGCAACTAGTAGTACATGTATGTACATAGTTATCAGAGGAATACTGGTTCGCTACTTAGTTAAATACTTAAAACCTTACGAACCGCATTCTGTTTTTTCCTGGGATTACAATGATGTAATGAACACATAAATAGTTGAATTATAAGCGCTGTGTGTGTTGTAATGTGAAATACAAGATATTTAAAAAAAATTAAAACGAACATCCAGCTCTTTTGATACAATTGTGAATAGAGTTTTGTATTGCTTTTTTATGTTACCTAGGTAAGCTGTGTTGGCCAGGTTATCGGTGGCATTCTAGCGGAAACCAAAGAAGCGTCAAAGCTTGCAGCACAACTTGTACATGTTGACTATGAAGACCTGAAACCCATTTTAACAATTGAGGTGAGAAAAGTACAATAGAGAGATTGTAAAAGATGGAAATCGAAAGGAGCAGGCAATGTATATGATAGTGTCCGAAATAAATTGCACATCAGCACTGTATCCACACAATGTAATGACTTAAATGAGATTTGTCTTATCAAATTCTTTGGAATTTGCGTTTTTTGCTTAGATTTCGCTATTGAAATTGTGATTGATTTGTTAAACTTTTGTTTTGTGAAAAAATGCCAGAGCTAACTTTAAAATAATCAACAGAAACACAAATTTTCAAGAAGAAAGATTTTTGACACAAAGAACATCAAAACTTTACAGCAAATCGTAAACATGGCACAAGCTAAATATATGGTCGCACTCATTTATAAAACAACACAACCACAATTAAATGTACCTCATTGGACAGAACATTTGTGTGTCAGAGACTTCTCTCCTCCAAAAAGAATACGTATACTGTTTTTCAGGTCCTTGTATCGGACACAAAGTCTTCTCCTGAAACCATGTTGTGAATCACTGAGTATGTTAAGATGGTTCATTATGCGGTGGTGAACTATATATGTTCTAGTAGTTTGCATGGGATTGACGCCAATGAAACGGGTCTATAAATAGCTGGATTGGATGTATCTCCCTTCTTATAGATTGGTGAGATAAATGTTAATTTTTTCCAGTCTGAAAGGAGTAAACCTGGAAGATTTTGGTAAAGATTGGTGCAATATTGTGACGCCATTCTCTAAAGTACTGTTGCTGGAATGTGACCAGGGCATGTAGCTTTGTTGACTTTAATGGATTATAACAGTTTCAAAATGCCTTCAGTATTGACTGTTATGTTGTGGATGTAGAGACTTTTGTCCAAAGGTGGAAAATGATGCCTGTTTACTATGTGGCGCTATACCAAATGTTTTGTGTCTTTTCGCTTTACTGAATTTTCAAAATGTATTGTGTAATTTAACAAAAGTACTTTAAAGTGACTAATTCTGTTTGGTTACATACTCGCTTTTCTGATTTTAGGAAGCAATCGATGCGAATATGTTTTATCAACCAGTGTTAGATCTTGACAGAGGAAACGTTGATGAAGCCTTCGTTAACTCGGACGAAATACAAGAGGGCGAGGTGAAGCTTGGAGGTCAGCAGCACTTCTATATGGAAACACAAAGAAGTTTAGTTATACCAGAAGGAGGGGATGGTAAAATGGATGTAATCTCATCAACTCAAAATCCATCTTTGATTCAGGTTGGTTGATTATGATAAGATTGACACTTTTTGTGTTTGCTTGCCTAATTTTCTTAAAACACATTCCTCAACAACATGTAACATTATTTGTGACTTTTCTGTAAATATATGTTTGCTATGCGGTGTATATCTGAAAAATATTGCATAATCCGTAAGTCGTTAACATGATGTTGGTATATATAGATATTTTATTCTTCCATCCCCATCCCATTTTAGTGCCATATACTTGACTATAATGTTTAAATAAAGCACCATCGTATCATTAAATTACAGTCACGTGAGTCAACCACACTTTAACTAATATGTGGAAGCTTGGCACTGTCTGTGTCTTATTCGGGGGGGGGGTGTGCCATAGATTATTTTTTAAAGTGGCAGTGGGGAAGGGGTAATCCTGTTTCAAAATTTTGAAGAGGGGTCGGTCATTGTGTTTTAGATTGTGATGGAGGAACATGTTACATTGTCTGAACTGTTTGTGGTATTTGCTCTTGTCGCCATTACTTATCTACGTTCGTTAATATTGGCCATGGATGACAAATGGCTATTTATTTTGGATGGTTAATTCATGAAACAACTTTACTAGGTTTTTATACTGAAATAACATATACCAAGTCCTTGTTTGTCACTCAATAAATTGCAAAACAATGTGTGAAATATTTGTTATTGTACATGCAATAACAAACTCTTTACACAGTTTTTAGCTTTTTGCAATTTATTGAGTTAAAAACATGGAACTTGGTCTATGCTATTTCACAAAAATCTAAAATGAATACCAATTTGTCGTCCACGTGGCCACTTTAATATTACTTCACCTAGAGTGACGTTGAAAAATGCTACCCACCACACCATACCTACCGAATACAAATTTGTTACTTCAATCATTGAAAATATGAATTTTACGAATAAAAATGCGGGTTGTTGTTTTGGTTTCAACTCGTGTCCTGCCATATCAGGCGTTATCTTAACAATACGCTTTCCTAATTTTATTAATTGGCACTGGCATTGATGATATCAAAAAGGCATGTGTCCTTCAAAGCTTAAAATGAATAGCTGTTAAATTTGATGAGGTATTTGAATAATTAATGACTATTTGTTTCTCAGTTTACAGTTGCTCGTACGCTTGGTATTTCTTCAAACCGCATAAAGACGAGAGTCACTCGACTTGGTGGGGGCTTTGGTGGTAAGGAATCTCGGTCCCTCATACCTGCTATTGCGTGTGCGGTTGCTGCCAACATGTACGTACATCTTTCCTAACGAATACAAATATATGAAATAGACTTTTGTGTGTGTGTGTTTTTTCAATGGTGTCAAGTGACATTGGCACTATGATTTTTACCCTTTCAATGAAGCACATACGTACACAGTTCTTGACAGCTTTGTCTCCTATACATGTAAACATGTACACACTCTGTTGGTGTTTGTGAATGTAGCCTATTAGCATAACGTTTCAAGTTCGTGTCTCACCAATTCACAACCTGAGCTGACTAAAGACTAGACTGAAGTAATAGTGTTTATCTTACAGCCCCAATTATATAGCTATTATTTCAGATAAGTTGTAAATTGTTGTTATTTATAATGTAGGATGAGAAAACCTGTACGTTGTGTTCTTGAACGTCAGATGGATATGACAATAACAGGAGGAAGACATCCAATTGTGGCCAAATATAAAGTAGGGTACAAGAAAGACGGTAGCATTATGGGACTTGCAGTGACGATCTACACTAATGCAGGGAGTAGTGAGGATTTGTCTATAGCTGTAAGTTCTAAATTCTGTTTTCAAAACTTTACCAATTTAACACTGTTCGTCTGAAATGGTTGCTCCCACAGGAAGATTAATGACAATGTGGATTGTGCAGCCCAGTTGGGTCAGAAGAAATCCCTAAACGGCTGTAATTCGCCTAAATATGGGGTCGAGACTGATGAGGACAAGTGCCATGCTAAAGATTTTTTTTCCAATCTAGTGAAAAGTATAATCGCGTTAAAAATTTTACACAAATCGCTTCCATATTCCAGGTTCTTTTCTGCATAGTTACTGCTATATGGCATGTGTACTGTATACCTGCTATTTGTATTAGAGGATATGCTTGTAAGACAAATTTGCCGTCTAACACTGCCTTCAGAGGATTTGGCAAACCGCAAGCTATGTTCATCATGGAAACCATTATCAGTAAGATTGCATCCAGGTGCGGAGTACCTGAACACCAAGTAAGTACAATAGACATCACTTTAATAATGTCACACGTCAAACATCGTCATAGAGAAAACATTACTACAGCCCATTTCATGTTACTATTTACTTGACTCTCTTTGATACAACCCCCCAGGAACCAATAAGAAACTGCAACTTCTACCGTTTAAGCGCAGACCACTACTTTGTTCTATGGAGTAAGATGGCAATATTTTGCTGAATTTTGTCTACGTTTGATGTCTGCATGATGGCAAGCTAGTTCATCTTTTTAGACCAAAAATAATCTGGGTATCTTAGTGTGTCGCATGTGCAGTGTTGCATGGGCTGTATTGATTTAGGATGAAATAAAGACATGGTGGGGGTGGGGGGGGGGGTGTTAAAGAATTTGATAAAAAAAATCATTACAGTCATGACACAATTGAACAGTTCATTATCCTAATCTTTTCCTGGTTACAATTTGACTACAGGTTGGCTGTATTGATAGGGTAAAATAAAGAAAGGGGTGTATACAAATCAGTTAAAGATAAAACGCACATTATTATGGATTGCCCTTTTTATGCACAAACTAAATACATAACTGCGGAGCCACTAAAAATAAGGGATGTGAAGAATAGACATGAAACTTTAGTAACTGGAATGCATTCATCTGACTCATTGCAGTGACAATTCAAAGACCGCAAAAGTTTTTTTTTTTGTCACAGTCTTAATGACCCAAGAAGAGCCATTCTTTATGTACCTAAAATGATCTGAAATTAGAGTAGAATTTAAAAACTGTGTGCTTGTGTGTGTGTGTGTGTGTGTGTGTGTGTGTGTGTGTGTGTGTGTGTGTGTGTGTGTGTGTGTGCGTGTAGCAAATTTGGTACTTTCCATGACATTCTCCTTCTTCGTATAAACAGGTCAGAGAAATGAACTTCCTCCGAAAAGATGTTGATCAACCGATTGACGATGGACTTGAAATCGATAAATTGATACTATGTTGGGAGGTATGCAAAGAAAAAAGTGACTTTAAAGAACGCCTACAGCAAGTATCAGAATATAACAGGCAAGTATATACAGTAGAAATCCGTTAACCTGGTCTGACTGGACCAAATTCTTCCTGATGTTGCTACATTTCACCGTTTGGCGCCACACAAATCTTGCCAACAGTGTTAATCTTCTTCGTCTGCTCTTAGACTAATTAAGTGATCAGCAAACCGAAAAAAGATAGAAATGTAACGTAGATTGTTGTCGTTATAAAACAAATGTTCGATTTTGGCGAGCTATTTGATAAAATTTAGCAATGATTTGTGAAAATGTTGTCACATGTGTCATGATATACGATAAAATGTACTGGTGGTAGCTAGTATTAAGTATTCGTCGACTCAGTCGATACTGTGTGTCAGGTTAACTGTACTATATAATATAACTATATGATCATGTTTTGTATAGTGTACATGTGTGTATTGCTTTAGATAAGTTACTGAAACAGGATGACAAATTACAGATAAGTACGATTCAGCAAACCAATGAGCCGTAATCGTTCATGGATTATAAGTTACATAATCGAATGTGAACTGCCATGTTTCAACATATTTTGTATAATGACACTTTTGTTGTTTTATCTATTACGAAAACTTTGACTACATATGTTGTAATACCGTGACCAATATGACAATGAAGACGGCTACGTGGTGGTGGGGCTGCTGCTGCTGCTGCTGCTGCTGCTGCTGATGATGATGATGATGAGGGTGGTTGTGATGGTAATGGTGGTGGTGATGATGATGATAATGTTGCTGTTGCTGCTGCTGCTGCTGCTACTGCTGATGATGATGATGATGATGATGATAATGTTGATGATGAGGGTGGTGTTGGTAGTAATGGTGGTAGTGATGGTAATGGTGGTGGTGATGATGATAATGTTGATGTTGCTGTTGATGCTGCTGCTGCTGCTGCTGATGATGATGATGATGATAATGTTGATGATGAGGGTGGTGTTGGTAGTAATGGTGGTAGTGATGGTAATGGTGGTGGTGGTGGTGGTGGTGGTGGTGGAGGTGGTGATGGTGACTGGTGATGGTTTTCGTTATGGTGCTGCTGGTAATTCATCCATCCATAAATACATATAATTAAAGTTTTCTATCCTTCCTGATAAGCATTTCAATATTTCTTTTATACTCACAGTAATGACCCTGTTGACAGGATACCAAGTGTTTAAGTTATTGCATATATTACCTTTATTAGTTTCCATGTGTACGATCTACTATCTATTAAAAGTTATTCGTTTATTCCAAATTCGAACTGTACATAATTATACACTTACAATTCTGAGTTGACTACACTTTTAGATGCTCAAGATGGAAAAAGAAGGGAATATCTATAATTCCAACAAAGTTTCCGATAGGACTGCCAGAAGCAAAATTTCTGAATCAGGTAATCAGATTATTTTGTTAACATATCTTGAGTGTGTAAGTAATGGAAAACATGTTCACTTATTTTGTGTCCAAACATCCTACCAAACCAGAGTGACTATAGAGTTTCAATTATGTAACACTGTGTTTTTCCCAACAGACACATAGTTTTTGGTTACACATTACATGTAAAAATAGAGACACTGATAGCGCGCAAGCATATAAAATGATAGTTTATCTCACAGTGAGTACAGATCGACATCAATTTTGGATGAGACAAGGAAGATTTAAACACAAAACTGTGCATGCTATCAGTGTCTTTATTTTGTTTGAATGTGTAATTGTGATAAACAGAATTGTTGCATGAGATTTATTTTTTAAAAACCATCGTGCCGCCTAATTCTACAAAACTTTATAGTCTTTCCAGTTTTGTAGTAGCATAGGTTTGTTTACAGTTGTAATTGAAATACACAGATTTGATGTATGGTGTTTCATAATAATACTCTTTTCGGTAGTAAAAATACAGTGACGTGGTTTATTAAACAAAAAGCAACTGCTCCTTTCTCTATGCGTCACTTTTAATCACGTACTTATCATCGTGGCTATCGCAAAGCTAGCTAATATGTCACGCATGTTGAGCCCAGATTGAAGAACGTTGCACCAGCAATACACAAGCTTTGAGTTCAATTGATTTAAATGCTAACACACCAATTCTTCCAGGCAGGTGCTTTGGTGAACGTCTACACTGATGGATCTGTGTCTGTCAACCATGGTGGTGTTGAAATGGGCCAGGGCTTACACACTAAAATCATACAAATTGCTAGCACAGTATTAGGAGTTCCAATGGACCGTGTCTATATTTCGGAAACAAGCACTCAAATTGTTCCAAACACAACTGCTACAAGTGCAAGTTGTTCTACAGACTACAATGGTATGGCCGTAAAGGTAACATATATATTAAAATTGATATTCAATGTGGGAAGACTGTAGTTTAGGTACACATTTATATTCAAGTTGGGATACGTTTAGGTTAATGATTGAGACGGGAATTCATAAGTGTACATGGTTTGTATCGCTTTCAATTGAATTATCTTCTATGTTTTCAAACGATGAACTGTAGCAATGCCAGTAAAATGTGTCTAGCCAGATGCATTATGACAACAATGTATCTATCTCTCTAGTCCGTCAAATACCTTAAAGGCAAGTCATTGAAATTCGTATATCTTAAATGATACAATCTGTCGTTATCCAGCAGCAAATCAACCTATCACAGATTTCCTTTATACTATCAATGTTGACTACTTTCGATTTCCAACATGGCTGCTTCCGTCACTGAATTTAACTTTTGAAGTTGTTGAAAGGTGCTTCTGTATAAAGATGATGACATATCTTGAATAGCAAAGCATTCACAATATTCTCAGTGGTAAGGACGTGTTTGTGATAAGCCCTACAGGTAGGGGAAAGTCAATTTGCTACCTCGACACAACGACGCATCCCATTTGACATTAAGTTGCTGATGGCACCCAATCAGCTTAAACCGTTTGAAGGCGATCTAAGATGTATGACTATCCTTCAAGGCGGTTGGTAGAGTGATAGATATCTTAGTCATAATGCCTTGATTAATCGAGATGGATGATGGAAAGTACCAACGTTAGCAAAATTTTGGCGATAAAAGTCAGTTACCTCAGTATGTCGTCTGACTCAACAAATATCTTACTACATTACTAGTATTGCTGCGTCTGTGGGTCTCCTGCTTAGCAGAAACCTTACTAACATTGCTACATTTATCATCTGGCACGTCAAAAAACACTACAAATTCATATTGCTACTGTAACATTGTTTTACGTGAGTTACACATCCTTATAAGAATTGGTAAAATGTAATAATTTTCTTCATCATGGTCAAGGCATACGGTAAACATACTTGTTATTACGATTTTTGTTGTGCCAGGCGACGTTCCATTCATTATGAAATGGTCTCAAGTCTAAAAGTTTCTTTTATATTGAATATGGTTCGATCCTATATTTTTTTAATGTATAATTTATTTTCCACAGAGGGCATGTGAAGAAATAGTCAGAAGACTTCAACCGTTCATGGATGAAAATCCAAATGGTTCATGGGAAGATTGGGTAGGTTCATACTTTATTTAAGCTATAACCCTAGCACGGACAATTACTGCACGTGTAGAGTACTGTAACAGTATGATGCGAATTGTGCCCAAAATCGAGTGTATGCCTGACTGATCCTGATTGTGCAGCGTTACTGCTATTATATTATAAAAAGTACATATAACATCTTTCACACTCAAAAAAAGCCTCAGAAATGAAAGAAAAATTATTTATTTTGAAAAACGTCTAAAACACTTGGCTCGGCAATTTAACATTTTGAACCTTACACACACACACACACACAATTTCATCATCATCATCATCATCATCATCATCATCATCATCATCATCATCATCATCATCATCATCATCATCTACCCTAGCCTTCCCTTAGGAAAGGTAATGCCCCATCCTGTATCACTGCAAGAACTTGTAGCTCTATGTATTCTACCATTACAATAATACATTTTACCATTTGATGTTCACAGTCATAGCAAGTGTTTTGTGAATACTTCGATAACCGGTAGTATTTCTTTTAACGAATTCAAAAGCAAAATATCGTTTGTTCACAATCAAGTTAAATGCACAAGTTAAAATCAAATATAATTAGATATATAAAACATATATATTTTACAGGTATCTTCAGCATACAAAAACCTAACCAGCCTGTCCGCTACGGGATATTATGGGTAAGTGTACTGTTGAATTTTCCGTAGGATTTTTGACGGTAAAAAAATAATAGCAATGTTTTTGTATATCCATTAGGCTGTATAGTTGTATGTCGGTCTTACTGTTACTATTACATTTTATCATGTGGCTCGACTGAAATCTTACTAACATTTTCATTTTATTTTCTTTGTATGAACTACCCGGCGTTATCTTAACAGATTGTCGCAATATCATATACGTGCTAGCAATTGTACTTCAATTTTTGAAGCACCAGCCGCAAAGATGTAGCAACGTCTTCATACGATATTTGCTGACACTTTATGTTTGTGGTATACAAAAAGCTTTTTTATTCTCAATGTGACATTTGTTAAAGATACTATTTGTATTTAGGGGTACAAAACATCCATTAAAAGTAAAATCGATTTTGTAGGATGTCAACTAAAATGGCTCAACCCCCCCCCCCCCTCATTAAAAGATGTTAGTTTTTTATTCTACACTTAACTATTGTTTAAGTGATATTCTAGCATATAATGAATCAAGATAACGGTAATTGTTTGACAATACACATTCATCGTATACATGTATGACTTACATTATCCCCACGTGTCTTCTAATCTTAGAGCTGAGAAGCTGAGCCTTGATACAAAGACTCTACAAGGACGGGCAGTCCTGTATTGTACATATGGTGCAGCGTGTTCTGAGGTTGAGATTGATTGTCTGACAGGAGAACATCGGGTTCTACGTACAGACATTGTGATGGATGTCGGTAGATCTATAAACCAAGCTATAGATATTGGACAGGTACGATAAACTCATAAATGTATTCTATGTATTAAGCTGCACTAGCCGCAACTGGAGCATGTTTTGAAAGTGTTTGTTAGATGCAATGACCTACTCCTATTACTATACACCTTGAACAGTATTGAATCACTTACTTAGCAGTGCACAGAGTATGATGCAATATATCCACTCAAATAAAAGTTTGGGTCCACACCCAAAAAACCCCAAAAATAACATTCCTGTACATGTATTTAAGATATGAAACTTCTACATTGTCGTTGACTGTAATTGTAGCAATTAATGTCACAACAACATTGAATTTCACCTTGTCTGTACGTACATGTAAAGTCTCAGTCTTTCTGACATACCATTGAAGGTGTGTAATGTACATATCCGTGTATGCTTGTAACATGTTACAAAAGTGGACTTTGAAGTTTCAATTCATGAATAAATTATGGTCTTGTGTATCAAGCAAGGCATGCAACTTCTGCTGGTAATAATGTATTAAAGCGGTCATTTCGTCTCCTAGATTGAAGGGGCCTTTCTTCAAGGGTATGGATTGTTTATGACTGAGGAGATGCGATGGTCTGATAAAGGGCAATTATTAACTTGTGGCCCTGTCTCCTACAACGTACCACGAATACGACATATTCCACGAGCATTTAATGTGAATTTACTGCCTAATTCTGAAAATCCAGAGATGATGGTGTTTTCTTCTAAGGTCAGTATGTATACATATATACTCATCAGTAACAAACTGCATATGCTACATTTTAAGATAGCAAGATTGAATGAATAAAGTTTCCTGCCATGTTTTGTTCAAATGAAATGAATTAGTGTGCCAACATGCATATATCAAATGCACACGTCCAAAAATTGGTGCCCGCATGTCTGCGTCTAGTTGTAATTTGCCATATGTACGCGATGTCAGAATTCAATAGCGTAGAAAGTCCTAATCAGAAACAAAGTTTCGTTTTTGTTTGAGTATCCTTGTTACTGGCCAGTATTTGGTATCTTGGGACCCAGAGGCGTGTATGTGAGTGAATTGAACGATTGCTCCGCTGTAATACCTGAGTTCACAGTAGCTTTTTAAACACCATTTGTCATCATATCGTCTTCAATACAGCCAAAAACATCATATGGTCTATGTACAGCAAAATGGTAAACAGTTCCTACAGTTTTGTGAATGAACAGTATATGAAACTATTATTTGAAATACTAATTTGTAATGTTTCGGATTAATATATGATGGACCAATGAATGGCACACATTCCTAATGTATTCTTACAGGGAATTGGGGAACCGCCACTATTCTTATCAGCTTCAGTGTTCTTTGCCGTCAATGAAGCAATTCGTGCTGCTCGCGCAGAGATTGGTTTGGAGGAAGATTTCAACTTGTCTTCTCCGGCAACACAGAAAAATATTAGAATTGCATGTGGTGATCAACTCAAATATTGCCATGGTGCCAAGTGACACCGTGAATCTAAAGGATTGATGAAGTTATTGAAGTTATACCAGAGGGGGCAGCGAGCGTGTAATTGGTCGATCGATCGATCGATCTATTGATTGATTGATTATTTGGAGCATGATTGATAGATTGAATGATTATTTTTTGTGGTGAAATAAAATTTACTTTTTGTGTGATATTGATCAATTGACTGATTTTTGTGGTGATGTAAAACTTTTTTCCTTCTTTCCCTGGTTAGTTTCTGAGTTCTGGGTAAATGTATAAGGCCAATAAAATTGATCTTTATGTCCACGCCCTAAACTCAGCACTCCCAATGAATGATGAAACTTGCTACTACTTCAATCTACCTCTAATTAACATATACAATGTATAATTATTCGTATTTTAACACGTTTCACTGAATATATTGTTGGTTGTCTGAGCGAAACAATAATAATCCTGTTATAAAAAAAAAATAACCAGTGCAGTTTTAACAAATAACAGTATTTGGAAATTCCTAAAAAGTCAAATTAGAGATGATAGAGAAAGATATATATCACTTCATGATTTATATCTATTGATAAAGTGCATTCATGAAAAACAACTTGTTTAGACTTGTTTGCTTAATTTTCACTTGAGGTCAATGACTCCGCTCAATTCGTAAAAGGGGCGAGATCAATAGATCAATGCAGGATAAAAAAATTAGACTTAGGCCTCAGACACCCCCCTACCCCGACCCCCTACTAACTAAATTGGCCAAAATTGAAAAACAAATTCAGAAGCACATCAGTTTCTGTAGTTAGGACTTCTATAGTACAGACACAGAAAATTTTACATCTCCTGGGAATATGTTAAATCGAGTATCCATCACTGAGTGACTATACTATGAGTACAATGTTGTCAGCAGATCATAATATTATATTTCCTTGGTATTAAAATGTATTTATTTTCAAGGCTATCATTTTGTCAGCACTATACTGGATAGTATATAGCCAGTACAGTATGAACTTAATTAGTAATCATCTAGTTCTGAAACAGCTGTAGTTTATTTTGCCATGATATGGGGACATAATATTTTAGCATTTATACCCACATACACTGACAATTAGTCAGGAAGTGTGAGTAAATATCAGTAAATGTTGGTTAATAAGACATGTAGACTGTAGTTTTTGTTTACTGATGTCTATTACAACCACCAGTAATGTATTTTTTCACAATGCTGTTGAGTTTTATTCACCTATTGACTACGCTCGTCATAGGCTACGTGCTAACCATGTCTCATTATGACGTCATAAAATCCCGTGGTCTAGGTGGGACCGGAAATACCCGAAAACTCTCGAAGTAAATCCGAAGGGAACTGACTGAAAAAAGGTCATTTTAAGGTGTTTGCAGACGCTTTTTAAAGTTTAAAAACCAGAATACGTTTCACTAACATGTCGTCTAGCAAAATAGCAATAGTCATTGTGAGCATTTTGAATCACCTTTAAGCTCTTGGAAGGGTTACTCCCAGTGCGTCAGCTATTATTACCTTTAATTTGTTGGACCCAATACATTTTATCTTAAAACGTTTTGTATTGTATGTATAGGATGTGGATATGGCCTTATCATGACACCGCAACTTGGGATCATTGCGCTTTACATACAGAAGCAATACAGTGTCGCAAATGGGCTTGCAGTATGTGGTGCTGGAATAGGAACTCTAATATTCACTCCAGTGTGGCAACTACTCATCCACTCATATGGATGGCGAGGGGCCTTTATTACATTTGCTGCCATTAATGCAAACTTGTGTGTCTGTGGAGCACTCTTCAAAACACCGGATGTGAAAATAGCAGAGGCAAACATTGACATAAGGGGGAAGAAATCTGTTGATAAAGGTTTGCCTGATACAGGTGTAAAAGAGGAACAGTCGCTTGACAAGAAATTTTCCTTGAGAAGATTGCGTAGAGTATGGGATTTCGATCTCTTCAGCACATACCCATCATTTTCAGTGCTCACATTTGGATATGTCTTTGGGATAGGTATCGGTTTTTTTGGAGCACCAGCACATATGATAGCGCGAGCATATTCTCAAAACGTTGGTTCTGAACGTGACATTGCCTTAATTGGTTCAATATTTGGCATTTTTGGGCTAATAGGCAGACTAATGCCACACATTATTTTACATTTGTCATGTCGTGCATTAACAAGTTTCAGGCTTTATGGATTGTCGCTTCTGTTCCTTGGAATAACCAATGTCATGAGTTCTTTGGCCGACTCCTACATCACAACCTGTATATATGCCTCACTGTTCGGGTTGTTTTCTGGCATGTACTTCACATTACGTCCACAGTCGATGAAAGATGTTGTGGGTTGTAGCAAGTTAACGGCTGGGTTAGCTTTAAGTTCTCCGTTTGCCAGTTTAAGCGTGTTGATTGGCCCACCACTAGCCGGTAAGTAATCTTACTAAACATTGATTGTAGCTAATTAAATGTTGTCTAAAAATGTTCATTTATGCAAATTATTAAAAACTATTTTATTATGAATCAGTCTCAAAACACTTAGCATTAAGAGGGAAATGAAGTTTACAGAAGTAGATTAGTCCTGACCACCTAGTCGCGCAACAAATTTGCAAATATTTTACATGAACAAAAATACCTTGACAAACTGAATCTGCCGTGTGAAGATCGCAAAAGCGTGAATTATTCCATCCAAGTTACGGCTTATTGCCACCTAATTTCTTGGATTAATATTATATATATGTTATATATAACTATACTCAACACATAATTCGTTGCAGGCTTGATATATGACACAACCAACGATTACAATAACTCCTTCTACTTTTATGGTGTGTGTTCATTGATTGCTGGTCTTGTCTGTCTCCCATTTGATTCAATTCTTCGACGGTACCAGACGAGAAGTGGCAGAAGTGATGATGTTGGTGTTTATGGTAAAGCAGTTGACGAAGTCTGTGTCAGTGACAAAGTAGTAAAGGTCGAAGAAGTTGAGATTGAAAACATGATTGCTGGTGGATATGACAACCCAGTAGAAGTAGAACTTGAATAGGGGTATTGCACAGATGCTTGAATATTACTTTAACTTTTGGGATAAAGTTTTAAAATTATAATCTACAATATTGCCAACATAATTAACCATCTTAACAAAGATCTTAAATCACTGATAATGTATTCATTTCAAGCATAAAACCTAGATGATTACTTGACTTTTGAAAATTAATGAAAGCTTATTAGTTTATGTTTATCTTTATTTTGTCCATAAAATTAATATTTTGAATTATTAATTCTTATAACAAGTTTGTATGTAAAATATCAATATTTTGTAATTTAGACTGACCCATGACTGTATAGCCTAGAATAAACGCCGAACCTCTGATCATGCGCCTATCAACACAAAACGAACAGCTTAGAGGGTCTAGTGACACGGTTATGGGGTCGTTCACTGTTGAAACACAAAATCAAGGATGAAATGTCATGTCACGGTATATTGTGCTGTTTGAGTATCAAAAAAGATGATGAAGTTAGAATAAACATGAGAATGATGCACAATCTTAACGTTGTCGCTATAGCTGTGAAGATTTCATGATTGCATTGAATTGTGCAAGGTTTTTATTTAATTTGATTTGACACACAGAATTTCGATGCTCATCGCGAGTCACACTTCTGTTCTTATTTTCGACATGCTATGTCTAATGTAAGCATCGAATTATCAATGTGCCTAATCTAATCATTATATTTATATTCACATGAGAGAAGTTCAACACTGCTATTCTGGGCCTGAGAGAGAATGGCATGCTACTTCAACTGTATAGCATCACCACGTCTTGATTGAGCTATTAATATTGTACACTCATACAAATATTGTTTAAACACATATACGTTATTTAGCTTATAATTGTATAAATGTTGCGCATTATAACTTATATACCATTAAGTTACACGAGTCATGATACGTAGTTGTTGATTTCCTGTTCCAAATGTTGAAATTCATTATATTTTGTTGAAATGCATAAATTAGATATGGACATTTAGCTTTGAAATTTTGTTGTTGCTTTATTTTGTTTTGTTTTGTTCCGTTTCGTTTCATTTCGTTTCGTTGTGTGTTGTTTTGTTTCGTTTTGTTTTTGTTTTGAGAGGAGCGTAGTGACCGAGAGAAGGGGGGGGGGGGGGTCCGAGAGGGTGGAGTCCATTAAAAGTAAAATCATTTTTATATGATGAGAACTAAAATGACCCCCCCCCCCACGCACAAAGTAAAATAATTTAGTTTTTTATCCTACATTGAACTATTGATCTTTCCCCTAATGTAATACTATATTAATATTGCGTAAATATTGTGCGTTTAATATTTGATGTAGTTTAACACGATTAGTTTTATAATAAAGTCTTATCGGTTTTCTTTTTCATATGTAATAGTTTGTGTTGAAAATGCTCAAAATTAAATTTGAATATTTGGTAATGAGATCTTGGATTGTATTATTCGTTTCTTTCCTGTACATTTGTCGTGTCATGCAATATACATGTGTGCAAATATTAAAGTCGACAAGAACTATTATACAGCAACGATTTGAAACTCCCAGTTTCATTGCATATATCAAATTAATTGGTATATATATGAGTAACTGTAAAAGAAAGTTGTTAGAGGAAATATAGCAAATACAATATTTAGTTTAAGGAAATGGCTAGTGTTTAATATATATTGAATCAGAAAAAAATATGACTATTGCCAAATAAATTTATCTTCAGACTGCACAAGCTGTATTTAGACGATGTTATAAATATTGACTTACTTCTCAATATTGTACAACATGAGGTGGATTGAATCATCAATAAGTACGTTTGTGTGTAGTTGTACACGTAAAGCGGCTAGAAAACATGACGAATAAGCATTTTACGGTATGTACCTTAAAATCAATGCTTCTATCGACCAGACCATGTTGAATTTCCACAGAAAACGTAATCATTTACAAATACTTCTAAGTTAAAATGTATCCAAGTCACAAGATTTATATAGCAGCTACGGGAATACAGGTTCACTACTTAACCAACAAGAATTAAACATAATATGAGGTCAGTTTGTATCTGGTTAGTTTATGTTCGGAAATATGATTCCCTATTTTTTATTATATTACAAGTGTGCTGCGCATTGCCATTGAGCTACAGAGCACACTTCCGGTCAAGTAGTTGTCAATGTCATAGAGTGTTTTCGACGATATGTGTTAACGCCAGCTAAACTTGCCTAAAGATTAAGGTGTGATACAATTACCACTAGTCTACGGATAATACTTCCATACAAAGTTAAAATGCAATCAATTACTGTAACTTCCTTTGAGGGTAATGAGATACAATATATTATTTATTTCTCAATACTCGTCTTCCTTCAGCTGATGAGGAAATGTCATTTCACAAGGGGGGGGGGGGTCTTGTCATTACAACTCAAAGATAAGTAGTGACAACACCTTTAGATCAGATTCAGAAGTATTATCTGTTGCCTGAAGATGTATTGGAGAATTGATATAATTAATAATACACCAGCACTGGTTAAATGTAATGACAGTTCTAATATACACCATATTTTGGTCATTGGAGTTCTGGCCATTTTAAATGAAGGCACCACAGATTTGGCAGCCAGGACTATTAAAATGTGGTCAAGGCTACAGATCGCATTGATACAGATGGCAATAAATGTAACCAGCATCCTGGCCTATTTGTATACAGTAAAACATACCATCCTGGCCTATTTGGTATACTGTAATATGTTTTACTGTATACCAAATGGGCCTGGATAGTAAGTCTTGATTTAGACCAAATGGGTCAGGATGGTATGTTTTACTCTATACCAAATATAGGCCAGGATGGGAAGATTGTATACCTAATGGGCCAGGATATATATATTTTCTTGCAAGTAGATATAAGTTAGCTTTGTTTGTTCATATGTTCATGAAGGAAAGAAGGCAATTTAAGAATTTTGGAAAATTAGAAGATGAGTGAAGTTATGGGGCACAAAAAGTAAATGTTGTATTCTATATTGTCATATTTTTTGCAAGAAATCACTGTGTTGTTGTAAATTTATTGAGAACTTCCAACTTCCAACTTCCAACTTCCAATTTCCGACTTCCAACTTCCGACTTCCGACTTCCAACTTCCGACTTCCAAGCATATTGATTGATTGATTGATTGCTCGATCGATCGATCGATCGATTGATTGATTAATTGGTCGATTGATTTATTGATTGATTTATTGTTTGGTTGAATGATTGATCGATTGAATGATTATTTTCTGTGGTGAAATATCATAATTCAAAATCATTATAGTATTTCCAAAATATCCAAGACTATGTAGGATTACTTCAAGCAGCGGTAAGGCACTCAAGATGCTGACCTCAATATATGTAGCGATGTTGCATAGACATGCGCATTTCAGAATACAATACGATCTATTGAATGTATTTTATCAAAGCAAACGTACACTACTTTTCCTATAATCACGGTTACTCATATCTCTACATTTCAAAGCTTATATAACAACAGTAAAAATTCTACCGATATGCTTTATCAAATTCCAATATCTCATGCAATACCGTATCAGTGTTGCACATGTGCGCCCTCAAATTATAAACGTGACAAACTGCTGATTTCGTTTTATCTTCTCATCAGATGTACAGCTATTAATTAAGATTGGAAGAACATTTTTATATTGTCTTTTTAAGTTGATGCCAGTTTCTGCATCCACTATTTTTTTGCGAGACTGCACAATTCTGCGATTTTTTTTTCTAGAATACATTAAAAAAAATTTAGGGTCAGCGTGAAAAACTAGGTGGGGTCGAGGTAACCAGAACCAAGCAATTCTTTTTTAGGTCTTAGCTTTTGTCTTTTATAGTTGTTGTTGTTGTTGTTGTTGTTGTTGTTGTTGTTGTCGTTTGTGTTGTTGTTGTTGTTGTTGTTGCTGCTGCTGCTGCTGCTGCTGCAGCTGCTTTTTGTGTGGTTGTTGTTTTTAAATTTGGTTGCGTTCGATCGGTTGCTTAGGTTAAGTTTGATACACTTAGCTTTGGTAACTTCGGAGCAATTGTATACGTACAGTTTGACGCGGTTTTTTTTTTTTTTTTTTTTTTTTTTTTTTGAGGGCTTTTCGTACGCTGTTCAAAATATATTTATTATTGATATCTCATTCTTGGTCAACATACTTAATTTTTAATTTGCAAGTATTATATTAAGCCCGCGATTTAACTCGAGCTCTTGCAGAGCTATCTATCCAGTCGGAGAACTTTAAATCGGTAATATTATACTATTTGAATATACTATATACAATATCTGTTATTTTTCTAACTTTCTTCTGAAAATGAGTGTTAACATTTATAATTCAGATAATAAGTACCCGTAATCATAATTCAATGTGTTACAGGTGTATTACAGCAATTTTCCACGGCTTGGAATTTCCCTTCTGGTATGCGAACGAGCCTATAGGCTGCCCGTTCTGACGTCATAACATGGCCGAATGATAATGAGGAAAGAGGCTGCCGTTTCGTGTTTTGACTAAAATTTTCGATTTCGCAACATTTCTAGCCGTGGTGCTTTCTCTATATCTGTGTAAAACGAAAGGTAAGACATGTTTTATCATTTTGTTTGAAAAAATCTAAGAACAGAAAGGGGTGAAGTATTGTAAATCCTCTGTGCCCGTCGAGTACGTAACGATGAAGGTACAGTCACTCGCACTGTCGACAACGAATACAACTTGGATCATTGGATGCTATGGGAAGGAAAACAACAAGACGGGGTGAATAAACGTTTGTCAATGTTTTTTAACCACTCTAGTGGTCGACATTTCTTAGAACAATTTATGAATGAAATTAAAAACAAAGCAAAAATCATATCTTCTTCCATTTAGGTTATTTTGCAAAAGAGATCGCCATAAATAGTGTACGACTGTACGTGTGTCTTGGCCAACGTTCGACTCGATCGGGAGTTCGTCTCAAAACTTATCATTTCAAAGTGTCGACATTCATTTATTTGTCAAGTCTGTGTCGTTATATTTTCACAGCAAAGTTATGTCTTAACCAAATGTGAAGTAAACTAGTTAATTTCCTATGTAATTACCCTGGAAAATTTTACTTTCCTATAATCACAAGAATATTTTTACAAACCTATCCTAGCTGAGTGTACGGCTTCAGCAATATGGATCGTTCGGGAAAGCGGGAAATCTTCATCGGAAGTGGTTTTCTACCTTGAAGGCCTCCTGTCGTTTTATGATACGATTTTATCTCAAACATGTCGGTACTATCCAGATTTTTTTTCTTGATACTCAATTGTGTATCATAGCAGTTATATATTTTTTCAATCTAATTTTTTTTAAAGTCACTTGTGTGTATGTTCTAAGGACAAAAGTGTTAAATGTCGTGTTTATTGTTATTTGCTAAGGACACGCCTTAGATGGTAAGACGTGCTGTGTTTATAACATCGCCATGTACATATGTATTAATATCCAACTCTCTTGGTTTGATATGTTTTCCTCGTACTAAGCCAATATTTTATTTTTTATACACATTGATACCATATTAAAGATTTCCTGTATATAAATTTGAGGATTATTTTCTTTCATTTATCGAGTTTCCTGTACATTTGTTTTCTTGTGAGCTAAAGTGAAATCTTAATAAATACAGGTTGTTCAGAATCAGAATAATCTTGTAAAATATAATCGTACATCATCTATCGAATAAATTATGCTATATTTTAATTTTACGTTTCTCTATTTGAAATAGTTTATAAACAGGGTTCAATCTTACCTACGTCATTCAAATTCATGTTTCAAGGAAAGTGGTAGTCATGTATAGTTCTATTTACCTTGAACCATGAATTTGATGTGGTAATTCATTTTATGAAAAATAATTTCATCAACAACTCACTACATGACTGTTTGAGACAAAATGTGTAGAACAATAAGATTGTGTGTTTGTTTTAATTTTCAGATATTTCCATTGCACCTATATTTTGTACTATACATGTTTTTATTCATTCACCTTGGAACATGAATTTGATAGGATATGAATTCAAATTTGTCAAAATACAAATCTGAGGTATAAAACTGAGACATCATGTTAATAGTTCCAATTTCAAGACAAAACAAACAGTAACAATATATTTTAAAGTAGTGAGACAGCGACTTTTTGAAGTTCTCAGGGTTGTAGCTAATTTTAAAAGTAGACAATAAAATGGGAAAGTAAGTGTAATATCTACAAAAGAGACCCATGAATCTGCCCAGAAATGGATATATAATTGAGTCAAAAAATGTTTAAACAGATCCGTGATGATATAGCTGGTAATCATTACAGAGTAGCCAGGTTTTTTTTGCTGGCTATTGGCCCCTGTCTATATCCCTTGAACTTCTGAATATTCAAAAATAATGTAAATTGTATTTATTGTTGATGTTTATCCGTAACAGAAACATTGTAAAACCGTCAGGCCCCTTTGCCATGCCTTAAAACATGTTTGTCTCCTTCCACAAGAGAGGAAAAGTGATAATAGCATGCTATGCTAGAATGTTGAACAAAAAAATGATATGACATTACAATTCACAATTTGATGCATATGATTATGAATGTTATTCTTGATGAAAATGATGCATTTTCTGATATATATAATTAATGATATGCTTTTTCTCCCCCAGGTAAACTAACTATGGGTTGAGTTAAATAAGACTAGAATAGAAAAGAAGACCAAGTACAAGCAACAATGATGAACCTTGAGAGAGAAAGTATCAGGGCATTGACCAACGAGCCTGGAAGTAAGGACAGTAACTTGGTTCATTCAAATGGGAGGTATTGTAACCAATTCATGGACATGATCGGTTCAATGGAGGATTTACGTGTCGATGATTCCGACAGAAGAATGGCATTCCAAGGGGCTTCTCCATTACAGATTCCCTTTCCCACATTCAACGGGCCTCCACAGAGTATGCCATATTCCGTGAATCTAGACATGGCTATGAACAATGATATCCTGGATTTATCCAAGCCACTGAGAGGTTATCCTTTACGGAAAGGAGTCTCTAATATCAGTCTGGATAGTCTAAATGATAACTACATAGAACCAAACAGTGACGCCTTTAGGTGCTGCTCCAGGGGGAACTCATCCACTGAAGGAAGTCTGGAAAATTTACTAGAATTGAGGGAGAGTATTCAGGACTGTAATGAAACAGAAGATTTTTCAGATTTTGAAAGGTGGAATAATTTTGTAAATCTGGCCAAAAGTCAAAATTCAACAACTTCGTATGAGCAAGACAGAATGCAAATAGTGAAAGATGAAAACACAAATTTAGTGAACCTGAATGACGAGGAAAGTGAGACAGCAACTGCAAAAGATGCACTGTCTACAAAGGGACCATTGCCTCTTAATCCCAATTTTCACCTGCCATTGAAGAGTAGAAGTGTCTCTGCACAAATCCATAATCAGTTGTATGGACCAGTGATTCACTCAGCCCCAGCTATGGAAAATGCATCTACTGCAAGCAACTCAACAATGAGCTTCGCAACGACAAATTCTTTAAAATCTGATATGACAGCAAGCCCAGAGAGTTACGATATGCTTTACAAAAGTTTTGAAATTGCCGCCATGATTGACCAAGAAGAACGAAAACATGGCAGAACTCTGACTGCCTCCGTACCAAACATTGAAATGCTGTCTCCAAAATTACAACGACTTCGACAAATCACACGAGAGGTAACTTCATCTTCATCTCCACAACCAAATTTCTGTTCCTTTGCTGAAAACTTCAGGAGAAATGAAGAAATTGAAAAACCGGAAAGTGAAAGCAAAAAAGTTACATTTGCCGATCTGGCCAAACAAAGAAAACAACTTGAACAAGAAGATGTGAGGCCGCAATCTCTGCCTGTAAGTTGTGGTCAAACGCAGCATTGGACAGAGTTACTTAGCTCCACAAAAACTCCAGACTTTATGAAACAAAATCAACCACCAGACACACTGTCACCAAGAAGACCACAGTCACTTCCAATCGGACTTCGGCATGTTACAAAGCCATCAAGTAGGCCATTTCCAAAAGAATTTACTCCTGATAGTTTTGGATCTACAAATTTTGAACCACCACCGCTTTACACACCTGACTTGGGTGTCTCTAGAACATACAGTGCTCCTGAAGGATTTGCTAGGGGAGATAAAGAAAAACTGGTGGAAGAAAAGTGTTATGATAGTGTTGACAATCTAGGTAAGAATTTGTTGATAATTTCTAAAACAAAATCCCATGACACATTCACACACAGACATACACTACCAGTAACATACCCAATATAGTTACTCTATACACACACACACACATACACACACACACACACACACACACACACACACACACACACACACACACACACACACAACTATCATTTGGTAATACAAAAATATACTCACCTGTACTGCACAACAGGACAAAGCTTACCCAGGGGAAAAATGACAAGTAGATTGTAGACAAATAGACAAGTATTAATTGCTCCTACCAGATAATAAATACCACTAACTCTCAAGACTAAACTTTCAACAAAACTTAATGATATAATAACAATTCAGGAAATATATGTCAGTGATGTGTATTGCCAAGAGGGAGGGGAGGGGGAGGGAGTGAGGAGTGTCATATAATAATTTCCTCATATTAGTATTATTATTACATAAATGACAGATACAGTTGCTTTGCCTCAAAGGCCCATAATTCATAACAATATTTATTGATGATACTGTATACAATTACTTGCAACATTGGTGGTCCAGAGCCTCAGAGGCAGATCTCATATTACCTAATTTAGTTATGACTAGTCCAACTATAATTCAAATTATGAGTTATACATCAAATTAATATTTTCCTCCCTAAATAATTTACAATATCTTGATTTGATACAATATTTATGTAGCCTATACATGTACATTAAGTAAAACTGAGACATATAAACCTGTCATTGTGTCCAAAGTTATACTGTCATATTATTAAACATATGCCTCATAAATCTAATCAGTTAAAGTGTCACAAGCATCTAGTTTGTAAGCATATTACTCATTGACAAGTAAAAATAATTATATAAACAAAATCATATTCCAGTAAATTGTTAATGTTGGTGCATGTCTTCTATAACATTACTATTGTCTTCTTTGTATTGTTAGAACAATTGATTACATAGTACGGATTTCATGAATATTTTTTGATACATATGATAAATTACATCATTGGATCATTTAGTGGTTATATCTTGATACCAGGTTTGAGTTCAGTCAATTGCGAGTGGTGGTTAAATGTAAGTGTGCTTGCAATGAACAACAAGTACATATACAATACTGCAAGTACCTTTTGATTAAAACCCTGTGTCCCTTTAACAGCATTAGACTAGGACCAGTCCCTTGAGGTTTTTATTTTATTTTGTTAGTCACTTTTACTAGTTTCTTTATGGAAAATTTCCCTTTTTTTTATTTTTCCCATTTATTAGTCATCTCCCAAGAGTACACATTCTGATCTTTATCATTTCACACAAAAGGGCACAGTTGTTGGGTTTTTCAAAGAATTGTTGTATTTAAATAAAGAACAAAAAAGTCCAGAGACCTAAGCAAGTCTAGGCAGTCTTTTAAATTTCAGTATTCCCTTGTGACTAAAATAGCAATGAAGTGAGATGGTGCAACTATTTGTTAGTAAAATTGGAGAGAGAGAGAAACTGTGAAAGCCCTATACTGTAAATTATAAACCACTGTGTACATTTTTTCAAGCAGCTTGTTTTTCATGTAACCATATTTTGTTATCTTTTAGTAGTAGCTTGAAATGTTATTTTCATTGTATGAAAAGGGTGAACAAACTAGAGAACGCAGTGACCCACAGTGATGTCATTTACTATTTAGGGACAGTTCACTGTAGTATGCTATAGAGAAAGTCATAGTAGTACTAAGCACTGTATCTCCACAATAGATGAAGTGCAGGAGTTGTGACAAGGCATTTCAATAGCTTTTCACCTTGCCTTTGGAAAAAAACAGTAAGAGATAGATTTGGTTTAAATGGTCTTCCATGGAGTGATCAGTAGAGTCCCACTGTGCATTGTGAAGCTTCACAAGAAATTAGACCACTACAGTATACTAGTGATAATACATGTCTGCAGTGTTTCTGGCAAGACCTAAACTGTCACATATACCTGTCAAGGCCAGTGATCTTTAGAGAAAAAAAAAATACAGATAAAAAAGTATTCATTGATTTAAATAAGTACAAACATTTAAAAAAGTGAAATGGACAATTTATACAATGTAATATACAATGCAATATTATTATTTGTTTACAAGACCTTAGTGAAAAAATAAAATGAGATCCTAGCTGACCTAAATAACACACTGCTGGAAAAAAATGCAAGGTATTAAATACCGTGCAATGTGTTTCTTTTCATTGTAACCATAATGTCAGGATTTCAATACATTTTCAAGATCCAGTGTATATTTTATACAAGGATCGAATTTATTACTGGATACATACTAACAGTGAATTTGTTTACCCAGCTAACACTATGTTAAATTGATCCCAAATTTGCCTCCAGTGCTAATCACCAAATCAAATTATGGTTGGAATTGTTTTGTATATACTCTACAGCATTAGCACCATTCGTTAAATTTATTTTTATCCATGGACCATTCCATTGAAATTAACAGTATAAGAATTTTAATGCTGAGGAAAGGTCGATTTCTGAAATGCCAGTTTTATATTTTGATCCATGGACATTTTGTTTTGCCACATTAGTAGCATACATTAGAATGAAATGAAATTATGTAATAAAAATGAACTCAGAAAATTAATATAAAGGTGCTAGGTGTAAAGAAATGAATTCAATACCACTGAAAAGAAAATTTAAATGAATTGACCTCGACTTCATTGTATAATAAGGTATTATAGTAAATTTCAATAGTGTCTGGAGTGTCAGTAGTTCGTTCAGAGCCTATAGCTAAGGAGTGACAACCTCACCTGGCCCCAGGATGAAAAAGCCATTGTGTTTGCATACTGAATATTAATGAAAACCATAGCTACACATATTTCATTAGCACTAGCACAGTACATACACACCTGAATGTGTTTGAACATAATTTATTGCCTAGACAGAATAACACAGATGCCATCAGTTAATAGAATGATTATTTTTAGATATTTTGTATGTATTTATTCCATATTTATTCTCTTTATAAATACATATTTATAATGGCTATATCTTAGATGTTTAAAAAATTTCTATTTCCCAGTATTTGTAACTCAGAATTTCAAGAAGGCATGTCAGTTTAGTGGAGAGTTTATAATTATGTGAAAATTCTAGATAATATGGGAAACTGGCAATGTTTTGTATTTGTGTAGATGGTATTGATAGATTTACATTAAAAACATCAGTGAAGACTAATCTGTACAATTCTCTCTCTAATTTCATAAAATTTATTGGTTTTAAAGTAGTTTTCAAATAATGAGATTAAAAAACGATATATTAGATGTACTTAAATCTTTCACTTTTAGAATTGATAGCAACATAGAAATAATTTTCTCTGTTGCTCATAACTAGATAACAAATCTATGAAAATTATGTGACATTTTTTAGAACTCCAAGTTCTACTTCATATTATTGTGATGACATTCTATCCTGTTAAACCAGTTATTTGGTTCACAATGTTAAACATTGACCCGTTAATGTCATGGATAATACATTAAATCTGAAGTTTAAAAAAGATATGTAATAAAATAAAATCATGAAATTGTACACCAATGCCCTGACATAAATTTTTGATGGCAAGTTGATAGTGGGTGAAATATGAAATTAAATACCAAATATTATGACGTGTAGTTCATGATCTGTAGCAAAGATATTGATGTTAAGTATTAGATGATACAACTTGATACCAAACACCCTGACATAAATGTATTATGATAACACATATATTCACTCGTCAAATTGAGAATAGTGTAATTAAACACCACATACTCTACTACAGTGTTTTTGCTATAAGGGTGGGGAACCCCAGTACTCAGGGAGAAATGGGTAAAAATGGCCGGTGTTTCCCCATAGAGTCAATGGTAATTTTGTTTGGGAATCCAGGAAAAATGATATGGGAACCCCAGTAGATTTTACCTACCTATCGCCCTTAGCAAAAACACTGCTACTAGACCAGAATAATTTAATTCCATAGACCAGAATAATTTAATTCCTTATTATGAAAATACGATTCAGTATTAACAAGGAATTATCAAATTGAATATCCAACTTGTTAATTCCATTACAGGAAGTGTAGTAAGTGAAATATGAAATTGAAAACCAAACCTTTTGGCATACAATTTCACTACACTGCAATTACATTTTTTCAGTGTATTAAAATTATGAAATTAAATGCCAAGCTTTCAATCATATATTTTATTTTTATACAGTAATATACATAATTTTAGTAGTACTTTCTTCGACATGAAAAACAAGAATTTTTTTTTGCATTGACACAGAGATTACATTGACATTGAATAAATCAGTAGAAAGTAAGAATTACAAAACATACAAAGACATAAATTTGGCAGTGGTTATATGTTATTGATTATTTGAATTGAACATGGCCTGTTTTTGTATATGTATATGTGGTACTCTGAGGTGATGGCTGCTTGAGAGATTTATCATATTTTGTATGTAGTGGCTGTGTTAAATCTTTGATAATGTTTGCAGCAGTCTTAACTGCATTTGATATGAAAATATAATATTTTTTTCCAGACTGTAGTACAGTAGATAACATGGATCAGTAGCTTTGGAATGACTGTACATGTACTGTACATAATGAGAGTGTATAATATGATTATTCAGATTAACATAAATTAGTATTCATTGTCTGGCTTAGAATATCAGTCTCGTTCCAGTGACCAGTATATGACAGGTTTTTGTGTCCTTAATCTGTACTCATGTATATAGTCGTGTTCACACACAATTTGTTTGTAGGGTTTGTATTGAGATTGGATAATATTGTGTTAACATAGAATTTGTTTGTAATGGGCTAGAATTGAGATTGGATAATAGTTATAATAAATTTGTTTGCAGGAAGCTAGAATTGAGATTGGATAATATGAGGTTTTTGTGTTAATTAGTATTAAGATTGGGTAATAACAGAGATTGGATAATAGTTGAAAGTGCAGCAGAAAACACTGTAAGCAAATGTGCAAATACCCCTGAGTACCCACACTTGAACTCATGTGGCATGGGATTCTGTTATTATTATATATATTTATCTGAAATGGCAAATTTCCATAAAAATCATACAGCGCAATCACACGATTTTGTGTGTTGGCGATCATGTCCTCATTTGCATATCATTTGTTTGCAGGTATGCAATAATGTTTTCAGTAATTTACTGCATTGAAAACACCACGAGTATGCGCGCGCACCAGTACAAGTAATCTCTGGTACATAATATCATGTAATAATAACAGTTATGTGTTAACACAGAATTTGTCTATCTCATATGGGGCTAGTAAATTAAGAGTGGATATTAAACAGTTATACATTAACTCAGAATTTGTGTATAGGGAGCTAGGATAATAATATATGTGTAACCTTACACCACAGTCACTGTAGGTAATGATAATTTGAATTGACTACATGTAGGAATACGTGACTGAATCTGACATTCCTACATGTATGACCACTAGAACACAATTACTATGCACACACAGAGACATATACATTATACATATACATATACATATACATATACATATATACATATACATATACATAGAAGTATGCACATACACAATTTTTTAATATGTAATTTATATGAAAAATGTGTATTACTATTATGTGTCACATATGCATGACTATTTTGTACATGTCAAATGTTATCTGAAGAATGGCATGTTTGCATGTGAATTGAAGTACATGTATTTCAATCTGTAATGTTTGATTGTCCAAATTCATTTAGTATTTGATGTTGTGCAGTGCTTCTTACATGTAGTCTAAAGTGGCTATCCATGCCTTCGAATCTCAAGATTTCGCTTGAGAAGAGATTTGAAGCCACGGATAGCCTCTAAGTGCTATTTACAAAAATAGTGTGTGCCCTTGTGAACCTTGTAAGCCTACTATACAGGCTTTAGCATGTTTTGGTGTGTATCATGTATGCCAAAGTTTTTACATAGTAAGCCTCCTCACAATTTACTTCAACTGACAAATATTGTGGAATTCTTTATTTTCACTGTTTTTTCTTCTTAGACATAACTGTACATAAAAAATTCCAAACCAATGTCTTTACATCTATCTTAAATTGCCCAGATAGGTGGAAAGATGATTCAAGGAAATCAAAGGACTAAAAATTAGATTCTGAAAAAAAAGAAGAGTTTTTCACTGTATTCATTGTCACTAAGATAATCAACATTATCATATCCATGTACGAGCTGAAGTATCCATTCACATAGTACTAAACTGTAACTCATCTTTTTACATCTTTATGTGTTCTGATAAACATGACGTACAGAGGTCATACCTTCTCAAAAGTGCTGAAATTGAAACCACTGAGTCCGCACTCAGGCATACAGCTATACATGTAATTTAATGTAAAATCCTAAATGAAAGTCTGGGAAATCTTGTTTTCTCAAGACTAGAAAAATGAGAGAAAGTCAGCCAGAAATGTTCAAAAATGTTTCTCTTGATTAGTATCTAAACTTTCTATTTGACAAAATGAAGTCAAATGAAAATCTTTTCAATGCGAGAAAATGTTGCATGACGTATACATATTACACTAGTGATCTCAAAATTCCAGAGTAACTTACAATGTATGAAGCCATAAATATATTCCTACATGTACTTCTGAATCACTGCTTTCAATTTCACTTCAGTCTGTAGTACTTGCAGTAATTGTTATTTGTACTTTTAAGGCTTTATTGTCTTGAAGTGTGTGTGTGTGTGTGTGTGTGTGTGTGTGTGTGTGTGTGTGTGTGTGTGTGTGTGTTTCATAACTTTCTAATGCTAATTCTAAATGTGGTATCATTGGATCTACAAGGTAAAAAATAAAAACATATCCTAACTCTCTGTTCTTGTTCTGTTTTTCTGTCTTCACTGTTTTCCTTCCATCTCATCTGTATCCTCACACCATTCAGCCATAACAAGCTTAACCAATGCCTGCTTTATTAACAATAATGGGTTTGCTGGGACATGGAGTGAAGGTTTTTACAAGCATGCTCAGCCGAAGATACCTCGTCTCAACTTCACAATGAGCACATCTAGACCACAAGTGCTTCAGTCTTTTGATTTTCCTCCTCCACCAGCTGGTGATGAGGTTATGGGTTATGACGATGATTATGACATGTACCCCGAACCTTGTATGCAAAATTGCTGTTCTTGTTATGCTCAAGTGACATCTGACTTTGATGACGATGTAATGCATGTTGACAAGAGCACAGAGGTATATAGTCCAGAACTAGCCGAAACAGGTGATCTTATCAGATTCGATGATTTGCCCATTGAAATTTGTGAATCTGTTGCCGTGGCAACACAAACAGAATCCATGACAATAGAAGAAGGGACTCAAACAGTTAAGAAGAAAGTAACCATCGCAATACCTAACAAACATGTTGATACTAAGAGAACTTCAAATAATAAACACAAAATAAAAACACGTCATTCTTCAGCAGATTGTATTAAAGATGTAAGTGATGATGTAAAGCGGAGAAGGAGGTCTGAGGAACTTCATCAAAGAGCTGATGAAAGTAACAAGAGCCCATTAGTGAGACCACGATCTGCAAGTGCTGGTCGTCGGAACTCCAAGACAGGACACTATCTATCAAACACAAACACACCAGTTAAAGTAAGACAAAGTCTAAGAAATAAAGTACTGGAACAAGACCTACTTGGAGAGGTGGTGTATGTACAGAATAAACCATTGAAACCAATATATATGGTGGATGCAGAATACAATCGAAGAAAAGGTAAACTTTATTTGAAAGTGTCAAGAATTATTTCTGGACAGTTTTAGCAATAAAGTTATCCATGGGAAATGTATGTGTGTGGGGGAAAGTACAGGATTCCTCTAGCACTGTGATTTTGAATCTGTTCATATTTTTTTTTTTTTAACAAATTTTGAAAATAAAATGTATTTTTATTCTGTATTTGTTATTCACTGTGATTGTCAATTATTTTCAGTACTTAACCATAATGAAATGAAACTCTATCTAGTGGTAATGTTGAAATGATCAACCCAGGAAAGGAACTCATATTTCCCTCTTTTACTAACTCAAGAAAATTTTACTTATGAAGAGAATTTTAATTTGAATTGTTGTGTTTTCAGGACTGCCTCCTCCCCCAGGCCCACCTCCAGCACCATTGTCAATATCGCAACCAATACTTCCAGCCACCAATACACTTCCACCAAATGTTGACTTCATGGATCAACCTTCCTTCTTTGGTTGTGATGATGCTCCCGTTAATATTCCATTGTCAGCATATGAAGAGATGGAAAGCTATGTTGAAGTTAATATCTCTCAAAAGAAAGGTAACGAGAACATGACAAATATTATTTCAGGCATGGGTCAATTGAGCTTAAGTTATGTTTACGAAAAGACAAAAGAAATAAACAAACAAATAATTATTAACCAAAACATATATAAACACTGACAAACATGAATGACGTGCAGAGTAATTACTTATCAATGTCAACAGTATTTCTATGCAACACGAATTGCTGTACAGTAACAAAATGTTTTACTATATTTGAAACGGTCACTGGTAGGGACCTATAGATGTATAGCCTCATTCCTTCTCAGTGATTCTAATGAGAACCATTTCTATATAGCCAGGTTATGTACATGTATAGTGAGTGTATTTTAATTCTGGTGATTACTCTGCTGTTTTATATGTCATATTTGTCAGTGTTTATATGTATGTTGTTGTTGTTGTTGTTGTTGTTGTTGTTGTTGTTTTTGCCTGTCTGTCAGTGTGTGTGTGTGTGTGTGTGTGTGTGTGTGTGTGTGTATTTGTTTATGTTTGTTTTGTTGTATACATAACTAGCTAAGTCTGGGCTCCCTGTTCATAAACTATACAGTTGATAATTAAGTTGGGAGGTGTAATTAGGATTACTGTGAGTCATATCAACATTATAACTTGGTGAAGAAAAATACAGTTAATCTAAAGAAAATCAACATGAAAAAGGTTCTCTTGATTATCCAGTTACCACATCATGTTCAACAGTGTAATATAATTACATGATTGAACAACAAAAAATCACAGGAATGATAGTTTATAGTCAATCACATGATTACAGGAAAAAATTATGTGATGATCTCATGAGTTATATAGGCAATTAATCTGGAAACAATCATGTGATTAAGCATTTCAATTTCTTAAGGCAAACTTTGATTCAAAATCGGTAGATTATTTGAGAAAATGATGCAATAAGTTGATTAGGCTTTCTTTGTCAGCCATTAATCTTGTATGCTGTTTTCTATTCCAATTAGATGTTAAACATTTTCCAAATTTATAAATTGATAGCAAATTTTATATATGATTGTAAAATTGTTCTTTTTGATATTGTTTCAATTTTTTTTCCGTCAGGCAAGAGATAAGTATAACTTGTATGTAGGGAGATAAGCTCAAGATGAGATATAGATTGTGTATGACCTAGCATGGATGGATGGATGACATGTGCATGTATACATGTAAGTCAGCTAGAATTGGTTAGATTTTGAATGTTTTGTTTGTTTGTTTTTTTGCAATTCTTGACAGGTTTGGTAAGTGGTATGAATTCTGCAGTGGATCTTATACTAGAACACTTTGGCAAAAGTAGACAAGCTAGTGAAAAGGTAAGTCATCCATCATTCTAAACCAGAGTTCATAGGAAGTACTCCAAATTACATGTTATACTCCACATAGGTTATCATTATTCAAGCCCAGTCCTGAAATTATCCATTGACGTCAATGGTACTCAAATTTAACTGTCTTTTAAAACCCATGCTTTGTGCAGTGGTCTCATAAATCTTATATTTGTCAGTGGTTTCTTGTTGTTTGTCTGAGTATAAATGTTTGTACCTCAAATTACCTAGGATATATCCCCCCAGGGTATTTCACTGTTTGTATGCTGCATGCAGGTTAGATAAGAAAGGCCAAAATGTCTCACTTCCAGACAATCTTTTTACAGTAGCACAGTGTAGAGTGAGCTAGTACTCGTCAACAACTCAGGAGTCATACACAAATCCTGATATAACTTAAATACAAAGCAATGACTTAATAGTCATTATCATGGCCAAATCATAATGTGACGTAGTTCCCGGTACCTGAAATAGAATATTACTGCCTAGGCACATCATAAAATAAAGAACATATGATTCTTGGTCAACATCATAACTTCCGCTTCAAATGCGTCCCGTGCTTCACTATAGACGTTTGTGAGAATACGTTCTATTTTGACCCGCTACCATGAGGTAAATTGCTATGCAGGTACTAAGAATTGAAATGTAATTATACTGTATCAAAGATGATATATTAAAAATGAAAAAATACTTAAATTATATATGAAACTATAAATAAATGATTTATGAGGTTATTCTGATTTCATCATTCTAAAAAGAACAATAACCTTTATCTACATTCCAGTCACAATTTCAAGAAATCATTATCTCACTGTGCATATCAGATATTAATTATTAATTATGCACATCTGTCCTTTCCTTGAACCCCAACCAGGAACAGCTCTCACTATAGTTCCAATATTGGCATAGCAGCTGTACATATAACTTTGTTTGTATTTTTCATGCACAGCTACATAACAACTTGTCCTGTCATTTTTAGCACTCCTGGATTGAATAGATTAAATAGAAATATGGGGTATCCGCATTCATTCTAATAATTGCATAAGTTTGTTGTGATAAATGATTGCATCACAGGTGCACAACTATAACTATATACACTCCTGAAATGGTGTGGTCATATGGTGCTATTTAAGATATCAGTGTATAATTGTATAATACATTAATTTACAACCAGAAACTGGATCATATTTCATATTCACATTAATTTTAGGTGAAGCTTGGAGATTCGTACTACACTCCTGATATTGAGTGGTCATAATGGTGCTAAGATATCAATGTATAATTTTATACAATTTACAACCAGAAACTGGATCATATTCACATTCATATTCATATTTTCATTAATTTTAGGTGAAGCTTGGAGATTCATACTACACTCCTGATATTGGTCATATGGTGCTAAGATATCTGTGTCCAGCTATCACCACAGTATTATCAGATGGACTTCAGCCTCACATACGTAATGTTATCGTTGGTAGAGTTAAAAATACTCTATGGAATGTTGTACAAGCCACCACAAAGTTAGGTATGTATGATATATCATAACAATTACATGTATGCTATTTCTAGCTACCAGTATACATGGTGCAGGTACTACTAGTGGTTAAATGTGCCTGCAATATGCATTTAACAATCGAGTATAGTTGTGAATTTTTAAAATACTGTAAACCTAGATATTTTCGCCACTAGAAAATTTGCCCAATGACCAATTTTTACTAATTACCAGACTGGTACATTGTCTTCATCTTCATCTACAAGCAGGCATTTTAATCACTACCTGTGTTTGTGTTTTTGTTTTCAAGTTAAATGAGCAGAGATAAATATTTAGTGATAATTTACAGGTTTACAGTTACATGTAAGTGTGCTGCTAGGGCCAATGTTTAAGAAAATCCTGTGTCAATAAAATGCCCTCACACCCCCTCCCCCACCAATGAAATAGCCAATAATAATATCTACCCCCTGCTCTTTCAAGTTTCAGTAGTATCAATCGCGAACTCAACATCGAATATTTCTTTCTTTTTTTTTGATCGAGGACATGTTATCTGAAAATGTATTTACAGCTGTGATCGGGTTCCTACAAAGTAATGCCTTTACATGTAGTTGAATATACAGTACTATCAAAGTTTTCACTATTTCTGGCAGAATAGAAAGTCTTCAGCAATTTGTATGTCATACGTAGACACTGGCTAGTTGTAAATAGTTGGTAAGAATGTTACACTAGGTGCACTGACCCCTGATAACAAGTCTAATGCACCCACAATGTGGTGTTTACGAGGATATTTCTACTGCCTCGGAGTGATAGTCCATCAAGTCTACCTACACCCACAATAGGGTGTTTATGAAGACATTTCTAAAACTACCCGCGAGTGATGGTCCAACAAGTCTATGCACCTACAATATGTTGTTTACCAGCAAGATAGGTCTATACTGCCCTGGAGTGATGGAGTACATTCAAATTGCTTGATGTAAATTTTCATTAGCATACAATGTAAATATTATTCTATATAGTATGATCAGGGGCTGTAGGGGTATAACGTGTATTTATAAGTCTTTTGAGGGTAATTTTTTACAGTATATTGAAAAGTATCTGTATTATTCTCTACTATTGAAAGTATAAATGTATATTGACCCATCACCTGCTCACGGCAGAACTCAAACCTGTTGTTTCAGCATAAAATACAATTTGATGTCATAATTTAGTTATTTGCATATTAAAATGTCAGGAAAACCCTGTTATGCCTTGTGCTAATAATTCCAGAATACGAATTTTAGTTTGTGTCAGAAATTGAAAAGTTTATACTACACTAACATGAATTTTAGTTCTATCAAAAATTATGCATGGGCATAAAAATCTATGAATAGTTTAATCAAGGTTGTATATTTTCACTGAAATGACAAAGGAATTTTATCAAGTCAGCATCTAGCTACCACTTTAGTAATATTTTAAAGGCTCTGTAGTTCAAAATTGGGAATAAAATTTGTGTGACAAAGCTATGACAATCGTTTGTCCTAAAGAAATACTCCTGTATAATCCTTGTCTTCACTGGTAAGATAGTACTAATGTAACGACCTGGGATTGAATCATAGGTCTTTAACGTTGGTTTTCAATATCAAAATTTATATATTATACTTTGTCAAAATAATTTATTGTGTGCCTATGATGGACGTTGTATGTTACACTCAAATTTTATTTGTACCAGGCTATGTTTTACTAATTACTGGTATGAAATTTTTTTGTGATTAGAAATTTTCATTTGTTGGTCAATTAAAGGTTACCGATGCATGGTATAAACAAAACAGGGTTGTCGGTGGCCAAGAGGTTAAACCATTTGCCTCTTACCACTGCAGTCAGGGTTCGAACCCATTCAGGGTTTGGTTAAATTTACCACACTGTAAGTAAGAAGAGTGTCGTTCAGTTTGACTCTACCGTACAATGCAGGTTTTCCCTGGGTACTCTGGTTTCTTCCTAGATCCTGCACTAACACTGAACCAAAGGAGCAGGGACTAGCTCCCATTGGTTATCCGAGAAGTAAATAAATGAAATAAATAAAATCAAAATCAAACTATTTATTATCTATCACTGAGGCTAGATCACACATTCAGTAGTATAGCATATGTCTTGTGGGGTAATTTTTCTTGTTACCTGTTTTCAACTAAACTGATATAATGGTCCGTGAAATGAGACTGTGCTTTATATTATAGTTAAATGTCAAAATACGTGCTAAGTTTTAATATAGAATATGACTTAAAAGTCAGTTACTGGTGTCACTATCAAAAATGAAACCGATCAGCACAGTAGCCTGGAATCTCATTTCCTGTATGACAGGAAATCAAACACCCAGTAGTCCAAATGGATTCCTAGCTAACTGAGCAAAACTATATACAAGGTTAGCAGACATTCAGTACATCAGATTTAAACTATAAGTTTACACCATGAACATTCTAACTGTGTTGTGTTAAAGTTCCTGTCTAGCCAGAAACTATGATTACGGATAGCAACTAACATCTGTATTGGATAAAAGGAGATAGATTGTCACACCAGTTGGCACTATGTTCCCATGGTCTCCCTTTGTATGATAGTGCCCTCTTGTAACCCCATATTATACACTATGAATACTAAAACCTCTAGTTGTCTGAGCTCCTTGCTGTGGGAGGTCTCAGTCCGTTTACTTATGTCTGATGTTGAAACTCATTCAAGCATACTACATGCAACAATACATTTGATTGTGCACAGTAAGATACACATTTTAGTTGTAGTTGTGGTAAAAAGGTTTTAAAAGTGTTTTCATTTGGACATTTAAAGGTCAAAACTGTGAACCCCATTGTTCAGGTCACTTAGTTCCCATGGATGAAAACTCCTGATCTTTGGAAGGAAAAAAGTCACTTTTTTTCGTAAACAAAAAAATAACAGTGAGAATTGTTAGTGGTTAATAGCTGCAAGTTTTATTGTCATTAGAAATAGTAGGTTTTTATGTTCACTTCAATTGGTGTTGTGGACCAAAATTGGGGACAATAACGGAAAATAAAAGTTGCCATCTGCCTATCATTGCCAGTATTATCAGTTAAGAATTGATCTTGTGGAGTCATGATGGGCGAATGGTTAGAGTGGTCGGTTTGGAATCTGCAGGTTGCATGTTTGAGCCCCATCAATGTCATTTGTTTATAAGTGGCTAAAGTCCTTGGGCAAGGTTTGAACCATGACTGTGCCTTAGTCAACCCAATTGTATAATCGGGGACCTGGTACGATAGAGATTGCAATGTGAATGTTTTAATCCTATACGCTTATAAAAGCTGCAATGAATTGTATGCTCCCCAGGGAGTTGAGGAAGTATAAAGGGCCGTTCTGCCGCCATAGATCCAAACCAGGGGTAATAATTGTAAAGTGCTTTGAGCACCCAGACTGGGTAGGAAAGTGCTATATAAGCACCAACATTATTATTATGTATTATTATCTTAAGAAGTGGTCTTATATATAGCAGGGATATGTTGTTGTCATATTTAGGTGTTGAAAGTATTTTCCCAATAAATAAATGAGATCCATTTGTAAAAATTAACCACCAACAAACATGTGTAGTGGTGTGTAGGGTTTTTTTTGGGTTTTTTTTTTTTTTTTTTTTTGTAGGGTTTCTTATGACAACATACAGTATACATGAACTAAAAGGGAAAATATTTTGATATGATTCTTGACAGGTCCAGGCACAAGACAGTTACATGAAATTGTATCACATATATGTCAGCAGAGCTACCTCTCAGAACCTATGATGAAGTTTAATTGCTTTGTCTTTGGACTACTCAAGTAAGTGTAACTTTGATAAGCTTAGCAAACATAAAGGGAATATGTCTTTGTTAATATACATCATGAAGTTTATCTCATTGTTTTTGTAAGAGAAACCATATTGAATTGGCAGTAAAGTGAAACTGAATTTATGAATGCAAGCTGATTGTGTTGGTTATTTGTTTGGACTTTTGCAGAAATTTTGTTTCATAAATTTATGTTGTGTAGTTGTATGCCTAGCTGACTGCCCTGACTTTAAGATTGTCTGTCTGTCAGTCAGTCAGTCTGGTTGCCTGTCTGTCTGTCTGTCTGTCTGTCTGTCTGCAAGATTGTCTGTCTGTCTGTGTGTCTGTGTGTCTGTCTGTCTGTCTGTCAGTCAGTCTGTCTGATTACCTGTCTGTCTATCTGTCTACTAGACTCTGTCTGTCTGTCTGTCTGTCTGCCTATGATTGTGACCACAAGAGATGACTTGCTCCTGCGAATGTATTTGATCAGGAGACTGTTAATATGTGTATCCCTGATGTAATACATAGTTGTCTTGTGTGTAGTAAAAGTGTGGGAATTAAGATAAAGGTATGTACTTCATACTGTGAACTGTTACTCTAATTGCTAAGTTTTGATATAATTTTATTTCAGCACTAATTGTTTGGAACTGTGGCTGCAACATGTCAGATCAAGGATAGGTAAGTCATTTATTTATTTATTTATTTATTTATTTATTTATTAATTTATTTATTAATTTTTTTATTATTTATTCATCTTTCTTATACAGACTACATTTCAGCTTGCTATTGGCTATTGCATCATGGGAATCAGCACAAATGATGTATTCAAGTTGCACTAGTGAATATTCATGAGAGCCGTTTTATACTGTTAGGGTATAGGCACTCAGGACTCATGAATATTCAGTGTGCAACTTGAATACATTATTTCTGCTGACTTCCACAATAGCTAATAGCAAATAAAGGAACAAGATCAACTTGATGTTTTCTGAAGTCACAAGTAATTGAAGGTGATTTAAAAATCATGAAATGACTCTCCAGAACCCATAATTTATAAAAATGTCATTTCATGGAGTGGACGTGTTCCCCTTTAATTTACTTTTTGACACCTAATTTTCCTTTAATCTCGCCCTCGTCTTAGCAGTGTCTTACTTACTTTGGTTTACTTACTATGTGTATTCTGAATGCAGGCTTTGCAACCTATATGTTCAGATCTGACTGGTCTGGAATTCTGCTCTGCTTGAATTTAGCCTTGTAGTTATGTACTTGATATCTAAGTTGAAGGTTTGAAAAAAATTAGGTGCATATGGTATCAATTTCTACGAGTTAGAAATTAGTAGCTGTGTGAGTTAATATCTGTAAATGTCTTCTTTAATTTGTCTGTAGATACACTGGAGACCTTATATGAACCGGAGGCATTCCTGCGTCTGGCAAGCACTGGATTAAAGTCATTATTTGAAGACCTATTGGTTGCTGTTCAACCACTGGCAGAACTACCATTCAGATTAGACTATAAATTTGAATACAATTACATAGAGGAGATGAGAGCCAGGGAGCAAGGTAAACAGAGACTTATGGAAGAACATGAGAAGAAGTCCTTCTTTTCACCCTTCCAACTCATGAAGAAAGTGACTCGTAAGACATATGAGAGAGTCACTACCAAATCACAGTCACGATGTGCACCAAATGATAGTCTTTCCTCAATGGATGACAACCATGGAGGTGGGTCAGGAAAGGGCTGGACTGTGAACTGGATGAGGGGACTTGTCAGTGCTGGAAACACTCAGGATGTTAAGGTCCCATCCACTAAAGAAACACCCCCGAGAGTAACAGACAGGAATGCGACAAGATCTAAATCTGATCAATTCAGGGGTCTAAGTAAATCACAAAACTGGAGTTTGTTTGGATCTAGGTATGTTTCTGTGCACTTAATTTCACTTGATAGATAACAAATATTATACTGCCTGACATCTATTATGAAATAACAGCGTTGTTCAGTTGTGTGAACTGAAATGAAACTGTCTGTTTCATTATACTGCAAACTCACTTTCTACATAATTATGAATACTAATTTGATATTGAAAGACAAATTTTGACATCACCAGCCTTCTTCACCTACCAGAAATTTTCTTTGGGTATAAGTATACTAAACAGTCAACACAAAGACCATGAACACTAAAAGCAGTTGCTGCGAATTGAGTTTTACAATTGTCTGAAAAATTTGACAAAATGTTTCTGTTACATATAAATATATATAAGTTGTTGTGTTTTACTACTAAGTTCAAGTACGTTTTATTTTATCTATCGTCATTTTCATTTTGTTCTTCATCCACTTATCAGCATGTTTATTTTTTTTCTCCAGTTTTTCTAAAGCTTTAGAAGGTCTCATCCCGGATACTGGTTCGCTGTCAACACACTCCCTTCTGACTGATCCGCTTCATCCATTCAAAGCATACCGAAAATGTGTTGGCTCTGAGAAAACTATACCTGCATATTTTGCTGAAGAACTGATGGGGCCAAGACCTGACCCAGCTGGGGCATCAGACAGTACTGCGTCATCACCAGTATGGAATTTCAAATGCCATCAAACAATCAAAAATGACATCATGGATGACAGCCAGAGTAAGATGTTTGCGTAATTTAAAGAAATCATTTTTGAGGTGTGGTCTGTTTCCATACAGTCTACTGTCTACGCTAACGTAAGACATGACTCAGAGATACTTTATGATTCTATAGTGTCTTTTGTAACTGAGTGTTCAAACTGGCATTATGCCCTGATACTATTTGAGCAAGCAAAAGTTTCTGACTATTCTAACATAGTAGACTACAAGTTAAGTGCAATTCGTGTTAACCTGTCAGCAAACCTGTGCATTGTGTTTTGTCAGTGCGAAATTTAACTTTTATTTTGGTGCTGCGTTTTTTGTAAATGAAAAGGAACCAGTAACCTAGTAATAGGTATACAACTACTAGGTTTATTCCTTTTTGAAGTTCTTCAGAATCAAAAATATGTTAGGAAAAATGTACATTTTAGGTTACCAGTCTGAAACTTTCGCTTCTCTGATTAGAAGTAAAAGCTCTAAAACTCTTTTGACAAAAACACTTGTTAATGTAATATATTACCTTAAAGAGTTTTTTCTGAGCATTTGTAAAATCAGTAAGTTGGTCCATAAAACTTGAGATGTGTTAGTTGCTTTGATTGCAAACATTAAGAGAAGGTTTCATAAATATTTATACACTAGCATAGCACTATAAGAACTGACAGTGTCTTTGTGATTGAGTGGTTCAGGTGTCTTTAGTCGGCATTGTTAGTAAATACACTCACATAAAGATGGTCTTTTTGGCTAGTTGTCAGAATATATGGTCATTGTGTAATGGGAACAAAGTCGCCTTTCAATTGATGCATAAAAGAATTAAGTTATACATGAAATAGACTGTTGGTGCTATGCCAGGATTCCTAAATAGTGAACAGTCAGAAAACAACGTTATTGTGATTTTAGGTTTGAAGTCAAGCTGTGTCGACAGTCTTTGCGTTTTGTTATCATTGCTAACAAACAAATGGGCAAATTAATGACACTAAACATTTAGGTTTGCAGTAACCATGGTAATTACGGTGGCAAGACATACGGGTCTGTAGTATCTATAGCAACAAAACATCTGGTTTTGCAGTAACTATGGTAACAAACATCTAAGTGTACAGTAACTATGGTAACACATCAAAGTTTGCAGTAACTATGGTAACAAACATCCAATTTTGCAGTAACCATGTAAACATAAGACCTACATTTGCAGTAACTATGGTAACAGTCCTTTGTAATAAAAAAATTCCATACTTCCCGAAATTCACCGACATAAAATCTAGTATTTTAATAAATGGGAAAGAATTTACGTTCAGGAATTCCATTTATCAATATTCATATTGTCAAATATTGATTTGTTATGATAATTAGGTGAATAGATAGTATAGAATACTGTTCACTTTTGTCTGCTGTAGTGAAATTGAAGAGAAAAGGGATCAGAAATTGATGCAAAATATTCCATTGTGTCAACAGCTAGGATAGTATATTGGGGGGGGGGGGGGGGGGTAAATGAAATTATTTAGAACTACAGTCATAGACATTCTTAGTGCCTGTGTCAGAGTCATGGAATATTAGTCTAGGTTGTATCCTAGTCTAGAATACTGTATTCCATAGTCTAATTTATATCATCGGGAACGTAGGCATAATACCAGATTTGACATTTGTAAATGTAACTTAAACAAAATCTAGAGAGATGTATCTATTGCTTTATTTATGTGTGCATTGTAAGTTAATGTGTATAATGTGTGTTATTGTTTGTTTTTGATAGTACATACCACGCAAGAATATACTTGCTAGGCGTTGTACAAAAATGTATTTTGTGTGCTACTGTTGTTGCTTTAATAAGTCGACATCGTAAGTTTTGATTATTTTGTCTGTTTACAGAAAAAATCAGTGAAACTTTTGAACTGGCTGGCAGTAGTTGTTAAATGTTGTTATTATATGTAAGTTTTTATATTCTAGTGAAAATAAACAATTTATTTGTTCTGTTGTATAATTGTCTAAGTATAAAGAACTCTGTAGATTATACAGGATATAAAAAATGCTTGAGTTAGAATTATGATAACAATTATGTCTAACAATTTTCAACAAAATAGACAGAGGTTTACTTTAATCATGAACATGTCATTTTTTCATGGCAAGGTGTCAAAGAGGTGATATGGATGAGAATGGCTTTATTTGAGAACACTATAATTTGTCATTTTAGAGAAGCAAGTCAGAGGTTTTGGGGGAAGTTTATTTTAAAGATGAAAGTCAGATTTGGTTTAAAATTTATGTTTGAAAAACAGGTCTTGCAGAGGTTTGAAAAAAAAATGGTTCTGAACATCCTATCTTATTCTGTAAAGATCCACTGATAAGATAGTAGTTATCCAAGACTGTGGTATTCAAACATTGCGGTTTAGGGACAAATAGGATTTATTGGAGGATTATTCTGTTTTACATCAATAACTAAACTACTTCATTTATCACATTTCTGAATAATTCTTTGTCTGACTTGCTCTTTTAATCTGATTACTAGACAAGTTGTGTATTATCAGCAAGGATCATGTGTGTTTGAATTGAAATGGTGTTCTTTTGAAGTCATCACTTAAAACCATGACATGGACAAAATAAAGACAGTCTCATCCTCATTAACACTTGTAAACTAAACACAACAAAAATTTTCATTCTAACAGTTACAAAATACATTTTTCACACTATTAGATATTCTAGTGATCAACTTTTTTTAAGCCAGCAAATTCATTCACAGCATTTATGAATTGAAAATCAGCGATGTAAACTTCTGAGGTTTCCTTTATTTTGTTCACTCCTTCAATGCTTATTTATGAGTGATAGGTTGTATATAAATATTATGTAAATGTTGTTGTCACTGTCCAAGAGATTGTAACACTAAGCAAGATAATTTATATTATTGTAATATAGCTAGATGTCATTATTATTATTATTATTATTATTATTGTAAATTAACAAGTTGTTAGAAGACCACACTATCAAAATTTACGGTTTTACATATTTTCATGTGTGCATGATTCATGTTTATCAAATCATGTTTCGTTTAATGTACTTAATTTACATATTGCTGCCATTTTAAGATAGGATCTAGAGCACAAAAATTGTTAAAGTTTTCAATGAACTTGCCATTTTAGTACCTTTCCATGACAAATTAACTTTGAGAAATATATGCCATTATGTATAGTACGGTAAAACTAAAGCAACACAGTCCAGAAATCTGCATTTTTGGGATTGTCGGTAGCCAAGTGGTTAGCTCATGTGCCTCTTACCACTGCTGTCTGAGTTTGAACCCTCCCAAACTCCACTGGGTTTGATTTGAAATTACCTAGATTTGTAATGTAAGGTCTTTCTTAGTTAACCCCTACTAAACAATGCATGATTTGCCCTCGTATTTGGGTTGCGTATTGCTTTACACTTCAGCACAAATGGTGGCCACATTTGAATTTCCAAATTTAAAGGTTCATACATTCTAGGAAAGTCTTCAAATTCGAAATAAATGTTTACAGGTCATGGAGAACGAAATGAGTCCCGAAAAAATAAATTTTATGAAATGATCCAAAAGATTGAATTTAAAAGTCCCACTGTCCAAATTTGTGTAAGAAAATTCTATTGTCACTGACTTATGGTTCATGAGATGTACTACGAACTATCCCTATAATGTGATATGAATGCTAACAACAAAATGTTCTCAAAATTGCTGTAAGACTATATCGTTATTTCGAATAAAATGTATAGTTTTTGCTTGACATGATATTAGATATGATGAATCATTTAAGACTTGTCAAAGATTTCAACCTGTCAAAGATAAGATGAATTAACGTATAGTGACTCATTGTCTGTAAACAATGTCATTGATATTCTGTGTAATCTAAGACTCTTACAGCATTATAGCAGTCATTCATTAGTATTATAGACATTCACACTGTATTACAAAAATGCATTCCGGTCATTTCCTATACATTCTCTGCTAAAAGGACAGCATGTCAGTAAGTCTAGCCAGGCAACATGTCACTTACACATACTTATTTTGTTCATGTATTTACTAAATAAATTTAAAATTACTCATCTATGGTGACTGTAATATTCAAAATTCAGCAGTTCCAGTCACTTTTATTTTTGGGGACAAATTCCTTTGTGGTCCTGTTAGCTCACTTTTTAATTTCCCCAAATAAAATAAAACAGACATGAATATTATCTGATTGATAAAACCTAGGGAAGAAAAATGTGTTGATTTAATCGGAACTCATTTAGTATGGAAAGCAGTATCTACCTGCTTCCGTTTAGCAGTATGTAAATAGATTTGTCTCACAGGAAATAGCAGCGGCTATGTCTTTCTTTTGCTGGCAGTAGTTGCCATTAAAACAGTACAATGCAAATCAGTTACTGAGTCACCTTGTAGTCGCCAAGTGTGAACCGCCGAGACATAACTGATGTAAAGGGACCTGGGTTCTGTACGTTATTGCAGCTGCTTGATATAACTACATAAATCTCTAGATAATTTCATAAAGTTGATACTCTAATTCTTGCCATGATTCATTCATTTTACATGTGGTTTGACTCATATGAAACTGGATAATCTATGACATTGAAACCCTGAGAGTGTGTGTCGCTGCCAGCTAATATATTTCATGATTCATATTATATAAAAAAATTGCCAAAATTTTGATTAATATTTGGGGGTCATCTACTGGGGGTATGCCAAAATTTGGATCAATTTAAAAAATAATCATAGGACAAATGGGACACTGTAACATTATTCTGCCATCATGAATTAATCGATGATCTATTTAGATTTCTATCACATCTGAAATATTAGGTTCAATAAAAATCATCCGAGCCCCTAACCATCTGGACTGTGTTGCTCTTAGTGGTATATCTTCAATGAATTGAATGAATTTTACTGTACAATTTTATAGTGATTTCAAATTTGCTGTTGGTTGAAATTTTTGTAGTGGGAAAGTCAGAAACTATGGGATTAAAAGTTGGCAATGAAAGGGAAAGGATATACCTTGTGAATTTAGCAGAGGCTGTATGTCACTTCCACCTAAGTTCGGATAGATGCTAGCCTGTTTATGGCGTTGTCGAGATACATCATTAGCCCTCATAGACGAGGGCTAGGAGGTATGACCAGCTAACAATGTATCTAGACAGTGCTGTAAACATGCAGACTAGACGAGGGCTAGGAGGTATGACAGCTAACAGTGTATCTATAGACAGTGCTGTAAACAGACTAGACGAGGGCTAGGAGGTATGACCAGCTAACAATGTATCTATAAACAGGCTAGATTGATGACAACTCTGTACTGATAAGTGAAAGTGAATGAAACAATGTATATTTTGTCTTGTTTAGCATCTCAGTTTTATTTAACCCTCTAAGGTCTTGGTTTCTGTAACTCAATGTAATTTACATCCTAAAAATAGACTGTTAGCCTTTAAAGGGTTAAAACAGTGTAAATTCACAAGGTTCATCCTTTCCCTTTAAAAATTATAATCAGTAGTTTTGAGTATATACCTTAAATTACTCATCTACATAAATACCAACATTGAATACTATTGTCTGACACTCCCTCCCCCTTTAATGCTTGTTCAGTTTCATTTCAAATTGTAATATTTATTAACATGTCATTTACTGTACATTATTATTATTTATTTATTTTTTTTTTTGCCAAAAGTACTGTTTGCAGATAGTAACTTTGTACTAATAACTAAATATATTTTTGTTAAGGCATAATTTAATTTGCTTGTAAAGTATTGCAATATTTACATTAATTTATTTACTGTAGAGTTCAAAACTCTTTGTGTTTGTACTGTGTACAATATTGTTTCGATAATCAGAAAGTAGACACATGCTTCTCTCTCTAAGTCTTCAGTTGACTCCCATGACCTATTTAAGTAGTGCACTACCATATATAACAAAATTTAATGATCAAACTCCTAAATTTCATATGACAAGACTTGACTTGGGTCGAGATACATTATGCCCAGGTCAAATCACAGGTCAAAGGTCACATTCCTGTGGCAACAGACAGTTAATCATGTAAATGGAGGTGCATATATCAAGCCTGTCCTAGGTCTACCAATGTTTTGCATTGGCAGGGTCAGAGGTCAATCAACAGGTCATAGGTCACATTCCTGTGGCAACATAAAATAAATAACAGCTTCTACAGAATGTGTTCAGCCTGCTCTCAATGTTACATCCTCAGTCTTAAAAAGCACAGTAGCTGTAACTCTTTGCTATTTTCCCCTTGCTATTTACCTGTTGAAAATTCACCAAATCTTTACATTTACTCAAAACTGTTGAATTATGTTTTTGGTTAGCTAAATTTAGTACCTCTTAATCCTGCACTAACTGTAACTGGAGTGTTATTTTTTCCATCAGACATCCAACAATCTATTCACCCAAATTTGTGAAAATATCAGTAAACTGAGTAATTAGAAATTGTGCATATCAAGGGTCTATTTTTGCAAAGTGACATGGAACTTCTCGCCCACCAAACCATAAATAAATACTATCACATGACTCATTAACAATATGTTTGGTAGTGCACTACATCATACAAATTTCATTCCAAATTTTGCACATATGTATATGTACAGCTTTACATGTCAACTTATGAACTTAATTGTAACAATTCTGTTTATGAAATCTGTAATTAGGTGAGATATTTATGCATGTGAGGCTATTATTTTTTTTCATACGTAATATTTCCAGAAAATCACTACATTTAGATACTTAAAAAAGGCAAGAAAGGAATTATTTTTTTGAAATGTGGAAGTTTTGTGGTCCTGGATGTTGAAAAGGGACAAGGAAATGTCTGTCATGTGGTTTAGTTTGGTCATTTTAACATTACGAAAGTTAAATCAATTCCTGTTTTGAAAATGCATTTTATTGACAACTATACAAGGAAGACAGCTATATTATATACAAGGAAATTCATGTGTGCCATACAATCCATGGTGTAATATTATTCCCAGGAAATCTTGTTATATGTAAAGACATTTTTTGAAGTAGAACATTGCAAAGATGTATAAAATTAAAATGAATTTTATTCAAAGTTATGTCAAAACTTGCAAAAAATACAAAAAGAAAGTGAAATTTTTAAAAATTATGCTCCATTAAAAAAATAAATATATGCAAAAGAATTTAATACAATTTTTCCCAAATTATATGTAATTGCAAAAAAGTAAAACTTCAAACTTGAAAGGGAAAGAAATTTTAACAAAGTTGAATCTATAGAAAAAAAAAACCCTCACTGATTCAGTCAGTACAATAGATGGCTTCCTGTGTATAATTAATTGGTGTTAATAATTCATTGGATTACTCATCAAGACATTTGTGCAGGTCAATGAATACTGCAGCCTCAAGGCAGTTACAAACTACACTGTGACGTTGTCTTGTCATTGGTTAATTATGCCACTGAAAGGCATCTTTTAACAGACTGTTTCCATTCCTGGGTTCTGAACCCTGTTAAAAATAATCATGTGAAACTAACAAATTGATATTGATTTAAATTTAAAAGAGCATATTGATGGTTATTATCTGATTACTAATTATTGTTGGAGGATCTTGAAGGAATCATGTCACCCCAAGTGGGTTAAAACAACTTCGTCAAAATCATCCAATAATAGTGAAAGACTTTAGCTATGTCAGAGAATTATGAAAATAATTAACAGACTGTGTGGGTCAAGATAAATTTGTGTACGTACATGTATGTCAAAACACACTCAGAATATATTAACTTATTGATAATATTGACTATATATAAATATATAGTCAATAATATATGAATATACAAAAAAATATATATGGGTTTATAGACCACAAAAATCAGTTTAGCAGTCAGCAGTGAATGGGTTTAGTAGTAGTGCAATCTGATTAAAATCGGATGTGGTGAAAGCGGCTAGATGTCTTTATTTATGTTGTTTTGTTCTGGGTGATCGCCACCTTCAAGGCAGCAATCACTCGGAAGAAAACAAATGACACAAAAGGATGGAAAGAGGTAAATAAAGAATTTTCAAGCCGCTTTCACCACATCAGATTTTAATCAGATTTGGAGTAGTGATGATTTGTAACATTGTGAAACCGATCACAGGTCACAAGTGTCTGTGGTCAGGGTCAAGGGTCAGTAATAGCATGAAAAATATGTTTGCTGTATCATTGATCATATTTGTCTTATCATGGAGGCCGGTCTAGGTTTTCAAAAATTCCTTGTATGTAATATAATGTATACATATGGTGAGAAGTGAATGACAAACATTCCTGGAGGACTGATGATGATTCATTGGAATGGCGAGAGGCCAAGAAAAGTAAAAGTTAAGAATTTGATGACAGTGTGAGGCACACTTGAATGTCTTCAGCATTGATAGTCTATATGGTTATGTGTATGATTTTATATGATGACAAATAGTATGTGAGAGTTTTTGTAAATGTTGGATGGAGATGTGTAAAATGTTATGTTAAATAAAGAATCATATTGCCAGCATACTGAGTGACATGAGGGTTTTTTGTGAAAAAATATGCATTAGGGAATGTGTAGGTGTTGGATGGATGGCTTGCTATATGTCACAGGTTTGTATCTCTGAGAAGATAGTTGTATTTATGAAGTAAGTTATTAGAAATTTAGCCTGGAATCCATGCGGATTTGGATTTTAAAAATTTGCTTTCCCAATCCACATGGCTATCAGGATTTTTTTTAAATTCTGAATTTAAAATTGTGAGCATTTTTGTTCTGGATACATATGAAATAATAATTGGATTGCATTTACTATGCCATGGTACAGAACTTTAATTTGTTATTCACTCCTGATATGTGAGAAATGATAAACAATGACCCTGCAGTGAAATTTAATATTGACAACTATATATAACTATATTTTAATCATTCTTGGTATGTACTACTACTACAGTAATATAGTCTACATAGATGTCATTTTATTATTGAGTTGTTAGTACAGATTGATGTTTTGGCCAATATAATCAATGGAACGTTTTACAGAAATTTACTCTGTGCGTGTGTGTAGGAATGACGTTTATATCAAGGATAATTACTGAGGACTGATGAACCCACATGAACTCAAAAGAATTTTTGTATCAAACTATGGGGGCGCCCTTTACAAGGTAGCTTTTTTTTTATTATATTTTTTCATGTGTGAGTGTCTATTCAGGTAATGTTTTCCGTTGTTTTCCATATGGTCTCTGTGATATTGCCGTGGTTTCTTCTCATTACATATATCCATTGCAGATTGGAAGAACAGTTTTATATTGTCTTTTTAAGTCGATGCCAGTTTCCACATCCACTATTTCTGGCGAGACTCACAATTTTCAAGATTTTATTAATTTTTTTATACGTAAAAATAAACTATAGGGTATGCGAGAAAAACTAGATGGGGTCAGCCTACTCATTTGTTCAAGTTAATGTAATTGTTGATTGTATAATTTAAAAAGCCACACTTATTGATATAAATGTTTATTTTATGTATTTGATACTTTTATCAAACAATCTCACATTTCGGTAGTGAATGATAACTTTCATAAAAAATATTTCTCGGAATTTAATTGAAGTGAAGAAAACTGAAACTTCTCTACATTACATTTAAAATTGAAATCGAAACTATGCATTACACTTGATAGATGACTCCCAGAAAACGGAAATTATGACTGCACTGCACTATTTTACATTCATGGCAAATAATAACTCAGTGAACGAAATTATTGTAAGATGCCTGTGTGTGAAGCTTTTTAAATTGGAAATAAATATGAGAAAAATGTCAATATTTCTGAAAATAATGGGACCTATAACAAGTCATATAGCGCTATCACATTGTATAACTGACGTTGTGTAATGTGTAGCATGTGTAGTGCTAATGCTATGCTAGTGCACTCACTGTCATGTCACGAGCGTGCCGCGTACATACCATGCATACGCTGCGATTTGTTTACAATAAACAGCCTTTGACCTTAGGTGACGTTGCAGACGTAAACAACCAAAATGGCGGACCGTCAAGGTAAGAGCTCGCTCCTCACTAAAATAGTGTACATTTCGCAACTGATTGTGATAAAGCAAACTTAATACACCTTTCCGGATATACTATTGTGCAATACTTTACTATAAGAAATGTTTGAAGCCCTTCCATACTAATGTTCTGATGCAAATCGACTAAACTTCAAAACGCAGATTGGAAGTGTCTCGTCACTCGTGTGTCGTACGTCAACGAGCTGCACTAGTACCGGGTGGCATACGCGAATGTTGGCGTAGCGACTAACGACGTAACGTATGTTACATGGCTAGTCATAGTGCAATGTGCATGGCAATGCCGTTTTATACCGTCTAGCCCTTTAGGTTCACATACAACTTAAAAGCCACGGCGATGTTGTTTCGGAGTGTGAACTGTGCCAAGGCTAGTCCTGCTTGCAAACGGAGGAATTCGGGACTCGATTCTGACAATTGTCCCTCCCCCTCCGTCCTGCGAAGAGCCAGCCGTGAAATACGGACTTACAAAAAATGCCGGTAACTAAGGAATAAAATCGCCCAGTGGTCAAATATTAGCAATAAATCTATTATTTAGTCGGTTTACCTCATTTTGACTGCAAAAGTCCTATAGCAGATGACCAAAACTATCAAAATCGGAACTTTTCAAATTCTATCGTAAATTTAATCACTTCTCCTTACGTACGTCGGCGCAAGTGTCTCTGGGTAATTATTCATTCACTCGATGATATCAAATGTGGCGGTGTTACGAGGGTTACTTGAATGTTGCAGTTCGCACTTGAAAAGGTCCGATTTCGACGCTTTTTGTGATCTGAGCAGGGAATACTACCGTCAGAGGAATCGAAATGGCGTAGATATTCGATCGGTTGCAAATATTTGATCGGTCGGTAGGTAATTCTTTTGCAATTGGCGCGGGTACATTTTGCTGGCGGTGTAGTAATAGGCAAACTCTATTGCTCTTTGCATGACGGTGTTTAGAGTCAAGTCAGTAATACAGACTCGTGCACCGTCATGGAAGCAGGACTATGCCAAGGCCAGTCATTGTAATGTTTCGTTGATGACCGGGTAACTATGGGTCCGTGCCAATGTTTGCAATTTAGACAGCTCCGTGTGGTCGGTCGTTCATCTCACATTTACAATATTGTACACGCCATTGTTATATTTACCATGCCCCATTTTCCAGAGTTAGGAAGAACAATAAACTGGTACAACGTACGGTAATGATCTATTCAGTGAGACCACGGATGTCGACAGAATCGATGATTGTACTCGTCAAAAACAGCGTCCACTCATATTACAAACGATACAATTACAGGTTCCATTTATGCATAGACTGTACACGGAATGGTACCTCTTTATATTCTTCACCTTACTAAAACCAATTCCTTAGCTTGAATACAAATATCTCTATAGTACTGCTGGTCAAAATGGTTCGGTTGATTTAGACAGAGCATTGTGTATAGCCTATAGGGATATATATGTGAGAGAAGCTACCTTGTTGATGACTTTTACTCTCGATGAAAATACAAATGTACTCATAGCCAGCCTTGAATTATTAATATCATATTTTACTTTTGCTCCTGGTTGCTACATTGTTTAATGAATTTGCTTGAATTGAAACCTGGTAGTTCGATGTCAAATCTACCGAATTATTACCATGACATTGCTACTAATCTAGTAAGTCATTCAGATATGTAAGTTTTTTTTTTTTACCAATTTCACATAATCATACTCAGCTACCTTATAGTATTCATATGAAATTGCAAATAGTGTTATTTAAAGTGCAGTATATACGATAGCTAAACCGTAAAATCTACCTGAGTTCTCAAGGTATTTTACCACTATTCCCCAGCTTTTCCTATGTGCAGATCCCCCTCGCCCTCAATTATTGGGGTACCATGTTCCCAAACCTTATCAAAAATTATAAATAAAAATAAAAATGACAATTTACTGCACAGAGTAATGCCTTATATTGACTTGTCAAATAGACAACAGAATTTGTGTATTGCACACTTCAATGGTTTCCTGTATCACTGACTCATGCCATCTTACATTTTCTTTCAGAGTCTCTGACGATGGCCACCAAAAGTTCAGTGGACACACCATCTGAGCTGAGACCAGCAAGCGGAGATCGGAACAACAAATTGGAAAACGTTGGGCTCACAATTGACAAAGACAAACAGACTGCTATGTTGCAACATCCTGATCATGCTGGTGAAATTTTACAGAATTTAAATGAACTACGTCAAAGTAGAGATTTTACGGATATTACAATTTGCGTTGAACGTGACACGTTTCCCTGTCATCGAGCAGTACTAGCCGCAAGCTGTCTCTACTTCAAAGCCATGTTTAAGAACGATCTTCGCGAGCGGCAACAAGATCGTGTTACATTAACAGGTTTGAAGTCTGCGATTATCAAAAACCTATTGGATTACTCGTACACCTCAAAGTTACTGATAACAGTTGATAACGCCCAGGATTTGCTGTCGACGGCACAGTTCCTACAATATGAACCTGTCGTACATGCATGCTGCGAATTCTTGAAAACTCAAATTCACCCATCTAACTGTCTAGGAATCGAATCCTTTGCTGAAACTCATAGTTGCTTCAATCTGGCAGCCGAAGCAAGATCATGTGCCCTGGCCAATCTAGTGGATGTGGTCAAACAAAGTGAATTCCTTGAATTGTCAGCTGAGAGACTGATAAGTTATGTATCAGATGACTCGTTGAATGTAAACACTGAGGAAATGGTATATGTGGCTGTTATGGCATGGGTACGTCATGATGTTGAAAGCCGTTGGTCAGAATTACCTGCAGTATTGCAGAATGTTCGTCTTCCATTGATTAGCCCTGGATTCCTGCTAAATCATATCGAGAGTGATCCTCTCATAGAACACTGCAAAGACAGCAGAAATCTAATAGAACGAGCTAAGACCATTCAAGAAACGGTGTGGCAGGGTACAGATATGAGGGACCCATCACTGAAGCCTAGGCCGTCAATGATGACCGAGGTAATGGTGGTTGTTGGTGGTATTAATTCACAACGGCAATGGATGCGTGATGTGACGTTCTATAACCCAATTGAGAAGAAATGGGACTCATTGCCAGCTTTGCCATTTCCACAAACTGACTACAGTGTCACAGCATTAAGCAACAATATCTACATAACAGGTGGTTATGAAAATGACGATGCGGTGCATGATGTCTGGTGTTATGAATCTGAAACCAACATTTGGAATCTTATTGCACCCATGCACCATGCCAGATTCAACCACGGCTCTACATCAACTGATGGAAGAGTCTACGTTGTTGGAGGTGAAAATGATGAGGGGGATTTACAAGATATAGAAGGCTATCACCCCCTTGAAGACAAATGGGACTGCCTTGGGTCTATCTACCCAACTGAGAGTAACTTAGCCGTGACGGGAATCAAGAGAAATCTATTCATTGTTGGATGGTTGACGTATGAGAAAACCTGTGCTATACAGTGTTACAACTTAGACACACAAGATTGTTGGGTAACGAATACTGTAGAGCTGAACCGACATCTGTTTCCCATCATCAGTTTGAATAATCATGTCTATATCCTTGGTGGCAATCGCATCAAAGACGTGCAGGTCTATGATCCAGAACGTGACCACGAGTGGAAGGTCGCTGATATGATATCGAAGCGCAATCATCCAAGTGCTGCTGTTGTGGATCGTAAAATCTATGTAAGTGGAGGAGAGCTGCGACATTACTCAGACAAAATAGAGATGTATGATCCTGCTATGGATTGCTGGACTGCAGTTACACCTATGCCAAAGGCATTGTGTTTCCATGGTTTCGTCAGCATCCATAAGTATATAGGACCTCCTTACCTTTGACCTGGTTGTCACAGTGACAAAAGAAGGCACTTATACCTTGTAAAGTTGACATTAATGACTTTTGATTATCATATAATCCTACCATAGTCTTTGGATTATTATATAGTCCTATGGTAGTCTGTATTATTATATACAGCTATGCTTGTAATTTTTATAACTGTATAAGTGTGTTACAGAAGTATACTAAAAGGGACTGTCTCAGACTCGTACATAACCTCAAAATGCACATTTATTTTTGAATACATTAACTTTTTTTCTAACCCTGATCCTCCTTGTAATCCTAGTAGCTATAACCGAAACCATACTTGTCATAATTTTTGTGTGTGTGCAGGACTAGCTCCCAGCAATTTTCTTTTTTATGTAGACGAATACACACAGCAATACAACCACTTTTTCTACACAAATCCATGCAGGTTTAGGACTACATATGCGTGCAAGACAGTGAACCATCCAGACTTTTGTTATCAAAAAGCTTTCATACAAGAAAGTTTGAAGAGATTTAAAGAAGTGTGATTTTCATGGACATTGCTTCCCAAGGTACTCTCTACCTTAAACTGACACAGGCTGAGTTTATAAACTTTTTACTCAAGTGAAAACATTTAAGTAAAACCACATTCCAGTATAATATTAAAATATCGTGATTGTCTTCTGACATTGTTAGAACAGTTGGTTGCATATTAGAAATTTCCTGAACATTTTTTGATATGTAAATGTGTATCATAAATTACATCATCGGATCGTTTGTAAGTTATAAAAGTTTTATACAGCCCTCGTCAGATAATTTTTAAAAACATTAATGTGAGTCCACCTTAAAATGAATTACTCCAGTCCATCGCTTTTTATACTTTTAAGTAATTTAAATTAAGGTTACAGTCGGTGGAACTTGATTTTGTTCAAAGCAGAACTTAGATAATTTAACTTTGTGCCTGAATATTGGTAAGTGCTTTTTATCAGAATGCAGTTATAAGGGAGATTGTAAGAATGAATTACAAGTGGACTATGGCGCTATAATTAGTATAGTTTGCTAAGTCAGTTTTAACTTAAAACCTAGACTGTAAGATATGTGATGTCACCCTGCCCTCACTGGCAGGAAAGTGGTTGAATGATGTGTGAGGGCGCCCCATCAGGGTGTAGCTTACAGACTAGTTACAACCCAGACATGGTATTATTTATGTGTTTATTCTAAGTACAGAGTATTATCAATCAGATTAAAATCCGACGTAGTGAGCCGGCTATTTAGTCATTATTAGCATTACCTTTGTGTTTTGCTTGAATATTGTCCTTTATGTTACATGTTTATGTTTTAGTTTTGGTCACCATCATGCACTCCTACATCTGACAGACTCCCATAGTTGGTAACATTCAAATCTCACACATTATGTAACCCACTGAACCAATGAGAAATGTATCTCACATTGAAAACTTGTGAGGGCAGTACATCAGCACAGTTTATGTGAACAAAACTGTAGCATAGAGTAAAGACAATGATGTAGTTGTTAATGTTCTGATTGGACTGTTAACTGTAAGGTGGATTTTGATTGTCTATGCATAAGTATAAGATTTGAATGTTAACTCATATATGGTAATCAGTCAGATGTAGGAAGGAGGCACTCACTCTTGGAACAACAAAATCAAAACAAATGACGAGAAATGAAGGGAAGAAAGGTAAATAAAGAAATCAAGCCATCTTCACTACTACATCAGATTTTAATCAGATTGAGTATTACATAAGTTTGATTAATGAACTTTCAGAGATGTATTTATAATTTAATTAAATGCTCTTGTTAATTCTACATGTACAGATATTTTATTTTTGATGTTGTTGAAGAAAGAAAATACATGTAAAACCAAGTATAATAGTTTGTACTTCTCTTACTTTATTCCCTGTCTGAATCCCAATGGCCAAAATACTCCTTTGATAAAAAATGCAAATACCAGAACTTGTTGTATTCTTACTTACCAGCAATTCACCAATCTCATATATTGTGCTCACCTGCATCTAAAGACCACTGTTGGCATAACACCAAGTCCTTCTAGTATGTTTACACAGTATAGAAGTAAGAATACATGCAAGATGACAAAGAAAATACCATTGCTGAACAGGGTAAATATTACTCACACAGACTTTACATACATGCATACATGCATACATACATACATACATACATACATACATACATACATACATACATACATACATACATACATACATACATACATACATACATACATACATACATACATACATACACACACACACACACACACACACACATACATATATACATACATACATACATACATACATACATATATATACAGCCATACATGCACACACACATTCACATGCACACATACACACCAGTTATAAACATACTGCATTTATCCACTAAACAGAGTAACAAACCACCATTAATAAATACACACCTGTTTTATAAATTACATATAGGTCTTTATAATCATCATCATTAACTGTAGCTACATACATGATATTTCTATATACATTTATTAGTTCACTTTTGGTCCTTTAGGTTTGAAATCAACTCTCAAAAACTTTAAATTGATCGTTACTAGGGAATCAAATAGATTGAATGCATATTTATCTCATATACTACAGAGTGGATGTCACTAATTTGTAAAGTTTAAAAGTTTACATATACACAAATGTACTACAATCTGAGTAGCATCATATTTCAGCACCAATCAATACATCACAGCTTTAAGACTACTACATCGGTGTAATATACAGTATTTTGATATTTTAAAATTATTTAGATGTCATTATTGCTGTAAAAGTCCTATTTTCACATCCTGACCGTTGGTGGCGCTCTACTACGTAATTCATTTTAGATAGCGCCACCAACGGTTGAATGATATCTCCTATCGTTTTGAGCAAACTGGCAGGATATGGGGTTTTTTTTCGTTTCTGTTTACAACATTTATACCCCCCCCCCCTCAACGATGATGTATTCCACAACATCGCTCCGATTATGATTTTATTCCATCAAAATACAAAATGTTTTTGAGATCTATTTGGATTACTGAATACAATTATTTTACAATATTTCTCACTCAACTGTTACGACTCAGTAGAAAAAAGATCTAACCAAAGGATCTGGTCTCATGAACAAACATTTAGAGATAAAATCTATCACTATCAGGTATCCGCACATTTCATTATGATTTTAAAAGTTTCTGGTGCTTTTGTTGGTAGCTTATTATTGGTCATTATAGAGAAACATATACTGCCTTCTGTACAGAAACAAAGTTATACTGAAACTGAGTTGTAATAGTTGATCAAGAATTCGATTAAAGTCTGAGGAAAATTTATTGCGAAATTTGACGTAATTTACATATGCTATTTAGGAATTATTATTGCCATTCAAAGCCTTTTGTAATTTATAATTTGTATATGCATGTACTCCATAAACGATGAGGGCGCTTGATAAGACTAAAGCCGCCCCAACAAGTTCATAGGGTCTAACTTCGTTGTGCAAAAAAGCAAAGTCAAGAGAGTATGAACAAACAACCTGTATATTTATCAATATCGCTACAGTTGCTGCACTTTCTAACTGTAAACTCCTGTATAGCGCCCCCATCGTTAGACAGTTTAGGATGGCTTCTGCAAAGACGATTCCTAAAGCTTCCTTGCTGTAAACGAGAAGAGGCAGTTCTTTTATAAGCAGGCAAATATAAGATATAACGAATGCGAAAACAGCTCTATAGAGCATCATAACGGATATCTCGACCCTGGCAGCGACGATCCTCCCCATCACAATCGTCACCGAATAGAAAAAGGCGCCCGCTATGGCAGCTGTGTACGCTATCACCTCGGCGTGGGCTTTAGCATGACCAGGTTGACTCCCAAATATGAACGTTGGTCCTGTAATTAAAACTATACCGATGACGTTTATAAATGTACTTATAGCATCAACTAATTTCCACTTTTCTCGTAGAAAACAGCAAGCAAGGATGGGTGTGATAATAGGATTACTACCGCTGAAGATGGCATTGATGTTGCCGACAGGTGCTCTTGATAGTGAATAAAAATGCAACATTTTGGTGGCAAGTCCTGGCACTGAATTCGCGAGAAGCAATATTTGAGTTTTGTGATCTGGCTCAAGAATATCCAGTCGGTAATAGATAATCGGTACCATGCTAATCAAAGCTAATATCACTCCCTCGAAGAATATAACTTGAAATTCCGACACGTCATAATCTGTTGCCAGGGCAACTAGTCCACTTACAATCGCGTAACCGGCGCCATGTAACGTTGCCAAGGTAACACCGACAATTGATTGGAGAATCTTAGCACTAACACATCTAAATCTTCGTTTCTTCTTCCCCTGAAGTTCCTCTACACTTGAGAAGAGATAACGCGTGTCACTAGCTGTCATTTCATATTCTTCAACCATTGTGAGTTGTCAGATATGCAAATTAGCTGACGGAGTTGTGGCGAAACTTGATTTATGAACAAATCTGCAAGGAAAAGAAACATACATGATAGTTGTATTTACGTACACTTCCTTATGTTAAAAGTAACTTTGTAAACGTTTTGATTATCAATATTATTGTTTCCATAGCGGTAAAGGATGCCTTAGAACAAAAGAAACTAAATAAAATCACTGCAAAAAAACCCTAAAAATCAACCAAAAAACTAAAAGATATAAAATGATAAAAACTTTCTTTTAAATAATTGAATAAACTAGTAAGTAAATAAATATAGAAAATAAAACAAAAGTTACAATCGACTGTACCTCATGAAAAAAATACACACGACCTCATCACAAAGAATGCAAGTCAACATTAAAATAATAACTAAAATTCATAAAAGCTTACGTCGAAATTAAACTATACATTACACATACAAAGTATATTGCAAACCCATTGTCACAGTTCGGCCGTACTTTGAATTTGATGGTTATGACGTCATGAGGACAAATTAGATAATATCTCAATCACTTTATGTGAATACTTATTCCACTATTTGGGTTACGCAATTGAACTACACATGGCATTCTATTTCCTTTATTTTTCCATAATGCATTGCAAAACAACTAACAACTTCCGGTTTGTTATAGTTCTATAGTTGTAATACTCTATTGTCCCATTTCTAGATCTATAACACTGTTTACTGTCTTCAGCTGCAGATTCCAATATGACGCCATGACACTGCCATTTTAAAATAAAACTAAGATTTGTTCATAGCATCATGTTCAAAAGTGTTCACTATTAAAAATTAAAGGGTTTTTCATTATACACTGTAGTAAGCTTGGTTATTTTTGCTTGCATATATGTCTTCAAGTTGTCTTTTGTTTGTTTTGCTCGATCAGTCGTGTTCGTTCGTTCGTTTGTTTGTTTGTTTGTTTGTTTGTTTGTTTGTTTGTTTGTTTGTTTGTTTGTTAATGTGATCATTGTCGTGATATGTATCTGCCTTTTCATGACAAACAATTTATTCTGAACTCTTCACCTATCATGAATTAAACACTGAAGTTAATGACTATTGAATAGTATAGCACGTAGGTGGCCATAATGTACCACTTCACCCATTGCTTGCTTCATGAAGCGGTAAGCTCAATCGATCAGTCGATACTAGAATGCTATCACTATTCCGTTGAGGTATGTAGCAATCATCGAATGTAGGCGAACAATCGGACATTTTTATTACAATAAAACTACACTTTAATTGAATATTAACGATTTTTGCTCTTTGATTAGCCAAGACATCAGCTATGATTAGGACCTGTGATAAATACCACAACATTGAAAGTTAAACAACTGCCTGTCAGTTAACTATAGAACGTTTACGAATGAGATTTACATTAGTAATGAAAATAACGAGACATTGATTGCTACCCATTATCAGACCTTGTCCTCATTTCACCAGAGAAAGTAAATATGATAAAGATATATCTAATTAATTACTTTTCTCAGAGAGAGAGAGCGAGAGAGAGAGCGAGAGAGAGAGACAGACAGAGGGAGAGAGAGACAGACAGACATAGAGAGAGAGAGAGAGAGAGAGAGAGAGACAGACAGACAGAGGGAGAGAGAGAGATAGCGAGCGAGGGAGGGAGGGAGAGAGAGAGAGAGAGAGAGAGAGAGAGAGAGAGAGAGAGAGAGAGAGAGAGAGAGAGAGAGAGAGAGAGAGAGAGAGAGAGAGAGAGAATAGATCGGAGGATGAGGACGGGACAGAAGAAGGAGAGGAGGGAGTAGAAAAGATAGAAAAACAAGTAGGCAAAAATTAAACATATTGACATATTGACGGAAGGAGAAGTCAATGTTGAACGATCGTGGACAAAAGACAAACATAGGAAATGACATTGATACATGTACACAAACATAGATTCGTAGTCAGTCAGATAAGTAGGCAGATAACTTGATTAAAAGAATGAATATTTCATGCATATGCCAACGTACATTCATGTCAGAATAGTCAGAAGAAAATCGTCTCAGGAGGATTTATACACAGTACTCACATGACCTTTTAGTCATCGAAAACATAACATTCGCCTACGACAGGTTAATTTCAAATTAAAATCAATAACGTATGAAAGATGCAATTGAAGATGAAATTAACCATTAGAGGAAATATGACATGCATATATGATTTGCTTATCTACGTATCTAATTGATGGGGATATGGGAACACCATTGTAAGCTTCGATAGACTAACTCTTTGACAGACTTGACGTTACATTTCATTGACAATGGTTGTTATAATATGACTAACTTTTATTGAAGTTGAACCCACGTAAGTTCATATGAGTTCCCTTTTCTAAAGGTAACATGCCTCGATTTAGTGACAGTCATAGCCATCCCATCCCACCCCTCCCCATTCCCATTCCCAAGAAAGAGGCCAGCATAGCATAAGTACGTTCTGTGTACTCTAACTATCACAGGGTCGATGTTTATCGTATGCTACGAAACTGTAATGCATTCTTCGATTTTGAGTGAACTGAATTTATAGTAGATTTCATTTGAAATATATCGGTATCACGTGTCTTGATACATCATTATACATCCAAGTGGAGTCTTCACAATGGGATATCGATCGATTCCGATCATGGTAGATGTCTTTGTCCTATACAATGTATTGTTGTAGTCTGTAAATTCATCGATCACTATCGAGTTTATCAATGAGACTTTTTTATGAAGTTCCTCATCAGGAATTTCAGCCTCCGGTTTTCAGTTACTTTTATGTAACACACAGAGGGACAATGTGGAATTGCAATGAAAAACAACTAAAAAACAGTTTGACTGTGAAATTAAATTAGCATGAGATAGCTATCGTCATTCTTGTAGAGAAATTCCGAAACATTGGCATAGTTAAATTCGTATGTACAGACACAAAGCAACTGATCAACCGGAACAACATGGCGGATGTCACCACCAATTTGTCACAGCTACTTATGACAGAAATGTAAGTTTCCTTTCCTTAGCAGGTGTTGTCAAGGAAATGCTTAATATGCAGAACGTAAATGATTCTACACTTGGAAAGACAATTCTGTTTCATCTATAGTATCAATACCATAACTATACATCAATGCATGCAGTTGTCCTTTTCTTGCTGTTACCTTCCCATCAATAGCCAGACATCATAACTCTACTCCATAATGGAAGTTAGTATTTAGAATTATAGGGCACAGAAATATTTGAATAACAATTGCTACTTCCTTGAAATTGACTTTTTTAAGGATTGCGAAATTTAGTAGTATGTTTTGTGATTTCCGCAATTCATTAAACGGTCGTGAACTTGGAATGACGTTGCTTGAAATACATCATCCGGAACAGGACACGTCAATGTGAAAATCACAAGCTAAGAATATTTGATGTAAAAAATATCATATTCATTGTTTACTTTTTGGCGCAATGCTAATGTAAAGTGAAATAAAACAGTATCATATATACCAATGTTTGGTCAAGAGACGACGCAAATGATCCAAACTGATTATTCCATAGATTTTAAATTTAAAGAAAAATATTTGCATAGTCAAGAATTTCTCTCCTTCCTTCAGATCGCTTGAAGTCCCATGAGTCCAAATGCTCCACTGCATAAAATTGACCATTTTGAAACTTTGCCCCCAAAGTAAAAAAAATATATAGCTATGTTCTCTTCTTGAAGTCTTTATCCTCAAAAGTAAACGGATAAAACATTAAAAAACCAATGCAATTAATTTCTATGTATGGAGAAATTAATGTTTGAATCTGGACTAATTCTAAAAATCACACTTCCATATTTTGAATTATAAGCTTACAAATCATATTCAATGACTAAAATTATACGGCTAACACAAATTTTCTTTATCGTGAAATATATTGACTTAGGAGGAAATTGAAATTATATATGGAAACAGTCTTACCTTGAGAAGCTAACAAGCCGTGCGAAGGGTGTAAATTCTTGTAGACGAATTAATAGAAAGTAAACAAATATTGACCAACAGTGATAACCAATCTGAGATGAGATGGCGTCACAGATGCACACTACCAGCGTGAGATGTAAGAATGGAACTCTGCAGTATCATACAACTTGGCCAAATATAACAGAGCTAGTAAGAATTCCTCTCAGACGAGATATGTCTATAATACTTTCATAAGGAAACATAAATGACATATAGTCTATCCAACGTTGTTACTTATAAGGCAACGAAGCGATGTCATTTTTCACTATGCCACTGAGGGATGACTGTGGACTCCATCTAATATGTTTGTTTAAACGCAAAGGTGATTACGGGAACTTAAAAACCGTTACACTACCATCTAGGCTGTGGCTTGAACATAATATCTTTTGTCTAAACGGCTTTAACTCAATAACTATCAAATATGTTTAGCAATGTACAACTATCCGTTGCTATGACAACTCATAAACCCCCTAAAGACGTGATAAGATAATTGCCCTTGAATTGAAAGAGAAAAGCATTGAATTTTTGACGTTTTTCGATTTACGGTGTAGTGCAGGTGAAAATTCTTCTGATGATAGTATTTGTTTTTCTACGTTGCTTTGTGTGAGGCATTAAAATTATACCTACTCTTCGCTCAATTTCTATTTTGATAAGTTGAAAATTGAATATTAACTTTATTTGATGATATGCCGGCCTATGTACTTCATCGAATGATCGATATTAAACGCCCCACTTTTTCCTGTGACGTCACCGTTGTCATCTACTAAGCATTTATTTGAGGCTACCCCAAATTATATATATTTAAGCTATTGAAGTGAAACTATCGCGTATATTTTTCAAGATCACTGAAGCAAAATGATGGTATTGGGATGTTGTATAATTTTAATCTGTGAATGTTAATGCACTTTTCTCGCCATACATTAATATAATTCAGTGTTAACGTATGTAATTATTACAGCTGACTGTGTACGATTTGTTGACTTAATCAATCATTTAGGATTGTCTGTCAGATATCTATCTAGTTTCTCCAACGCGACTTGGTTTTTGTTAAGGCAGCACAATGATTACCAATAGTGGAATATGACATACATAATATAAGTTGGAAAAGGATGAAACACACACACACACACACACACACACACACACACACACACACACACACACACACACACACACACACTCTCTCTCTCTCTCTCATATAATCAGACAGACAGACAGACAGACAGACAGACAGACAGACAGACAGACAGACAGACAGACAGACAGACAGACAGACAGACAGACAGACAGCAAGATCGCAAGACAGACAGACAGACATGAAGACAGACAGACAGACAGACAGACAGACAGACAGACAGACAGACAGACAGACAGACAGAGAGTCAGGCGGGCAGACGTACGTACATAAAAAACATACACACATACATACATACATACATACATACATACATACATACACACACACACACACACACACACACACACACACAATTTGACATTCATTTCTTATAACATTTATGAAATATGATTTTCTTTTTTTATATCGTCATGCCAGACTTAATTCTCCACTAAATCCATAAGGGTTTACTTTATGGACTACGCGCACGTTGACTGGGTAACGGTGAAAATAATGACAACGCCGGCACATTTTAGCAAGATTTGGGATTACAAAAAACTATTAAATACTTTAAATTCATACACTTAATCCTGCTATATATCATGCAAGGGATACAAATAAGAGCTGACTATATCAATTATTGTTTTTTTAATGTTTAAAAGGAGATATAGTGGGTAGTTATTTTATGACGTGGAGACATAATATTTTTGGTTTGAAATCCAGGAATATCATCTGAAGCGAATCCATTACGAAATGATGCTTAAGTCTTAACAGTAAAATTCGTTTTGTAACCTGCGTTTATAGGTAATGATTGATCGTTGTTTTTATGTTGAAATGCTGAAAACTGTAAAAGTCTAGTTCTTATTTGGTAATGGCACAGAAGACTTCCTGTAACGATTTATCCACATCATTTTCTATACAAATGTAACGTCTTGAAAATAAGACCGTTCACTTATTCAAAATCTTATCCACATCTTCAATGTACAGTACAGCCCGTTTCAAGTTACAGATCAGCGGTTCTGTTCCATACAACCACACAGAAACCAATAAAAAATTGCACCTTATACATAGACTGTCGACAGTCGCTCGCGCCTTTTTTTCCTACGTTTTATCTAAACTCAAGTCGGCGCAACACTGTCGCATACTGATATCGCGGGCCGAACAAAAATTGTAGCATCAGACGATAAAATATAGCAATGTTAATAAAATTACTTGTAGCACTAGACGATACAATGTAGCAATATTATTAAAAAAATTACTATATCGCACTCTTACATCTTCAGTTTATTCAATCCATGCCCTTGACAGTGATTTTGCTGACAGTAAGTGATTGTGGCCAATGTAATGACAATACCTAGTTTTGCCATATAAAACTTTTCCATTATCACCCTATATCTCTTCCTTGGACGTTCTTCGGTTGTAGGTGTGTGTGTTGCATAATGTAATAATTCCCTTCTTCCAAGATTTAAAGACTCTAGTCGTTTTGGATTTAATCAATAGGTATATGTATCGTGGATAGGAATAGTCGGTTTCACTTAAATCACGATTTCCAATTCAATTCACTTACACGCATTCATGGCTGTATTTATACGATCGAACGTAGTGTCAACAATAAACTGAATCGATAGCTACATTGATTAGATGGCCGTTGTATAAATTTCAATTAGTTCACCTTCCTGTACTGTAACCCTTTAACCCATAATTGTCGACAATTGATATTACAATACTAAATGTATATGGTAGTGAAAACTATCAACGAATAAAATATAGAATGCTAGACTTGGTTGTAGGATTTGGGGTTTAGTATGTTAGTATATAACATATTGTTAAAATGTCTGTATGTATGTCTGTCTGTCTGTTGGTTGGCCTGCCTGCCTCTCTCGCTGTCTGTCTCTGTCCCTGTCCCTGTCCCTGTCTCTGTCAGTCAGTCAGTCAGTCAGTCAGTCAGTCTGTCTGTCTGTCTGTCTGTCTGTCTGTCTGTCTGTCTGTCTGTCTGTCTGTCTCTCTCTCTCTCTCTCTCTCTCTCTCTCTCTCTCTCTCTCTCTCTCTCTCTCTCTCTCTCTCTCTCTCTCTCTCTCTCTCTCTCTCTCTCTCTCTCTCTCTCTCTCTCTCTAGCTCTCTCACCTAGCACACTATCTGAGATACAATCATAACGATCTAGTATATTCTTTACGCATAGGCCTATGCGTGAAAAAACACAATTTATGTTTAATGTGTCTAGTGATTATTTCCTTAGTGTGATCAATAGACATTATATAAACATAAATTATATTTCAAATCATTTTGTTCTAGATAGACCATAGTCTTTAAGTACACACTAGATGGTTACCATTGTATCACAACCTCTTTAAAAGTGCCATAATCATTAATCGAGGAATTGATAATTCCAAGTACTTTCCACACACTTTGTACTGCATCGTTTGCTATTTCATATCTAGATATCAATACATACGTGTTGAAATATTTACATTAGACTCATAACCTTAGCAACCTTACACACAAAGTAGCTAGACTTCGTCACGAATTTTGATCAAGCCTTTTACTGATATTAGTGAGCAGACTCTCTTCATTAAAGATATTGCCAAGTGGGAGTATTTTTTATTTCTTATTATATATAGCTGTCATTCCCAAAAGCACTAAACTCTGACCAAGACTGATAATTCTTTTAAGAAACACAGACACAATTCCCCCATAAATTATCGGTTGTATGATAAATTTCAAAGAGCATAAAAATATGTCTTCCTCCAGCATATATGATCATGTGGCCATTTTAGTCCAAAGTGTCTGCCGCAGTGGATCACCTAAGTGAGAAACGCATTGCGGCGATAAAAAGTGCATTGCTTTTGAGAACTACAAGTCAAGTATCAGGGGACATCTGAAATTGCCAGATAAACTCGGAAAGCTAAATTGTTAAGGTTAATACAAAATTCCATATCCCGAATTTACGAACAAAAGTTCACAATTGCAACATGAAGATATGTGACTGTGTCTCTGGAGCGTATTTTGCGTGGAAACATCTTGAAGAACGTAACGTAACATAAGTTTTTATCAAGCTGACAAAATTATGTAAAAACCGAATTGACAGACATCTGATCCGTACATACTCTCAAGAATCGATGCTGTAACATGCGCTAAGAAGACCGGAGTACAAGAAGTGGTCGAATTTGAAAGACCGCTAGTGACCCATGTTGACCTCAATTTGCATACAAAGGGTAATATTAGTTTTATATTTTCCATAGGGCACTATTACTGTACTACGAGAGTTCTGTCGATAAATTGCTTTGATTCTGGGAATAACACTTACCAGAGAATTATAAAATACTTATTTCCTGACCTTATTATTCAGGCACTTGTAGACATCATATTACCCCTCGTTCTGTTATGTAGCAAATATTCCCCCTCAGCTTTTAGTCTTGGGAAAATAGTTGCTCCGAACCCGCACCTGGGGTAATGATGTCTACTAAGTATCCTTATAGACAAGCAATAAGTGTATACTAATAGAATATAGTTTGAAATCGAACTGCTCTGTCAAAAAATAATGCATTGGGTGGGATTTTCATTTTTTTGTGTGAACTGAACTTGTCAGTCTTAATAATACAGCAGTATGCCGTCATCTCTTTGTACGATGACATTAACGTTTTTGTAGTGTGACGGGGTACAATGAAGTGAGGCCATGCTCACTTTAATATATCTAATTAAGAATTTCAATAACTGAGCAATGGGCATTAGATTGAAATAATTAATGTTTTGAAATAAATAGGTGAAATTATATAAATGAACCATTTATTCAAAACAAGGTATGGTTGGACATGATTTAGTTTGAACACAGTAAATGTCATAATAGCTTGACGAATTCGACAATATACTTATTATGTCCACACTCATAATAGTCGTTATAAGCGGTTTTCATACCATTATGTAGTCATGGTTACTGCCTACATTACTAACCCATTTCTTCTGATTCTTCCTTTCTCAGTTTGTCTCTTCGATGTGTATATCCTAAGCTTCCTTCCGTCCTTCCTTCTGTCTGTCTGTCTGTCTGTCTGTCTGTCTGTGTCTGTCTGTCTGTCTGTATGTCTGTATGTATGTATGTATGTATGTATGTATGTATGTCTGTCTGTCTGTCTGTCTGTCTGTCTATCTGTCTGTCGGTCTATCGTCTGTCCGTCTGAGAAAGCAGATACCTGTTTGTTCGTTTGATAAAAGGACGGTAAATTTTAAATTTCTAGCGACATGTATCTCGTTTTTGCAGAAAATCATATTCATATTGTTTCCTTAGCTTTTAAGGCCAAGCAATAAACACTATATATTATTTTGTACATCTACAGTTCCTTCTTTAATTCACCAATGTTTCTATTTGTTAACTTCACTCTCGGGTTTGCAGTGTCTGCAATTAAATTATTTCCAGCCAATACATTAAAAAATGACACAAAATTCTTTTCAAGGTGGTTCTAAACCTTTGTACACAGCCTTCAGTGAAATGACTGATTCTCCTCGCTTTATTACGAACATGGCTTTTTTATTTCCATGGGAATTCAATAATGGGAAAGAATCCCAAAAATTCCATGACAATACAACAGCAAACTGCACTCCTTAGGTCGATTAAATCGAATGTCAGACAATATGTTGGTCAATTGTCTGATATGAGTACTAATCATATGTTGATTCAACGTTCTAACCAATAGCCACTCTTTTCAAGATGGTTCGAAAATTTTGTATACCATTTGGCACTCTCCTTTTAGTAGTATCAACAGTTTTTAATAGATTCACTCTGATCTTTGACCATTTAAATTTCGCTAGCTAGCAAGAAGGGTCTATTGCATTCCAGGTTACTGTCCTTTCTCACTGTTGTACGAACATTTTAATTTGATCGTCTAAATAACTTTAATTCAATGTACGTACGTACGTACGTACGTATGTATGTATGTATGTATGTATGTATGTATGTATGTATGCATGTATGCATGCATGCATGCATGCATGCATGCATGTATGTATGTATGTATGTATGTATGTATGTATGTATGTATGTATGTATGTATGTATGTATGTATGTATGTATGTATGTATGTATGCTTGGCTGCCTGTCTGTGCGTGTGTGCGCGCTAGGGCGTGTAATATATGCATGTTGCATGTGTGTCTGTGTTTGTCATTGGCTTGACACAGATCACTAGGCCATCGTCTTTACCTCTAAGATGTCAAGAATGACGAAATGTAGCGTGACGTATACAAGGAAATGAGGTAAGATACATCCATTGATAGCGTATTATATTCCCTAGTTACATAGCCGACTTGAGATGACTTGATCAAGTATATGACATACTAATCACCAATGGCGTTTCAAATTCTTGTCATATGGTATATATATGCATTGTCGAACACAAAGTTTCTTATTCAAGGTATAAAGAACTAATAAAAGTTAACATTATTATTAACATATTTATTTAACACATAGCGAATTCATATGAAGGCATACAAATATATATTTGTACCACAACACATACCTGTACATTACACACATATATAGACACAAAAGACATTGAATATGATTGAAAAGAATTCAAGGAAACAAAACCAAGTAAACACTTTTCGCATAAATAAACAAACAAACAAACAAACAAACAAACAAACAAACAAACAAACAGACAGACAGACAGACAGACAAACAGACAATCAAACTAACAAACAAACAAACAAACAAACAAACAACAAACTAATAAGTAACTAATAAGTAGCTAACTAACTACATTGGAAGTAGCTGACTAACTAACGAATTAACTAACTAACTAACTAACTAACTAACTAACTAACTAACTAACTAACTAACAAAAAGAACGATACATGAAGCATCCTGTTAGCTGAAACAGAATATCAACAGCATAGCATTCAACAGGGCATAGAAGCCTATACTTTCAAATTCAATCATTTTATAAGCAATATTGCCTTCGCCACTATACCTGTACAACATTGAATTAATAGAGTAACGTAAATTACTTACTTCAACGAATAACTTTATTTACAGAGACTTCAGCCACAAATCATGTTCTTCTCTGCCCTAGCATTGCACATACAGGAGTAACAGTTGTTTGCCGAGTCCGGGCCACGTAAGACATTCTTAATTCTAGATACGTTTGATTAATTGAATACGGGAAGTGTCCACTTCTATTAGCGCTCCTTACTCAAGTGATGAGTGCATGACAAACCCCGACGTATTGGACGGGGAATACATGTCACTGCCTTAAATGATAGACTTCTCATATTGATTAGAGGTATGATGAGTTTATACGCCCGAGACAACGTAATAAACACAGTGTACGACAGGATGGAAAAACGCCAACGTAGTATGGTCACTGTAATGTACTACGGGCTTCATACTTTGAACTTTAATTATCGCAACAGTATTGAAATTTCATATTAATATAATTGGACAATCCGTAATATGTTCACCACCAACTACATTTCCAAAGAGTAATTTGGCCATCGAACATTGTCAGGTGTCATCTATACAGTCAACTTTCACATTATTTTCTGTCTTTCATTGGACAAAGGTTAAATGTAAGTGTGAGAGAGAGAGAGCGAGAGAGAGAGAGAGAGAGAGAGAGAGAGAGAGAGAGAGAGAGAGAGAGAGAGAGAGAGAGAGAGAGAGAGAGAGAGAGAGGGAGGGGAGGGAGGGAGGGAGGGAGGGGGAGAGAGGGGGGAGAGAGGGAGAGAGAGGGGGGAGGGGAGAGAGAGGGATGGGGGGAGAGAGAGGGGAGAGAGAGAGGGAGAGAGAGGGGGAGAGAGAGAGGGAGAGAGAGAAAGGGAGAGAGAGGGGGAGAGAGAGGGAGAGAGAGAGGGAGAGAGGGAGAGAGAGAGAGAGGGAGAGAGAGAGGGGAGGGAGGCAGGCAGGGAGTGAGGGGCAGCACAGGCAGGCATGTACATGTATACAGAGACAGGGACAAAGAGACACAGACAAGAACAGAGACAGAGACAGAGAAAGGGAAGGAGACAGACAACGATAGAGGAAGACAAATTAAATCGTACCGTATCGTCAAAGCAAATTTGAAAGGAAACAACTCTGAAGTGATAAAATGTTCGGCAAGTCCTTTCATGCAAATACTTCGTCGAGCTTGTGCGAGATTGAGGAAAACTCGAAGTTCTTGCATCCTAAAGCTATCTAAAAGTGGAACTTCAACTATCCAAAAAGTTTCGTAGCAAACTTAAAAAACTACATTGAAGGGAAAACTGTGTCCACCCACATACATATCACAATCTCAAACACAGCTTTATGCCATATATTCAAGACAAACAAATTGACGATGTATTGATGTAGAAAATTGATATTAGATCGTGGACATTGTAACTACTTTCTTTTGACAAATGAATGAACGTAACCTTTACGTAATTAGGCATAAAATCATTAAGCTTAGAAACTTTATTCTTTAAGACAAACGTACTAACGTTAATAGTCTCCCCGTTTGCGGTCGACCCTTGGTATTTCACTCCGTTGGTTATGTGCGTCATAACGGCGATGATCCATTCGACAAATAAGGAAGAATCTCTCTTGAATTCAAGTCTCTAAACCACAGTCGATATGATTGGTTGCTCCGAGAACTGCCTAAAATATGAATCGTTCTGTATCTTTATCAAGGTATCAAATTAATAGTTATATTTTTGGATATGTAATATGGCTAGGGATGGAATACTTCGTCACCTTTCATCCCAATACATCCGAGGTCAAATTATGTAAATCTCTTCGCTGACATATGTAAATACCGTGCGTTGATTCACTTGATTGGTTAATGGTGAGTTGTTGCGTCTTTCTTACCCAACCCGATCACTTCTAACGAAAATATCACAACTAGACATCAGCAGTAATGAAATTCTAGTTTGACAATGATCACCCTTGAGTATCTTATAACTAAAAAGTGCTACCGACCACGGCAACCTTATTTCCGTTTTCAAATTACTCACTGTTTGGATGACGACATTCTGCGTCCCAGCAAATTAATCTCTATTATAAAGTTATGAATTATTTCTATATTCATTAAGCAATAATAAAACAATTAAGATCAAAATATTCTATCATAAATGAGTCACAATATGATGAAGCGTGTCACTAAGGATCTCCACTTTTCCCCTCAGACCTATTTCGTGGCTTGCAGAGAATGACTTAATTACACTTTCCTGACGTTTCAAGGCTTTTTAATATTCAAACTCAAAATGATTGCTGGATCGGCTTTCTGTGATTCAATTTCATTAGTGGAATAACTGAATGACAGCAATAAGCAATAATTTACTCAATGTGTATATTTTTCTGACATGGCTTGACACAACTATTTTATTTTTGATAACTGATTTTTCTCCATTTGTCGAGAGTAAAATGTGCATGTGTTATATTTATTCTAATGAAGCGGTGTAAAAGACCAGGATATTTTAGATAGGACATTTAGTTATGCTAGTCCTACCGATAAATGAGTACTAAAGATAAAGATATTCTAGAAATTTGAAATTATGACTTGCGAATTTAAGTACAGGGTATGATTGAACTAAATAAAAATGTTCAAGATAAAGAAGAACGAAGAGTATAAAAATAATTTCAAACTAAACCTTTATTCGCACTTGCCCTATGTTTAGTTAATACTAAATATATGTAAAGAATTGGCAGAAAGGTAAGTGTTATGAAGTATAGAGCGAAAACGTGTGTACACGTGTGAATATATATATATATATATATATATATATATATATAATATATATATATATATATATTTATACCAAAATAGTGACTAGAAGAGATGAAACAGTTCAAAAGTCGGCCTTACTTCCAATCCCAAGATGTGAAGCGATGAGCAACGTTGACTTGCACACCTTTATCAGGCTCAGCTGTTACTATAACTACATATATATACGAGTGTAGGAATATTGATGTCTACAGAAAGGTAAGTCTTACATGTAAAGTATAGAAAGAACTATCATTAAGGCGAAAACGTGTATGTGAAAATATACGAGTGTAAGAATACTATATCATTAAAGCAAAAACGTGTGTATGTGTTTGTGTGTGTGAAAATATACGAGTGTAGGAATATATTAATATCGATGTCTACAACTAAATCTATATGCGGTATACGTGTTTGGAAATACAATATATATATAATGGTGGTTTGAAAATTTATATAAAGGAAACAATAGGCTATATACAGACAGGTAATGGAAAAATGGACATGGAAGTGTTTATTGTTCGCAACGAACATTGAAGAAGGAGAAGAGTAGAAGAGAGGGAGAATGGGGTTGATCGAAATGACAACGACGACGACGACGACGACGACGACGACGATTATGATGTAATGATAACGATCGATGATGATGATGATGATGATGATGATGATGATGATGATGATGATATTGATATTCAAAATTTAAATATAACGTCAAGAACGCAACATCTGTTTATGTTTGGGCATTCCAAGCTATTCCTCCTCCTAAAACTTACAACAGTTGCGTACAAGTATAAGCAAACGTGACGAGAAATGCGGAATATAGCCATTGGCGGCGCTGTTTAACATCCGGGCATTTATTCTGAAGTGGTCGGCTGGTGACATGGAGTGACAGGCTGTGTTCATCGTCAAAAAAGTAATTAATTTCAAATTTTTGAATGCGCATAACATATATCTACATATAGGAAGACATCGGGCACAAACTGGAATAGTTTCAAACTCAGTGTACACGGTGGAAAGAATAATTTCGAAACGAATATAAGACTGAGGTGAGTTGACAATTTTTTGAGTCTGTCGTCTGCAACTTTAGGGTGTGTAGTGCATGTAACTCAAAAGTGTTGTGACAATCGCCATTTGAGTGTCAAACTGAAACATAGACTAAAATTCTTCTAAAAAATGAAAATAACAATGATACGGAGGTAAAACAGAAATATGCTTGATTCGTTGATGCAGTTTTATGTATATATCTTTTACTGTCAACGAACTTTTTTTTGTATCTTCAAACTTTATACTTACCTCCTGAAACTTCGCGAAAGCAAACAAAACTACACCAGCGAAAGATAACAAAAATAACTTTACAACTTTCTCCGTGTTATTAAGAAATTTTCTCTGGATCTGGCTTCAAGTTCAAAATGTCCAGTCAAGCCACTGGCATTGAAAGTGTGTCCGCACATGGCTAAATGGACAAAACAGGATGCTGAGTATCCAATTTCAGAGAAACATAATAATGTTCTTGACATTGACATGGCTAAAATATACAAAATTGCATAAGGATGCGCATTAGCATTGACAGACACAACTTCTGGTGAAAGGAACTTTTTTACTTCAAATAACTTGCTGTGGGAATGTAGAAGATAAATTCAAAGAACTTACTTACGAAACTAATTGATTATTTCAAGCTTTTGTGTACCACATCATAACACAAAACACAAAACACATTTTGTAAAGTTCTTCAGTCAACTTTTATTATTTCCACAAATGGATACCAAATGATTTATGATACGCCATACTATAAAGCTAGTCAAAACTCTTCTGTGTTTTTTTTGTGATAAAAGAAATCAAAGTGAATTCAAACCTGGACTGTGAGAGTTGGAACTTGCTAACAAAATCAGAATCACTCTGAATTGAAAAAGAAAAGAAAAAGAAATTAGATTGTAAAGACTATGTACATAATTTAAATAAAAAGTAAAATGCAATCTCGTAATTGGCAAGAGCTGCACAAAATGTTTTATTTTCACTTATTTTACCACTACAATGTTTAACTATTTGTTCGATTATATTGTGTGATAATAATGGAAAATCAGGAGCTGTCATAAACTATCACAAACACTCACAAAGTGAAACTGTACATTTTCATACAAGAAAACATTCCTTGTAAAGGTGCGTTCACTGTGACACAGTAATTATGCGATTACCTTTTTATTAGTGGCTGTCTCGGAAATGAAAATATTACGTTTTAAATTTTTTTTTAAATTTGATATCAACTGAGGCACATTCTATGTTATTTAAGTTGTCGTCAATTTTCAGTAACTTTTGCTTACTTTTTTGTGACATGTAATACATGTGCTTTTGGAAGAGTAATGAGTAAGTGATCATCTTAGGGTGAATGTCCTAGCTGTTATCATTTCAACTTATGTTTTCTTGAAGAAAAAATCAAAGAGATGGGCGATTATTCCAGAAGAAACTGACAAATTCCACTTTCAGCTACTATGTCACCTACGTGACAACTTGAGGTGACATTAAATACACATTTCACTTTCAAATGTTACATTTTGAGATAAACCCAATCTTACAAATTTCACTTTCTGAGCATTTTAGTTACATTTGATATTAACCCTTACTACAAATTTTATTTTTTCAAACTTACATGCCAAGATTCCCCGGCACAAATGCTGTAGGTTCGAAATCATTTCCATATGAAAAGATACCTTACTTGAGGTGTGAACTGACTGTCAATCGGTGATTGCTCTGAAAAATATCAGTTTGCCCAGGTTTCAATCCCACAGGTTTGCGAGGGGTACACTTTTGTTCCACTTGATCGGTAGTTTATTTAGTCTCTGGTCATAAGCCATTAATTTGGTAATGCGTAATTTGTCCGCGTTCAGGGGATTAGCCTAGATACATGGTTTGTGCCGGCCAATCCCGCCATGTATATGATAATTTGAGATTACCCTTTTCTGTATATCTTGTGCAAAACACGGGCCTGTAAAAACAAAGTGTTATTCCCATGAATACAACACAAAACTACAAAATTAATTTCACTTCTGAACATCTGAGTGAAAAATAAAAATTGTGAGGCAGTTACAGATTTACAATTGCATGATAACCTATCTTTAAACCTATATGTTATCATTCTATATAACTAAACAAAAATGTGAAATTGCTATAAATTTCTTGAATTTTGCTAAACTAAAGTTTCTAATTTGAAGCAACTAATATAAAATACTTAGTACTGGCAGCTATCTTATGTTATAAGTTTTAATACTAAATTGATAAAAAAAAATTGCCCTGCAAATTGAAAAACAAAAATCAAAACAACATATTATATTCTATTCTTACAAATAGTAAAGATATTTCACACCATTATAATTTCAGAAAATCACAATATTTTGACTTAGAGTGGAGAACACCGCTAGAGACAGTCAGTAGCATGGAACTGTTAGCACCAGAAGCTATAAACACAATTCTGGCAGAGGATATTATCTGGAAATATCAAATTTTCATCCACCGAATGGAAGATTTGTACAAACTTGGTAATTTATGCAATCCCCCTTGTCATGAAAAATCAAGCAGGCAACTTTGTCAAAATCATTTTCCTGCACACTTGTTCAGTACAGTTTATGTCAACATTTGGGGCTAAAAACACTTGCTTAGTGTCTTAGTACAAAACTTTCATTTTTGTGTGGAAATTTCATTTTTGAAAGTTCTTCTGGATTAAATGACATCTCTAGCTGTGTTCAACACTGATAACAATTGTAAATACTGAATTCTTAGAGTAATTATTTCTTGAATTTATAATCAGGGAAAAAGCCAACAAGGCAAAGTTATGAATATTCACAAATCTCCAATAACCATGGAAACAAATTTTTATCCTAAAAATGTTCGTTAAAATTAATGTCATACTATACTGTTAATACATCATGTATGATGAATTTAGTTCCAAAGTCAATTAGCCTACTTGGGTTAATACAGAAATTCCCAAAACCGGGGTAAAAAATTACTAATACTGCATATATGGGTTATAAATAAATCATCAAAAACTTGCAAACAAAAGACAAAAGTAGCACTTCAAATTGGCCACTTGAGGGCCAAATCATATTCACAGTAAACAAAACATATGAAAAATGTTCCACATATTAGTTGTAAAGCAGCAGATAATATTTCAACCTTTGTACTATTTATTCACGAATTCCAATCTGATTAAAATCAGATGTAGTGAACTTAGCATGATTTCTTTATTTGCCTCTGTTTCCTAAGTTTATTGTCGTTTGTATATGACACAATACCATAAGAGATCCCATTCAAATCTTGTACAGAGTGATCTGAGGTACTGTACCTGTATGTTTTAGTATGTATTACACATTCTCATTCGTTGATTAAATCCACTCAGTGTGTGGGATTTGAAAATTAACTCCTATGGTATTGTGTCAGATGTAGCAACAAGGTGCTCACACTCATGGAACAAAAAAGAACGTAGGAAACAGCGGTAAACAAAGAATTGATGCAAATCAGATTTTAATCAGATTGCACAAAGTCCTACTTTATCAAGTATAATGTGAGACATCATTGTGATGGACAATCTTCAAGAGAAATGCTCCAGAAATGAAGCGATAGCTACAATCCATGATAAATGACACAGGAGTTTAAAAGCTGCATCGGCTGCAACTGGACCATGTTCTTAGAAACAATGACTTACTTCTCAATATTGTACACCATGAGGTGTATTGCATCATCGATAGATAAACTTGTGTGTGGCTGTACACATAACATGGTGAGAAAACAATGAATTAATAGTATGGACCCTAAAATCAGTGCCTCCTATGGACCCTAAAATCAGTGCCTCCATCAACCATAATGATGAATACGGACATAAAGTGTGATGATTCACAAGACATACTGTAAAACAATGCGTGATATCTGAAATTGCATGACCGAGCTTGTGCCTCAGTATTGAGTATTCAGTTAGCACTAGCATATACATGTATAGGTACAGAGGAAAATCAAGCGAACTTGATGCATGCTAGATTCAAAGCCAAGCTTTTGCTCAAGATTTAAACGTAAACATGTCATTACACTACCTATCATATGGATAAATTGAACTCTAATCAATAACAGGCACAATATATTTTTATGTGTAATTGAACAACTTTTAGTTACCATATCTTTGTGTGCTTGATAGAAAAAAGGCCCAAGTTGCAGCTAGTACAGGTTTGAGTTTACAAGTGAAAGCTTCTATCATTGATGTAGACTAGTATCCTGAAATATTAGTTATACTACTTGAAGAATAAGTGAAGTTATCGCACACTTAATGGAGATTTGTCATGAATAGATGTTATATGTACACTAACACTGTCTTTGGAAGAACATCTTGAAGTTCAAGATCAAATTCACTAGTCTAAGTCACTCTAAGACCATTATAAATTTAGTGAAATCACTTACTTTCTGGAATTATGTAAGGTAAAAAGATATTTATTTCACACATTTCAATATAGACTTGATGATAAATGGCGCCATCTAGTGGTAGGGTAATTCATGGTACTGATTAGGTGTCACCAGGGGAGGCTTGAGGCACCTTAAGTTGTTCAAAATTCCTCTTGATCACCATGTGACTCACATCAAAAGTGTCCCAAGATTGTTGTGTATTCCTGTTTTTAAGGAGGGGGTGAAAGGGGAGGTGGAGAGGGAATGGGGTTTAAAAAAGCTACTATTTAATTTATCTTGGAAGTAATGAGACCTGGGGCCTTGCGATGATTTGATAGGTTTGTTGCAATGCCCTATAAATATTGTAGGACAACAGCATGTAATATCCTGGTTACAAAATTAATGATACAAACACAAAGCACAGCATTTTAAACAAATTTCAAGGAAATTCTACTCATATATAGCCTAGAGACAAGTCATGTGGGGAGTTGGTGGCAACTGCCCCTTCCCACTATGCCTAGCATAAGGCCAATGGTTTTTAACTTTAAAGGAGTATCAGTCAGAGCCGGCATAAATTCTTATTGGGTTTTTAATTTACTCACTGTGAGATGACATAAATAATGTCACGGTGAGTGGTGCAGTATGATGTCAATATATTCAATGATAATATGCATATATTTTAGCCTCATGCCAAGAGTAGTGGGGAAAGGGATAGCTATAGCAAAATAACAGACATGACTTGACTCTAGACTAACTCATAAGGCATTAGTGAACAGGTGTGAATATCTATGGACATCGATAGCTTAAATTTAATACCACAGTAGAATGTCAATTTTTTTCAATACTATTGTGCGACTTGTAGTACTTAGAAAGCATGATGACACTACTACTAAGTTAGCTACCCATTAGCTATATGTTGTTCCTAACCTACAGATTGATAGGTTACTGAAGACTCATGAAACTGAAGGTTAAATTTTCATCTTACAACTTCCTATCCCACAGTTTTACTAGGAAGTTTACAAAAGGTGTGAATAAAAGTTCCCCAAAACCCAAATCATGAATTTGAAGTGCAAACCTGTAACTATGAAGCTGTTGTCAAACAGCGCCCCTTGTGGTTAAGCTGTGCAATCTTTTGTCTTTCTGATGTAATCATAATACATGTAATATCAATGCAGTAGGTAATCAGTAATATTTAACATTCATTTAACATAAACCAATGTACTGATAGCGAATACGGGGTGTGGGGTATGGGTGGGGATGGGGTGACTTGGATTGAGTGCCTCAATATCTTTCCTGATAATGTATTAACCTGAAATCGTGACATCGACACAAACCATATAATCTAAGCAAGTACAGAAATACCGTAAAGTTGAGACCATAATAAATTCATCAACAATTTACATACACTCTGTTTGATATCCATGATTAAAAATAAAACAGGTTGAGTATATAACTGGTATCTTTAAGATAAGTCAAAACTTTTCACCAAATTGCCACTTCAAAATATTAACTATATCATACATGTCTCAAAAATAAATTAAAGTAAAATATTATTTTTCTCAGTACTTCAATAACCCATATGGTATGGTGATTAACCCCCAAAAAAATTATGGCATAAAAATGCAACTTAGTTGTCCTAAGAAAGTAAAATTGCTAATTCTACCAGTATAAAGGAGAAATTAGTTTGGACAAGGTAAAACAGACACGAACTAAAATCATTATTCTGACATTTTGACATTGATAAACCTTCAATGGATTTTGATAATTACACTAACAGTATGGTGACATCATTGATAGCTAACATGTACTCAGAGTCAGACCTGCAAACATTTTGGGTTTACCAAACATGAATGAATGAATGTATGTATGTATGTATGTATGCATGCATGCATGCATGCATGCATGTATGCATGTATGTATGTATGTATGTATGTATGTATGGATGGATGGATGGATGGATGGATGGATGTATGTATGTATGTATGTATGTATGTATGTATGTATGTATGTATGTATGCATGTATGTATGTATGTATGTATGTATGAATGAATGATACTGGAAGACCCAGTATTTTATATTTGTAGACTTTCAGTGTACATTTTATTTTTCTTGACTTCCAGTCACTGAGTGTTTACACTATCTTGACTATAGGGTGATTACAACCAATTAAAAGACACTGGTGCATTTGCTTGAATGACTGTGAGTTACTAAAGGAAAGATTTCATGCAATAGAAGATGACATTAGGTAAAAATAACAATATACTGATACAAAAACAACAGTGAGTGCCTCTGATGTAGTTTTAGGTGACATTTTTATCAGTTTGTTTATTTGAAGTTATAATGTAACACTAACAGTCATGCTTGATTGCTTTAACATGTAGCATTCTATCAGTAAACAAAGTCATGGAATCTGGTCCTGTGATATTTAAGCTTTGATAAGTTATCAACACTATAATGACATAAATGATTGAATGTCTTTGCTTGGAACTTTCCTCATTTGTGCTCACCATGAGTATGCAAATGCAGCAGTGTATTTTTCTCTGGCTGGGCTCAAAATTGATTGTTTTCTTTGGTAGTCTGACTGGGCTACCAATTTCAGAAATTGGTAGTCCAAGGATGGTGACCAATAGTCCTAAATTCCTGAAAACAGAGTTCCTCTTTTGGAAATATGTGTTAATATCAAAATATTTTCAAGTCCATAAATCTTTCATCTTTTAAATCATTGCATAATCAGTGGTAGCCTGAGTAGGCTATCAGCTGCAAATTATGGTAGCCCCATGACAATGACAAGAATTGATAGTCTGTGGACACACTGGCTACTGTTAATTTCGAGCCCTGGTCTGGGTCACCACTAGCCTCATTTATGTAATCCATTACATGCCACATAAAATCATTTTGGTTTGTGTCTGTTTTAGTTTGTTAAAACTCTTGACAATGTCATTCTACATTTTCAAAACAAAATATTCCACAAGTGATGAGTTACCATAAAAATTACGAGTGAATGTGTATCTTCAAAACTAAGTCTTTCTCTGTGTATACAAATAATGTAGCTACAATCGGCACACATCAGCGAATAATATACAGCCATTTCAGTACAAAGAAGTACTACATCCTGGCATTTGTACATAGTCACTTCAGCTCCATACAAGCCTCAGTTCCTGGGAAGTCTGGCAAATTGAGTTCATACTTCTTGGCAAGATCTGGAGGGACAAATCGTCCACCAAGATAGTGATACTTTCCTTTGAAATGTTGTGCACACTTCTTTGGAGCTGTGAGGGATACAAGCAGTTCTGGGTTGAGACCATCAGGGTTACCTTTCTCCACATCCCATCCTGTAAATAAATAATTCACTTTTAGTATATACTTTGCGTCTTTTAAATAAGCAGAAATTTCATCAAATTTTGCAAGACATTTGTATTTTATTCCTAACTACTATAATGATATGGATACAGTGTTAGGTGTAGGGAAAGACGCTCATTCAAAAAACGACAAAATGAAAAACAAGGTGATCACTCCCAGAACAATAAAATCGAAAATAAAAGACATACCCCAGGCACAAGCCAAAATATGGAATATACACTCTGATCATTTGATATCACGACAACGTGTGTCTAAGTCATTGGTTCTGATGTGTTCGAAATATGAGTCAAAACGTTCAAAATTGCCATTACTTTCCCATTATTTTTTACATTATTGCTGAGAGTATAATTATATTATTCCCCAATATTTTTCTTCATTCAGCAGCTTGTGACCTAAGGGGTCCTTGTCAATACTCGTCTAGCGACATGTAGTGACAAGGACCCCTTAGGTCACTCATATTTTCCTTTGCTGAATGAAGAAAAATATTGGGAAATACTATCTAAATATTTTAAGGTAATAGATGTAAATATGGGAATTGAACCGTATTCCCTTATCAGATTTTAATAAGATTGCTTGAAGTATTCAAATATTTGGGTTAACTTGCATCTCATTTACATATATTATTTTTATAATTTGCATCCAATTTACACATTATTCAGCAAATTTGCATCTCAATTACATACAGTATTCAAATAATCTCATTTACATACATACCTGATGGGATATCTATGCTGCATAGTGGTACTGAGATTTCTTTTAGGGTTTTAAGGACGTCACCAAATGGAGGTCTGACATCACCCTTAAAACTGAACCCAAATAAGGCATCCACAACAAAATTATATGACTCATTAATAAGCTGAGCATTGGGCAGATATGACAGAAATGGTATATCCATTGTGGCACATTGATGAGATAAGTTCTTATACAAGCTTTTTTCCGGACGCTTGGGATAAAATATTGATGGCTGATAACCCTGCGAGAGAAACAAGTAAAGTTATAAATGGTAATTGTGAGGGATTCAGTCCACACATTTCTGATAATATTTCTTACCTATTTTGAGGTGCATTGTGGGAAATGTAGTATCATACCCAACCTGTCCTATTGCTTGTAAGCATAATGTGGTTACCCAGCCCTTACAGGAAGACCAGTTTCTGATCATTCCATATTAGGTATTACAGCAACTACAAATCATCCCATAATCCTTTGCATCTGAGCATGCTCAGTGTGGAATGTAAATCCACCTTTTCTACACACAGTATTTTCTTACAACCCATTTCATGTTAGTGTTCAGTGGCTTTGTCTGATACAACCATGCAAAAACCAATAAACAACTGCACATGGTAAACTTTAAGACAGCAACATTGAATGACTAGTTTCTTGCAACATTGTGTCTAAATGAAATAAACTAACATGGCACCATGCAGACACCAAATACAGACATCAAAACATTGGCACCTACATGTCTGGGTCTTGTTGCAGTAATTTAAATAGTTTGTTTCATTTAAAACAAAATGTAGCAAGAAACTGCAATCTTGTTACCTTAAAGTGTAGAATGTGCAGTTTAGGTTTGTTATTGGTTTCTGCATGGTTGTATCAAAACAGAGCTAGTTAACACTAATATGAAATAGGCTGTAGTACTTTAGCTAAATCATGTTATTTGCTATACATGTACATGTGTAATATCAAAGTCTTTAAAATTATTATTTAAATATTTAAGCTGGCATAGGAAAGGGCTGATCTCACATCTTAAAGCCTACCCTTTTGAAAATCATACTGATTATACTCACAAACATTTTGAGATGTCTGGCACAGACTAATCCATCCCCTCCATTATTGCCAGGTCCTACACATATCAGCACCGTACCGCCATACTTGGTAGTATTAACAGGATAGGATTTAGCTATGGCCACAGCACAACTCAATCCAGCTAGTTCCATCAACTGATCTACACTAAATTGATATTCATTAAACAACTCAACATCTATCTTCTGGGCTTCCTCTTGACTGCAAGTAAAACAAACAAACAAATACATTTTAGAAAAAAAAATGTCATGACTGGAGAATGAAGTCACAGACTACTAATCCCAAAAATCAAAGCAAAGCAAATTTTCTTTTTCAAGATCCAGTGGGTGTAAATTTTTGCTGTTACTTGTTGAATTTTAATTTACTGAATTCTTTCTGGAAACAGATAAATCATTCTGATTAGCTGAATTAACTCTTTATTAGTCATTGATGGTACTCTGTACATAACTTGATGTCTGTGTGTAAACAATCATGAACTGGGTACATATGACTATGGGATTACTTGTTTCTCAGCAAATTAAATATGTGGGATGTTGATGGGGTTTGTCATTAGGCAATCATACTTGATGGTACTGTGTACACTGTCTTGATGTCAATATGTAAACAGCCAAGAAAGAGGTAAAGAGATGGTTTGTTTGTCAACAAAGTGTCAATATATGGGATGTTGATTGGGATTTATCACTAGGCTATGATAGTTAGTCCTCAGCCTCTTCAGGTCAAGTTCTTGTAAAGTTAATTGCTGTGTCAGGATTAGGGACAGAAACACACATACATACAAAATATTGTATATTTACCTACTGAGGTTGTGTATAGCTCTAGAATACAACTGTATGCTATCCCCCCTACAGTTTGTAAGAATGGTTCATTCCTCTACATAATTTCAACTGGTGTGCATGACGATCACATGGCCTATTTCTACAAGGCACAGATTATGACGGGAGTGTACTTTAATTGACCCAGCCACTATCTGACAATCTGTGCTCACTGCTCAAATCAATGTTGGCTGCCTTCAAATGCTATTCACTGTTGTTATTTTATGTATGCAAGACATCGCTCTACTGTCTTCCACTCTTTTTGACCTTGAGTCATTTCTTTTCTATTTCCTTAACATCTAAATCAGTTCTTCCATAAATGCATTCTTCCTTGATTCTACTTTAATTCAAATATTGGGATCTATTGTTAATGTATATTCATGATCTGTTGTATCCTAAAATCAGTGATAAATCAACAAAGTGATGGAAGAGTAAAAATTTCCACATTTTTTCAGTTTGACTCTGATGACAACAGAACATTCTAAATCAAAAGGATTTAACATTTCAGATTATAAACATCTCCATCACCTTGTATCCATAGCCACCCTTGTTAGATATACTTCTTTATTTACAGTCTCAGATTTCAACTGATTAATTTTGATAACATTTTCACTTATGAAATATAATATGTATTTCTGATATTTCTGAACAATTATTTACCAGTTTCAAAATTTACATTATAATATGCAAAAATACTTCTCAGCTGTACCGTAGCAAGAATTTGATGTCATTTACCCATGTTCTACATGTATGTGCATTACTAAGCACCGAAAGCAATATAATGCTTGCAAATATTTGAGTCAAGACTCAGAGAGGCCTATGAAATAACACCATAGTAACCATACTTTTTATGAATATCTTTTTGACACTTATTAGATTACTTCTAGAAATAGTTTATTTATTTTCAACAGCCCAAAATTGATGAAAATATCAAAAAGATAAGCTTAAATTTATATTTCAAAATGGCTCCAAGCGACAAAAATGACAATATCAAATTTATAATTGCTGCAAACTTGTTCACATGCATTCAAATGAAATCAAATTAAATAGGTTACCTGCTAGTGAATGAATTCTGGTTACAATCATGTACATGTATCAACTATGCTACCTTCTAACACCAGGTGAAATATTTTTATATAAAAATTTAAATGTATTCTTTATTTATTTAATAATTACATTTCACTGACCTTATATACACATTAATACTGTTATTGCAATGTCACTGCTACCCAAATATTCCACTGTTATTTCAGTGTCACTGCTAACAAAATATTCCACTTATTTCAGTGTCACTGCTACCCAAATATTCCACTGTTATTTCAGTGTCACTGCTACCCAAATATTCCAGTTATTTCAGTGTCACTGCTAACAAAATATTCCAGTTATTTCAGTGTCACCATGACCCAAATAGTGTTGTATTAATTTCACTGTCACCAAAATATTAGTTATTTTACTTGTTAGTGTCACTGACTAGCTAAATATTCCACTATTATATCAGTGTCACTGCTAGCCAAATATTGCAGTTCTTTTAGTGTCATTGCTAGCTAAATATTCCAGTGTCACTGCTAGCTAAATATTCCACTGTTATGTTATTTCAGTGTCACTGCTAGCTAAATATTCCACTGTTAATTCAGTGTCACTGCCAGCTAAATATTCCACTGTTATTTTAGTGTCACTGCCAGCCAAATACTCCACTGTTAGTTTAGTGTCATTGCTAGCAAAATATTCAACTAGTTTACACACTAAAGATATGTACACACCATTGTAAGTCAAGTGTATATTTGACTACTGAATAAGAGTTTGATTTATGATCAATTATGGAATGTCATGACATTTAATTAGATGTACACATGGTAATACTTAGTGTAGTGAAAAAAAAATATCGACCAGATTTCTCCTCAGGCAATTTCCTTGTGCGATGATGTGATTCCATTATTAAAAACAAAAGCAGGTCTCCAATTTAACATATGCTTGTGAACCATTTCAGGTCCAATTTTCTATTGATTTCCATTTGTCTAGCAGACTACTACCTTATAAATTTGGTAGTCTAGATACAATGTTCATAGTATTCTACATTATACATGTACATTTGTATGTGCTCGTAAAGGGATAATTTTCAATCCTGCACTGTGGGTCAATGTCTCAACATTTCCAACGTGTATCAAACCATTAACATGAATAGAGTCCCCAAAATGCAACTAATTAAAAAAATACAGTGACAGATTTCTTTCCAACATTAGGGAAAAAAATTCAATACGCCATAATTCTGAAATTCTGGGTCAGTGTCTCGACATTTCCAACATGTATCAAACCAACATTTTCATGAATACACTGACAGTCCCTAAAATGCAACTAATTTAAAAAATACAGCGATTTCTTTCCAACATTAGGAGATAAAAATTCTGTAATAATACTCTCTAAAACAGCAGTTTCATAGGTGCTCTCTATGAGCTCTGTGATCATGATACACGGTCAATTGAAATCCGATGTATTGTACATGTCACGATTTCTTTTTGGCTGTTATGTTTACTGTTGTTTCTTCTTTTGCAAGCACTCGTTACCTACATCTGACACAATACCATAGATTTTCCTGAGCTACACGAGAGCGCTGAGTGAATTCACTGAACCAAAGAAAACGCGTAATACACCAAAACATACAGGTACAGTACTTCAGAGCACTCTGTTTGAAAAGGGCATCAACACAGAGCACAGACAACATTATGTTAGCGTTATCGCTTGGTCATTCTCTTTCTTTAAATTTCAAATGTTGAGAGTTATAGTGTAAGCCGGATTCTGGTTGGCTACTCGTGAGTATGAGATTTGGTTCGGGAAAACATGGTATTGTGTCAGATGTATGAAGCACTTGCAAAAGAACAAATGACAGTATTACTGTCATAAACATAACAGCCAAAAAGAAATCATGACTGTACAGTACATCGGATTTCAATCAGATTGGATACTCAGTGAAAGTTATCTACCATAATCACTATCATCTTAATCTGGTCCCTATTTACAAAATATATATGCAGTGTAACTGGCCTTGGAAAGGTGAAACTTTTTAAAAATGATTTCATACATGTTTCACATTTAACTACTGCAAAGTAATGGGATATGGTACATAGATGTTAAATATTACACGTTTCCATCATTCAAAATATCATGATTCTTAAATGCTCACATCAGATAAGAACTAATGTTTAGGTATGAAAAACAGTTGTCTGGCAGAGATATAGAAAAAAGTTGGTCAAAAACAAAAGAATGATCCCATGTAACCCTGAAGATAAAACTGAACACTCATGCAAAAAACCTGGGATTGCAACATTGTCCCCTAACATCAACATGCATAATATCAAACTGTATTTAATGAAAGCTTTAGCATATACAGAATCATGAAAAGAACAGCTGTTTTAGAATTACAATGTATGATGATTCCATCATTTGATTGACATGCTAAGAGTGATGAGTTAATCCAGTACTGTTAGATGGTGTACATTTGTACACCAGAATATTAATGCCGTCTTATTTTTTCTATTAATTTCAAAATGTTATTTTAATACATGTAGCTATTTATTTCAGAGTATGAAACACTAAATGCATACTAAAACATATTCAGGGGAACATACATGTATTAATAATTACATTAGTCAACACAGTTATTGAAAACTGAAAAGTGTCTTTTTGTTGTTGTCAGTATACCCCAAAATATGCACAAAAGTCAATTTGAATTTCTTCTGATGAGAAGTTCACCAGCTGCAACAGCTGGTTTTAGTAGTGTTGTTGGGATAACATTTAGTGAATGCAGAATAGAATGAAATATCCACCATTAGCCAACTTCAGACCATTCGCCAAATCTTTATCCCAGGACAGTACATGTATGTACATAATTATGTACATCATGATTGTACATTAAAGATTTTTGTACATGCACATATATTACATGTACTGAATTCACTTTGTGAAAGGGAATGTTATATTCCCTCATTACTAGATGTAGTTGGCATTACTTCCAAACTGATAGCAAGACAATGATGTGTACGTACATATAACATACGTACATATGTATGCAGCATGACATTCTTTTTCACACAACTAAAACTGAGTGTATGTATATGTGTATGGAATGCAATTGAAGTTTGTTTCTTCTAAAAAGTACCTCGGGAACATTATGTCTTCGACAGGGGATGACGAATTAGAAATGCAGAGGCAGCTCAAGTCTTTTTATGCAAGGGCAAATTTTATTTTTCGTAAATTTAGTCATTGCTCCGAGAAGGTGAAATGATTTGAACGATTTCCCAACTAGACACCTAAGGTAATGGACCCACCAAGTATCATGGCAATTGGTTCTGCAGTGGTTTTTGACTTTTAAGTCACACACACACACACACACACACACACACACACACACACACACACACACACACACCAGGCAATCCCTATAGCACTACTGAACCTCAGTTCAGTTGTGCTAAAAACAAGTTCACAAAGACATCTAAGTAACACATGGATTGGGTAATTTGTGATGAAATTGTGGGGGAACATGCAAGGAATACACATGTATGTGAGGGTCTCACATGTAATCAAGAGTAACAGAAACTTCGAGTCACTTCCTTGCGAGTTTTTGAATTTCAGTATAATTGTACAATAATTGTATAACTGTACACTGAACTTTAAGTAAAACTTGATAAAATTGCGTGACTGTATGTATTACCAATAATTCTACAATATTTATCGAATTGTGTCCTGCATCGAAAAAGATTAAATAAACACAGGTTGACCACCAGTGTTAAACGTGATATCATTCCACAATGCAGAGATAACAGCTGACCCATCTTTAAATCATTGAAAGAAGATAAGCCAGGTAAGCACTACATCGGATTATTTGGTAAAATATGACGGCATAATTGTCACGCAATGATGGATAGCACATTTATCCTTTGTATGACAAAGTACAAGTGTTTTGTACTTCAACCAATTGCGATGCTCTTGCATATCAGTTTTTCAACAGTTATCACTTCAGGCAGAGATGTTTCACCCAGTAGAGGACCAAATAATGATCTTGCATATCAATATACAAGATATTTTTCAACATCTGAGTTTCAAGGAGAGATATTTGGCCCAGCAGTTGACCAAATGGTGATCTTGCATATATCAATATTATCGGGTTTTTTCAACAGTTTTTAGTTTCATGCAAATATGTTTCTCTCAGCAGTGGGCCAAATGATGATCTTCCATCTCAGTAGTGTATATAATTATAATATCAAAATTGTCCCAGCAGGTAACAACATGATGGGCTAGTGTGCACTAATATTACCTGTTGTTACCAGTTTTAGTTTCAGACAAAGACATTTTTTTCCAGCAGTAGGCCTTATCCATATTACAATATACAAAATATTTGACAAAACTGTACAATACTGAAACATTTTCATTTTTTCCACGCCACATGATACAAATAGTTATACAAGTTTTAGACCTTTTTCAGTCGTGGCTTCAATTTTATAGAACGAGCTTCCTTTTAACATTTACTCAGCTAGGACAACTGAATCTTTTAAACGTAATCTTAAAATTCATCATTTTAAGAAATACTATATGTGTGAGATTGTGCAACTTTTACTATCATTTTAGAATCATAAACTTTGTAATTTTTATTGTTTTAGTCACATTTGCTCATTGTTCATCATATTAGCCATGTAAATTGTTGCAATTGTTATAATTGTCATTTTTTCCATGTACATGTACATGTATGTACATTATTAGATTTGTGCACTTTTTTTAAAGAAATGTTATTTATCATTATTACTAACATTCTGTCCACGGGTGTTCAAAATCAAACCCATACATGTTGGATAAATTGTACATTTTTATGTATCGGTACAGTACCTTATAGGTGGATGAATATTGTCTATTGATAATGACCAGTATGAAGCAGCCCTCTAAGTGGAACACCACTGATTCACTGCAATATCTTGATGCACACCAGTTTAGTGTTCTCCTTTCCCTTAGTACATGATGACTCACAAGATAACCCTGGACAGTTTTAATCATTTTGACCCACAACAAGAAATAGTGTCTTCAGTAGTGCTAAGGTACACTGATAATAACTCATTACTATACAATGTACTACATCTGCATACAGCAACAATACTGATGTCCTCAGATTGTGCAGTGGATGCAACGTACATGTACATTTTTTGTACACTGAACTGCAGTAAACAGCGTTTTTCTTAAAATAGCAAACAAAGTTTGCAGCAAAGTCTGAGTTCACAAGGTGTTTCACAGAGGTTCCCCACACCAACTATAGTGCAAAATACTAGGAAATTGTATTAGACTTCACCCACTGTTATCTGGGTTCCCACACCTTGGCAAAAACAATGTATTTCTTTTGTATAATATATATATTATTAAGTAGATATTCTGCAACTGGACCATTTTTCGAAACTGAACATTTGATGAAGATTCAGTTCAAATGAGTATCAGTTATCCAGGTTCCCAAACTCACAGCAAAAACAAAGTAAAAGAAAACTGAACATAAAATATGAGAGGTTTATATAGTTCAGTTTATTTAACCAACATGATTACATCTGCCTTGAAGTTGAAGCATGACTAAATACTCTTAATGATAGCCCTAACTTCTAAGTAATTGATACTTGACTATAATGATTCAACAGTGAGCTATTAGCCCTTTTAAATGAACATATGTTACATGTGTTAGATAGCAACTCCTCAAATGATAGATACTTGAAGCATGAAGTGTTCTATCAATTAGATTGATCTATTTGAAGTGAATTGTAATCTAATTATTGCTTAGAACATCCAGATTATTGAATCAGATTTAATTGTTTTATCTTAATTTCCAGGCAAATCATTAGACAAACAATAATCTGGGTATTTAATGTGTCGCATGTGCAGTGTTGCATGGGCTGTATTGATTTAGGATGAAATAAAGACATGGTGGTGGTGGGGGGGGGGGGGGGTGTTAAAGAATTTGATAAAAAAATCATTACAGTCATGACACAATTGAAAAGTTTATTATCCTAGTCTTTTCCTGGTTACAATTCGACTACAGGTTGGCTGTACTGATAGGGTAAAATAAAGAAAGGGATTTAATACAAATCAGTCAAAGATAAAACGCACATTATTATGGATTGCCCTTTTTATGCACAAAATAAATACATAACTGCTACAATTTTACCATATATAAAGTATGGTTTTCATGCTGTATTTCACGATGAACTGATAATATTCATTCAAGATTGGCAAATTGATATGATAACACAGATGCATATAAAGTACAATCATAACTAAATGTCACATATAATGCATGTACATACATGTACACATAACAGTTATATCCACCTCTACACTGTAGGTTTTTTCCTGAAAAGAAATGTTCTGAAAATATAATCCCAATATCATATCATGAAGTGATTGGCCTCTGGACATCAAGGACACTAGACATAAAGCATCCAATATGATTGGTTGCTGGTCGCAGTATTCAACATGATTGGCTATTGCACATTAAACATCCAATGTAATTGGCTGTCAGAGAATTCCACATTGCTGTCACTATTAAACACTAACTAAATACTCCTGTATGCTAGCGAGTATAGCATTCAGTAACAAAAATAGTGTGTGGCATGGTTTGTTTTCTTTGCATAATATGTATATTATTAAGTAGATATTCTGCAACTGGACCATTTTTAGAAACTGAACACTTAGATATATATAATTAATATCGTATATCCTGTAAACTATTGAATTATCTGTGGGTACATAATTTTGTGGTATACACACTGTACTTACCTGCAACATTGTTAACAATTAATCAAGTTGATTATTGGGTCTCCTAAATGCATGTTAATCATACTAGTTGTGGATACAGTCAATCTCTAAATAACATACACAATGTCTAGAACTATTTTCTTAAGTCAACAATTTTTAGTGAATTATTGTTGCTTGTCTGATTGAAATGCTAATGCTCCAGTTACAGCATGCATGTACACATGCTTTTGCAATGATAATAAAAGGATGGCAGTTGCAAATTTGGTATATAAAACTGACATCAAATTAAAGATAAATAAAAATTTGGTAGAATCTTTTTATATATGTAGACACGAATTAATATTTTCCATCAGCATATTATCTAATGTTGAGGAGCTGTATCAAATAAAAAATTTAAAAAATGTATAATCAAGGGGAAATTTTTCCCTTGAAAATTCTTTACATTTTTCATTTAATAACACTTCACAGCAATAAATTTCCAGTCACAATAAATATTACATTTTTTATTCCCTATTGAAGGACTAGTAACCCTCTTAAAATAGACTCTGCTTTCACCTTCCCAACACACATTATATTTCTGTAGTTAACCGCCTTATGCCAGAAGGTCATGACTTTACTACACAACTAAATTGACACACCAATCCCTCGTAGAAATCCCAACGCAAATTATAAGCTCATTACCATGGAAACAACATCCCCATGCTCTATAAATCCAGTTAGCAGAGTACAATCCATGCAGTGAATTAGAATATACATTCCATACCATTATTAACTCCCTTAAAATTGATGAAACAGAGGGTGGTAGTGTTTGTGAATTCTTTGCTGATTCGTGTTTCAACAGGCAATACATACATGTACATTTGTATATGTTGAATTCACCAGCAACTGATATGATAATGTCTGAATGTAAATAAAATGCCTAAATGTCACATATATATATATATATATATATATATATATATATATATATATATATATATATATATATATATATATATATATATATATATATATATATATATACGTATGTGTGTATACACACGCGCGCACACACACATGGTTACATAGTTACATAATTTTGGGTGATTCCAGTTGTGAACATTTAAAAATGAAACATCTGTTAATGTAATTAATACAAAACTGTCTTACATAATGCATCATTACATGTGTAGATGTATATCATAAATTTTATTAGTAATTTCTTTTTATGTGTATAAAATGCTCATATAAATGTCTATAAAAGATAGTTATTTTGCTATTTTCATGTTTAATAAATAAATACACCTTTATCACCTCCTAATATCTTCAACTTCAAAGAAATTATAACACACTTGCATCAAGAATAAGACGTTTACAACTTACAGATTAAACAAAAGTAAAAGGTAAATTCAAATTTTAAAGCAAATATTCCGTGAGTGAAATCAATTCATAACCACCCTTTGATAGCTTACATGTCTACAGGGTGACAAAAGACCTTGAGACATTGTCCCATATGTTTACACTAATACCATGTGACGGCTGTACGTGTGATACATACCAATGTATAAACTATTTTATAATTTAGCTATTAGTTCACCCTGTCCAACTTATTACATATTAATTTGTTGTCAATTTTCAGCTATATCAGTTCCTCCCAACTACATTGTCTTACTACACAGTAATGTTATTGCAGTTTTGTTTTGATATCTACTTCCTCTTGCCTAAACCTTTATGTACGGGTACTTACTACAAGGGTGTGCTGCAAAGGATGGGCTCCTTTGTATCCTAACATATCATAATTACAAATTTCATATACTCATTTCACTTGACAATTTCACCTGTAATTTAAAAAAGAACACGTCTAATTTAAGTTTAGTAATTACTGCAGTAGTTAATGACAAAACAGAATTGAGTTTTATTACCATAGTTGTAAAATTTCAGATGTAATTATGATTCTTTCAGCTATAAAAGACTACTACCTTTTCAAAATTAAGATATTGATTTCCAATTACTCCTCCGCTTCTGAAGAAAATGTGAAGTCTCCTAATAATTGATGTTGTGATCATGACCCTGTTGTGACCCCTAGCTCACAGATTAATTGTCTCATTTATAATATCTAATATCTTTTATCAGATGAAGACATTGATGACAGCTGATATATCGTAATCTACTTTTCCAATTAATCCATGAATGATTTAAGAGTAGAACTAGACATCAAATGTCAACTCAACACACGCCCGGAATTAATTTCGAAACATGTCTTTTCACACTGAAGGGAACACACTGTAACTGTGTATATCATGAGAAATGGACACACAGACGTTTTCTGATATTTTGTAACAATAAATCAAAATTTCATTTACTATTAATCTGTATAAGCTTATTGCTGTAAAGCTACAGGGCTCATATGCTTAAAGTTACCTAATATATTTCCAATTTTCAAGACATACACCAGGGTTTTTCCTGGTCAGCTAATATCATTTTGCACTTCCTGCTTTGTAGAACTCGCATATACTACTTATACATATTCACATCCACTATACAACTGTACATCGGGCAATGGGAATTCACCAATTCAAAGCTCATCATTGTATCCTTTTCATGTTCCAGGTGTTTTCCCAGGGTATCATATTATTTTTACGGGACTTTTCAGAAGTGGTATGAAATTTAGGAACTTTCTTTGAGTCCAATGATGACATTAACCCTTTAGAAGTGGTATATATGCTGTTTTATGACCTTACAAGTCATCTACAAGACAACACAAGACATGCAAGTTAAAACTTTCAGATAATAATTTTCAGAACACAAGCGATACATGTAGTTTATACACAACATATGGGAAAGTTCAGTGATACAACATTGCTTGCTATTAAACATAATTAAAAATCTCTCTAAATCTCAGTATTAAAATGTGGTAACATCACAATGCTGTTTCTTCCATTTATCAACAGAAATTGCCTTTTAATAATAACACTGCATTTACTTCCTAGGTTAGTGGAAAGAAGGGGTTCACAAATTAGTTTCATAATACATAACATGTGGTTCAGTGATTATATGTCGTCATGTCCAGATACATGCAGTGATGTACATACTGTCAAATATACAATGTAGTGTAATTTACATAAATTAGCAACCCTCTGCATATCTCGTTTGCTATTAATGTTATTCATGCAGTTAATTTAAGAACACTGTCACTCTGCACTAGTCATCAATGTTCAGGTATCAAAAAACAGTGATGCATAATATTAATAAGGGTATTTACTACATCGTGCTAAACAAAGTATACAGGTATCAAAATTGCAAAGAAAAGGGCTCTATAGCATAAAGGTCAAGAACCCCTGTCTGAATAGCTAGCCAGTGTCAGTCTGATGTTGGCATTTGGTGGCTGGAAGCATAAATCATTACTAAATAACACATACAGGTGACATGCTAGTGCCAGCCTGATGCTAGAGTGATCCTTAAAAGCCCACTCAGAAACTCTTGATCTGAACTCACAGATGCCAATAATATGCCAATAATTAAAGATAAATATTATTTCCATACATCATTGAATGATGAAAATGAACAATTTATCTTTATCAATCCCCTAATCTATTAATTATACAATGTTCTTATGGTAGATATCAATAATTTGCCATACAGTCACTGACACATTTCAGCATAATTCCCATCATGCAAAATGTATGCTAAAAAGTGAACATTGGTTATTTTCATCAATCGGTCTAACTAATACCTGTATACCAGTATAAAAATATAATAAAACTGTATACATGTATTTCCTGTTCTGAATCTCAATAAGCTACACAATACTTGTACAATATTTTTTGTAAATCTCTGTAAAATGCATCAAAATTCTCATTTTAACATACCAGAGTGGATATAGGCAGAGTTATAGTTTGACCATGAATTTGTAATGCATGGGGCAATAATTTTGAGTTTTATAATGTTTCCCTTTCTCAGTTATTTGGGTTCTTCAGTACTTGCAATAAGTCTTTATAGAGGAAAGAGTCCCTCAAAAACGTTTACTTGTGTGTGGAGAATGTATGAAATAAATGCACTGTGTTGTCCCTTGTTCAATTGAATGTGCCCCATGATCAAAGAAATTTAAATAAGCAGCTACAGGTAGGTTTTATTTTTGGGGTCATCTGACACAAGTGACTTATACAGGTTATATTTTTGGGGTCATTTGACACAAGTGACTTATACAGGTTTTATTTTTGGGTCATTTGACATAAGTGACTTATACATGTACATGTACAGGTTTTATTTTTGGGTCATTTGACATAAGTGACTTATACATGTACATGTACAGGTTATATTTTTGGGTCATTTGACACAAGTGACTTATACATATACAGGTTATATTTTTGGGTCATTTGACACAAGTGACTTATACATATACAGGTTATATTTTTGGGTCATTTGACATTTGACTTATTTATGTACAGGTTATATTTTTGGGTCATTTGACACAAGTGACTTATACAAGTTATATTTTTGAGTCATTTGACACAAGTTACTTATACAAGTTATATTTTTGCTCATGGATAAAACTGGCCTCTAATTTAACATTAACACGTCTATTATGGTAAATGTATTATTGGTTGTCTGAAACTTATAAAATAATACTCAAGGTACAGCTCTTATAGCTTTAAAAGTCCCAAATATTACTGAAACTTTTCACTATTAAGTGTAAGCAATTGACAAAAATGTACAATTTTATGAAAAATGAGCATTTCTTTCAGTAATTCCAAAATGAAACTGTTTATATACATTGTATACAATGTATGATCGATCATGAGGATTGGTTTCCATGTTTGGCTCCACATTGCTAAGCCAAAGATGATTTGTAACATAACTGTTTCCTAAAGGCCCAGTTACACAATGCAACTCATGAAGCAATTCGACGCATGCGATGAGGCTAGCAACTGCAACGGAGCATGTACATGAAGCAACTAGTTGCATGGTGAGTCGCAAGAGCTAACTGTTGCAAATGCATAGATACAAGTCATAGAGGTCAGTAGAATTTGGAAGAAAAATGCTATAAAATTGCTAATATAACCAGTAAATTGACTGAAAACTTGTAGAGGTATCGATAGTAAAGCTATTTTCAATTCGAAGTTTGTTTATGGCAATGTTGATCTGTCTAACGTTGCTACTTGCATTAAAGTTAGAAATAAAATGATATTCAGCAGATGTCAAGCATTCATGATGAGACGTTGCATACAATGATAATTGGAAATCGTGGTGATAAATCAAAATTATATCAAAAATACTTGCCGAAATAGAATATTTATACTAAAAACATGGCAGCCAAAAATTGAACATCATTTGACACGTAGGTACATGTATATGTCAAAGGTTATTACTTGCGACGCGACAAGATGGTTACATGGTGCAACTCATGAAGTAACTCAAGAAGCAACGAGTTGCAGAAAAAACGACATGTCGGTTTCCTTGCGATGCACCTATCAACGTCGCAAGACCCTGCGACGGAGTGCGTACATGGTGCACTTCGTTGCATGCAGTGAATTGCTTGGTGGGTTGCTTGTTAAATTGCATAAATTGCACCAGGCCTTTAGTGGAAATAGTATGGAATATTTCTGTTAAATTATTGGGGGTCTTATCATTCTTTAACAATTCTATCAAAAACATAGTAAATTTTTAAGTCTGAATTCAGAGATTTTGATCAAATATACATTCCAAAAGAACATCTAACCACCTCAGATGCATGTCCATATGTCTGTTTTGCACTACGTACAGTGATATTTCTATACCTTTTCTATATGAACAATGTCAGAAATGCAACCTTTGCACTCTGTTTCTAGTCTGGTGTCAAATGCATGTATAAAGGAAAATGGATATGGGGGGAAAAGGGGCAATTTTTTTTTTTTTTAAAAACTCAAATCACTGAAAGCTATTTTGATAATAGTCATTGATGGTGTTAAAAACCACATAGTTACAGTAACTATATAACATGTAATTAAGTTACATTGTTAGAATTGTATCACCATGGAGACCATGTACCCATGGAAACTACATAGCTAACAGAACCAAGACAACAAGACTCTGTAGGTGTCAAATCAGGTCAGGATATACTTAGTGACAGCTGAACTACACTACATGTACTGTGAAAACACAAGTCAGGCGAACACAGCGCATTGCTTCACAAAGGTTGGACAAAATCAATACAAATAATCAGTTTATTGGATGAGTTTTTCTTTAGAATTTGAAGGTCAACACCAACCATTTTTAAAGGGATTGGTTCATGTATTGATTTCATTGGGGTGAACAAATGGATAATTTTGTGGTGGCTTTTATTTTTCTCATTTTATTCTCAATATAAAAACTGGTAGACACTTTGGAAAGGTTGAGTTCAGCAACGGATTTCAAAGCATTAGCAGTGATTCATTTTCCAACAACAAAAAACACCTTGAAATATTTTAGTGTATGAAACGTCACTGTAATTTATGTGACATCAACATTTGACTATAAAGGTAGTGGTAGGATGAATTTTTCTATAAAAGATCTGACTTCTGGAAATGGATGAAAAATCTCAACAGGCCTTCATTGAAGACATAGCCCCAAACATTGTTTTAAAAATCTCGACAGGCCTTCATGAAGACATAGCCCCAAACATTTTAACTTACTGATTCATATTCTGAATTGTTACAACAAATACAGTTGCCATTTGGCCATTATTGTTAAGGTCACAACACAGAGATGTGCTTATGTATGGACTACTTTATTTGACCTTAGCCCGTTGGGACTAAAAAATTCTACCAGTTCACAAAGGAAAGTGCTGTTGACTATATACAATATTTTATTGATTTTCCAACATAAATGGATTTAGTGATGTCATTCTGGACATGATCCCTTCATTCAAATCATATCAAGTACCCCTTCACTGTAAATACATCAATTTTGATAATTTTTATGATTAATATTTAAAATGGACACTCATTATTTCCTGTTAAATATGGTAATTTGCATATTAAAAACAAGTCACTCAAATGGTACTTTGTAATCAATAGGAAAAGTTACATAAATATAAAAATATTTTCAAAAAAAGCGATTTTGCTCATCAAAATGCTATGTGCTTTGTAATTTGCATCAGCAGAAATATCACAACAGGTAATTTGCATATTTATTATTATAAATAAATATCCAAAATGTCAAACAGCTATTTTGAATATCAAGAGTTACCTTGTAACTGTAATCTGCATATATTAAGCAAAAATTTCACAATGGGTAATTTGCATATTGGAATGTTATTCTGTGTTATTTACATTATATAACTTAGAAGGGAGAATTCACATATTAAAAATGTCCTTTAATGTGTGATTTGCATATGTTCAACATTCTCATTCAAGGGAGAATTTGCACGTTAAAAATGTCATTTACGGAGTAATTTGGATATTTTTTCATTCTGACTCATGGAAAAATTTGTATATTTAAAGAAAATGCAGGGTATTTTGAAAATCCATGATATCAATTGCAGTCAGAGTTATTCTCTTTCAAAGAATAAAACAGAGTGGATCACATAATAGATATCAGAGACAATTCTACTATATCAAAATATTTATGGCCAACTCAGCCTGCAGCTACGGAATCCTGTCTACATCAAGCAGTTTTTATCATGTTTATTCATTGTACACACATGTAAACTGAAACGCTATACCATGTATAAATGCCCTGTAGTTTATGAATTCCTGGCTCAATAACACGGTACATACATTGTAATATATAGACATATACCTATGATTCACATTGACACATCTATTGCCTAGGGACGCTTTGATTTAATCATCAACACAATACATGTACAACTACTAATTACAAATAGTATTGCAATACATTATTCATTTTTAAGGTAATCAGTATTCATATTTTTGTTTCAATGTTTTATTTCCAACGATTTATGCTTCAATGGTTTGTTTTGCTTTAGGGTGAATAATAAATCTGTACTAGGTAACTGTCAGTTCTGAATTCGGAAACAGTCATTCTCTCTTTTTCTCTTTAGTTTATTCACAATAAAAGATGGCATTTTTTATTAGTATGGTTGGGTTTCTCCTGATTTTTTCCGTAATTGAGTAATTTTTTAAAATATATTATTTTATCACTAGATATTTTTTTGTATTAATATGTTTGTCTTTCTCCTGATTTTTCCATAACCGAGAAATTAAAGAAAATATATTTTAAACTAAATGATAAAATCTAGCAATTAAAAGTCTTTTCAGTAAATGTGAGAGGTCAAAGTACATGTAGATTGTATTTTGTTAACTTCATACAGAAACCAATCACTAAAATTTCATTTTGCTCACCTTCCAGCTCTCTAACGGAAAATGTTCAACATCACTTTCTCACAGCATTTTGTTTTTATTTCTATAACTTGAATTTTTACAAAAAAAATTTCAGTAAAAATCAGAAATTGGTTTTTGCACTCAGAAGAAATTCTCAAGCGACACTTATGCCTTTCTAAATTTCAAATCCAGTGGTTGACAATATTTTGCCATTTTTTACCTAGAGTGTCTTTTGTGTCTGTCACGCATTTTGTCCAACGTGGTATTATATCACTTTTGTAAAAAGCTTTCCAAATGACTAAAATCATTAGTGTTACATTGTGTAAAGCATCGCATTGTGAGATATGTTTCTATATCTTTGTGTGTCCAGATTATGCTTTATTGGAGTGTATTTTCAGCAGTAAGTATAGTGCCATTGCATGTTAAAGCCTCTTTGGCAAGTCGATGTGTAAAAACATCCACTCTGTAATGACAAGTTATCACGAAAGTGTTACTTCACTGTTGCCATGGCAACTCTTGACCTATGGTACAAAAGAACTGGAGTCCTGCATTGTACATCTCATTTTTCTACGACAATAAAGCGATCAAATGATTCCATAATACTTTCCTTTCAAATGAACAGTCACCGAATACTTTCTACTTTCCACTGATTATATTTCAACCGTAAATACATTAACTAATTAGCGATGCACTCTAAACGTAACCTCCACTATACACGTAATTAAAAAAACAAAGAAATATCCTTGCTATTAGTGATTATTTGCATAATGTCAATTTCTCAACTCCTGAAAGTGATTCTTGATTCATTATATAGCCAGGCGGAATTCTGATTATGCAGTGATGTGGATCCCAGCCACGCTCATAAAGTATATTTTATTGAGAGATACAATTTATTGACAAATCTCTGTGTATTGATATGATACAGACAGTTGAACGACCGTATGTAAGCCATTTTGTCTGCCATTTTATTCTCTCGCATATTATATCTGTGAAGAGATCAACTAAATAATTGCATCTGTCAAACCTAAAGCAATACAAATATATGTAACTACGTTTGTCTGGGGAAATTAAATTAAACACCAAATTCCCATTAATATTCATACATTATCTTTAATTGTCTACATATCAACTAGAAACACTCAGAGCATTTGGACATGTTTGTTGTTCACCCTCAGTGTGATTTTGAAGAAATTTATCATTCTATTTTTCATTTGGTAAAGATTTAGAATTAATTTTAGTTTATAAATACAACATTGTTTATAATATCATTCCTTGTTATGTTGTTGGTCTATCTCTCCATGTTTGAAAGTGATCCACTATCCGAACAAAATGATTCAAAAATTTGGCAAGAAGTAATAACTTAGTTCTATAATTAATACACTGTGGCCTTTGTATCTCACTCATACATAGTACATTACATGGTGTTGGTTTTCGTCTAACCAATATGAGTGATGCATTAAAATAACATTGTTTTTAGGAGGCAATTAAATGCTCTTAATATCTGGGTGGCACTGAAATAATGTTAAGTTAAGAGTGGGAAAATTTGGCCCACTGTTAGTTTAAGTCATTCAAATACCCTGTTTTCAGGTTAGGGTGGCATTCAAATGCCATGTGCCAAGTTCAGGGTGACATTCAATACTTCATGTTAGAGCTAAATGTTGCATTATAAATTGGGCCAATGCTCGCATGGTATGTCTTATGCGTTCCTTTGAGGGAAAACCTGTAAACCGATACTTAAAGTACCATATCAATGTTCAAATGAATAACCTTATGATCATGTACATTATTTTTATATGTCAATTTCCACTACATTACTTTCAATACTTTGCTCATTTAAGCATAAAATCTTAATTTTTAAATATGCGTGGATAGTTTCATGAATCCCAGGGAGAGGGGTTTCTGATAATGATAAGAACTTTGATTTTTTAAAACAAATGATAAAATTTAAATGGTTTAATCAAATTGGAGTAAGATAATTTGGAACAAATAAACTAACTTACTTTATCATGTTATTTACACCGGATGTTCATGTCTGTTATATTCCAGGTTATATAAATCATACTTGTAGATCATATATGAGAATCAAACTATATGGTGTGTGGTATGACCAAAGAAAGAATGTATGAAAATATTTTTGCAAATAAAAAACAGCAATCAAAACCTGATCACTACATATGCAAACTTTTTGTTTTCTACTGCTAAAAATTTGATGATCATTAAATACATAAAAATATTATGTAATTATTTTATTTCAAAGAAATATGGATGAATATATAACTATGTTTAATGATTAGATAAAGAGTGACAGATGTATTCATTGATATTTTTGAATGTCATTATAAAACTGTCCATTTTAATCTGTAAAGTCTACAGACAACAATTAACACAGCTGTGTGGACGAACAAATTTAAACTAATAAATTAAACTAAGTTTGTTGTAGACTTCTCTTTCTAAACATTTATAATTGTTGCTGTAACTCACAAAATTTGACCTTTAAGGAACCAACACATAATCTAAACTCGCTAAAATATACAAACTGAATTGGAGAATTTTGAATTCATCCTCATGATCATGGTATGTAAGTCATCTATTCCAAGTGTGTCATGTCTCCACAGACCCTCCTAATTATGTAACCTGACACTACTTGGATAGAAATCCAGCTGTGGATGGTTCACTTTCAGGAGCTTTCGGTCAGGGGTTGCATCACGTATAACATATGATATCTGTAACAGGTTGGATGCATGTATATACTATACTGCATTTGCCTCTATAATTATATTCATGACTCGGTAACGAGAAGCAATCATAGCTCTCCTACTAAATACTCTGAATAATCCACAGACCAGAGTGCATATCATGTGGGAGTACTCCAAGCATAAAATACGATAAATTCATCGTCTCTTGACTACTAAAAACAATTCTGTTACCCTTGTTGGTAATTTATTTGTCCCATGCAATTGTAAATGTCTTAAGAAGGTCAAAGGGGAAGGGATAGCTTTCCAAATAGGAAATGAAATAGGGAAGACAGCAAATTTGCATGTGAGTGAATTCCCGGGGCAATTTTATTTCAAGTAAATGAGAACATCAAAATACTCTGTGCAAATGGCCTCCTTGACTTGACTTAGGTAAATTTCAGTTGCAAAATGTTGTCTTGTTTCATAGGAATTACAATAACATGAGAAGAGAGTTTTGGCTGACACCTACCTAATGAATGAGACAGGCACTGTGGCAACATCAGAGTTAACATTGCTGAGTTTATCCTTCTGCGTTGCATTTTCACTCTTGTCGCTTTTCTCCCCTTTAAGGGTTCGTCGTTTAAATGAAAAACGAGTCTTGGTTTTCGTTTCTGACATATTCGTTGTAATTTTTAGACTTTTTCCCCCTCTCTGTCTCGATCAGTGTAATAATGGCACACTAATCAACAGGCTGGACACCGAGCACACATGTATAAATGGTTCCCCACTGAAATCTTATGATGAAATTATACAATCCTCTATGGTTCACAGCTTGCCGTATTCCGGCTTCCAAACTCGGAGTGTGTTGAAAAAATATCCCGGAAAAAAATAGGTTATAAAAACTGCTCAGTCTGGGAAATGAAATAAATGAGAATAAAATTGAAGCAGGACTCCCAGTGGATACACAATCAGCACCAATATCTGAAGATGAGTATACAACAGATATATGAACTGCATAATTTATGCAGAGTGTAATGATAAAGGCTATTGGTATAAACCACTGCACTGCAGGGGGTTGCAGCTTACCAGCAGGAGGGTCCAACTAAAACGTTAATACACTGCAAGGCCATGAAGACTATTCTCACTTATGTATCAAATGACTGTGTAGTTCAAAGCCACTGATCCATGAAGCCTTGCAATTTCAGCTCACTGATCCTTATTTTATTTTTTTTCAACAACCAAAAATGGTTTCTAGGGTAGTGTGTGTAATTAATATTATCTTAACACAGATGACCATCTGTCAGCAAATTTAGACAAGCAAGAAAAAAATGAGTCGAAATGATTTTTGTTAAATTGAATAATGTGAAATTTTAACACCTAGAAAAAGTATACATGTACGTACACGTATGTATTATTAAATAATTTTAGGGGACAAGAAAAATTGTATTACTGGTATATACTAAATAATTTGTGTGAAAAATTGGTCATGTATTAATGTCATAAGGTTTTGTAAAGAATCAATTCCATGTATAAACATGTTGAGAATTATACCACGCAAAGTATGTACAGCATTAAATGGATGTAAAGTACTTGGGGGCAATTATAATTGGCTATATAAATCAAATAGGTGATACCTCATTTACAAATAAAAAAGAAAAAATAATGGTTGATATGAACAAAACATATAGGTTTCTATAAAAGACTCTCAACTTCCACCCTGTTTATAAAGCATGCAACTGGGATGATTTCTGAATCGGTTTTGTAAATTACTCATAAAACCAGTACACCCTGAACAGTAATAAATCACCTGTGGGTAAATGTATTAGTGTAGCTGTAGACATAATATGGTACAATAAATCCAAACAAACTGATTTATGGGTTTGCAACCTAAAAATCAGTGCCCAAGCGAGATCACAATTTCAACCTGTTACAGTACCACTTATGGAAAAAAGCAACCTCTATAACTTGCATGTGCAATGTCTGATTATTATATTTTGACAATTTTCAGTGTATACATTGTTGGTTGCCTGATCGAAAAAAAATAAAATAGTACTCCAGTTGTGGAATAGTGCAGTTTAAGATACATTTGTATATATGATAATGACATGAAAATAAAAACAAAACGAAATGGATGGTATAAACAAAGCCCATAGGTTTCTAAACACTCTCACTGTCGATGTCTCAGCTGTCATCAGTGTACATGTAGAAAATAATTTACAGTGACGGTATCAAACAAAGATAATATTCTGAAATAAACGAGCACAAAACACAACTACATAATTGTGAGAATGCATGTTCATTGACTCTTATTTCATAGTTATACAAAGGTAGAAAGAAAAATTCTACTTAGTCAAAAATTATTTTTGGAAAATGAATTCTACATTTCCCTGATGTGTCTGACATCTTATCTCTGCCCTCCTCAAAGCTGTCATGACATGTGTGAAAATTTGTATATTAATCAATTTTCAGAAATATATTTAAACTATTGAGTCTAACTTAATATTTTTATTATTAATACTATTATTAATTTGTTATATCATTTGCAGCCATAATCTTGGCATGGTTATCCAACCCCTTGCAGGTGGGTCATCCTTCCTATTAAGCCAGATTAGGTATTTATAACCACAAATAATCCCATAGTCCTTTGCAACTGAGCATGCTCAGTATGGACTGCCAGGTGGTTACAGTCAGTGCATAGCTTCATGGTCATGGTTGATCTGTTTAGCATTCTTTACATTAGTGAGATGGTATGAACCATCAACAATAGATGACTTAAATATACCAAACTTACAGCACAAAGTACAGTATTATGAAGTGAATATATTTTCCTAAATTTTCTAAGAATAAGATAAACATTAAGAAATAATAACAGAAGTACATCATGCATGAATGCCAGTTTTGGTATTAAGGTTATTTGCATTGTAGCTATTCAGAATTCACTATAATGCTCTTTCATGACTGAAGAAAATGAAAATATTACCACAGAGAACAGTGAAAGCTGTGACTTATTATACAAATAACTCATGACAAGTATATTATACTGGAAATCAGATGTAACTGGGTTTTACATGATAAATTTACATGAACAAAGCTGACACAGAATATGTGTAGTGTTAACTATCATAGTTAGCCAAGAGACCAATTGTTGTTGGTTTTCTAATTTAATTATCCTATCTCAACATCAAGCACTACATGTATAAGTTTTTTAGTACTGAAATCAGTTCTGAATTTAAACCCTTTCAGGACTAGAAACTTTCCCGCCAAAATTTTTGAACAAAAATTCTTGTTTCTCTGTAATTTTTGGAAAAAGATCAACTTTATTTTAGATCAGAATTCAAGAAATATTACTTCCCAATGAAGTAATATTCTTAAATTTTAGAAAATGTTCTTACAATCAAGTTTCTATTTATTCCAATGTCGTCTCTAGGAATGAAAGGGTTAAACAACCACTGAGAGCTGTATTGGAGCGTTAATATAAACCGATGATGTTATTGTGTCCACATGTGACTTACATTATTTAAGTATTGGAAGGTGGAGTTAGGATGTAAACATAACCATATGAATGAAGTAGCCAATTACACAGGCACCTGTCAATGTGTGATGGATTACTGCTGACATGCCCTGGTGTTAACAGGATTCATCCGTTACTAAGGCTTCTCAGCTTGACGTGTAGGGTAGAAAAAAATCATCAAGCACTGATGTTACAGTAGGATGACAACGCAAATCTCTAGACTATATCAGTTGCTAGATAACTGAGAGTTTTATATCCAAATTTTAGAGATAACTGCAACTTTTTTGCACATTCTGTGCCATGTGTATTCATTGGGGTCCTTTTTTGAATATTATGTAATCGTAAAATGTTGAGGAAGTACCTGGGGAAATTGGCACTGACGTTTTGTGATAACTTTTACAATGAAATTCAACTGAACAGTGCAAAAGGAATAGACACAACTGTGCTTTTCGAGATAAAGTCAATTGATAAGACCCCTCTTTATATAAAGAATTACACTCTTTAGAAAGTTGAATTCAAACAGTCAACGCCAAGTGTGGTATCTGATAACAGGAGGTAGTAAATTACAATGATGCCAATATCTAGGCTGACTGAAGTTGACCTTATTACTAGAAACACCATTTTTATAGACAATCTTGCAATACAATGGATTGAAACTTAGACTGAGATTGAATACAAGACATCTATTTTACAACACTTGGCCTTGCTTGTTTGAATTGGACTTTTTAAAGAGTGTAGTTGTTTAATATATATAGGGTCTTATCAATTGAGTTTATCTTGAAAAAAATCACAGCTGTGTCTATTCCTTTCACACACTGGTCATTTGCATTTCATTGTAAGAGGCCAGTGTTGGCTTAATATTAAAATTTGGATATATACCCCAGTATGTAAACTCTGCGATGTGGCAGAGTTATGATTTGTATGGAAACAGTTGGTCCTAAGCGAAAGAATGATCCTGCCTGACTCTTCATGTCTCCACTGATAGAGTGATAGTGAAACAATTGTGTAGGATCCGAACACTGAGATTTAACACAGTCTTACCTCCACACACCCCCATCCCACTCCACTCATCCTCCATCCCAAATGAACATGGCTTAAGTAGTCAGGCCTGTGAGAATGTAGTGCTATAGCCAAGTTCAACTTAAGTAAAAATCAATCAATATCAGTAATAAATATCAAATTATGTGCGCCTGATTGAAACTTACTATAGTTCTACATTTGACAATCACTTTATGCATTACCTAACTTAATAATAACAGAGATAATTGGATTATAAAGTATAAAATGTTCAGCACAAAATTAACTTTCCTTCCACACCTTTTTCTTTAAATTTGAACAGAGTAGGGTTCTACAAAATTCATAAAGACTTTAAAGGAAGTGCAAGAGTTGCTACTGTGTCATGTCATGTTATGTTTGACTTTGTGCTGTGTCTATTGCACTACTAAATCATGGGTCTGATGGGATAATGTATGTGTACATATGTTTTCATGTACATGTACAATATAAAATTGACTTTTATTGTATATCACTAATAAATATTGCAATCACTGCAATAGAACAAGTACATTACATTGTGCTTACATACAAATTATACACATTTACAATGTCAGGTAAAGGATGGACAACAGAACAAAATAATTTGTGATTTTGAACACTAGATGGCACTGTTCAAATTCACAATGTTTCTCATGTACGTAATTACTCAGAACATGTACACTACTACTACATTGTACATGTACATACAATGTACTAATGAGTATGCATATACATTTAGAGAGGTAAATTATGGGACAATTTAAAAACACCCATTAAGCCATGATCTGTAATTCAAACCTGAGTAATATTTACAATGTCACTATAAATGACAACATTACTGAGACAAGCCATTAGCCAAGCAAGTGGACTTGTTATCAAAGAGTACCAATATTTACACATGTGATGATGGGCTCTTACATAACACAAGTAAACAGCTGTAAAACCTCTATTCGGCCGGCTGCATGGACTGCAATTGAGGCAAACCTTATCTCCGTCTTATATCAGTTGTTATCAATTTATTAGGCTATTATAAGTAACGCTACAAACAGCTTTAGAGATGCAAACAACTTTTATGACACCCGTTTTCGCCAGGCAAGCCTGCGGGTTTGTTGCACTTGGACCGCTAATGGTTTGTGACTGTCATGATATCAGCATACAGTTGTTCATTAGCTGTATGGACTTAATGTGTTCAACAGTTAAATTGCTATGATAATGTTTAGTACCTGTATAACCTTTTTCCTTGTCTATGCCTGAGGGTTAACTTAGAAAGAGGCCAACATCTACTCACATACATATCAATGCCTACCTATACAGTAATGGGCATGCAGTGTGTTGAGATAGAATCATGATGTTGACCAAGAAATCGTAAATTGTTATTTTAATGATATGCCTAGTTACAAAAAAATTATATTTCAGGTTAGGGCGGCCCTTTTTATTTTTCTGTTTCTCATCTCCCGACCGACCCTAATTTGCAGCTCCGACATCAGAAAAAAAAAAGTTTTTTTATTTCCGACCGACCCCTGAGCACAGCAAAATTGTAAGGTTCCCCATGGCGTCTTAGGCCAGTTCTGCCAAGGCCACGACCTTGCGACATTGGCCCCCTAAAATTACAAATGAAGCAATAATTTTCCCACCTTGCGTCGCTTTGGCGCATTCATTTTACGGCAGACATCAAAATTATCTAAGTCCACGGCCGGACCAGGCCAGGCTCTGACTCGACGTGAATCCCACAAGAAGTATACTGACTGCGTAAGGGAAAGTTTTGTTGACATCATATAAGATACAGTGACAACGCGCAGTTCTATTGTTAACATAAAAAATGTCACAAAAAGATCAACTTTGATAAACTTAATCTACAAATTAAAACATTTATAGAGGGATTAGATGAAACGTCGAAATGGACGTCTCTCGTCACATGTTTTGTCTACTGTCACTGTCGTGACCTCTGACCTAATCACTGACGTGTGCGAAACACTGAACTTGCTATCGGAACATCTATCTGCCATACCACAGCTCAGAAGCCTTCGTGAACCAAATTTATGGGACGCAGGTTGTGATTTTCATTTGTTGATGGGTTAAATTAAATGAGTACATGTGTATTTTGATTCCGAAAAAGCTGTGTTTGGGGATCGTGTTGCATGATGTTGACAGTGCTAGTGACACATGTGAATGTTGGGCACTGAATCAATGCGTAATCACTGGCATGGCCACTATAGACGGCCGATGTATGTGCGCCCGGTCAGACATGAAGAAAGAACTTGTTGTGCAAATCAGAAAAAAATTAATGTAATATTTACAGAGCATCCCAACTTTGACTTTGTTGATAGTTTTAGTTAAAGATTCAAGTTCTGAGTTTCAAGGACACCTAATGTCAGCTTTCCGTATCATTGCAAGTTTACGGTACGTAACTATGCTGTCATTTGATATAGCAGGACCAAATCATGATACACAGCCAGTAACGGTTAATTAATAAAAAATAAAGTATTTTAAAGTTTGTTTGACTATTATTTGTAAGTTTTTCGTTCACATTTGTTACTTTTTAAAGTCAGGGATTTTTTTTCTTCAAAATGTCATGAATTTGAAGAGGGAATGATAAACACAGCAGTGTACTAACAATTTTAAAAATGAAACAAGTGGTTACAAGTTTAGGATTTCTCAAAGTTTTTATTCAATCATATGTTCACTGTGACTTATTTTGAAGTTGTTCATTGTCCTTGTCTGAAAAAAAGGAATTATAAATTTTAGCACTGCTATTCATTGATATTCAGATTAAAAATTGTGACTACCTGGCTGTCCAATCTTTCTAAACAATATATCATTCATATATATATATATATATATATATATATATATATATATATATATATATATATATATATATATATATATATATATATATATATATATATATATATATATATATATATATATATATATATATATATATATATAGGAAGTCAGTGGTAAGATTTGTCCGTAGTACAGTGCTCGATACGTCTGCACGCAGAGCGGAGTATATGTTGAGGGTAGAAGAAAATCAAGTCGGGTTTTTCGTCTCTACAAGCCTGTGTCGTGAGTAAATCACTCGTCAGGAGATGTTGACGAGTGATTTACTCACGAAACAGGCTTGTAGAGACGAAAAACCTGACTTGATTTTCTTCTACCCTCAACATATATATTATATATATACATGTGTATATATATATATATATATATATATATATATATATATATATATATATATATATATATATATATATATATATATATATATATATATAACTTAAAATTACATAATCTTAATTGCCTTCTTTTTCTAAGGTGTAATGTGTAGTACACAATTTTCAAAAAATAGCTTACTGGGAACTTATTATGAATGGAATTTTTTTATGTAGTTAGGTAATGGTCTATACGTAATGGAATATCTCAGACCACAGTATCTCTATAGTGGTCTGAGATAATTTATATGAATATTTCATAGACAATAATAATTGACCCCACTCCCTGTCAAATGACACCACTTTTTGGAACCAAGGGGCCTGTGTCCCCACTTGTTGGAAACCTTGGCAGAACACCGGCGTCTAACCCCCCCCCCCCCCTCACCCACAAGTTCACACTGAAGAAAAATGTTTCATAGAAGTAATGCTTTATATAAATGAAAATTCATCTAGCACACTGATGACAATCACTTAAGTGTTTCAAAAAGTTTCATACTAAAGTTCAAATTGGATAACTTGAAAACATTGTTAGCGATGGCAATGCCACTTTGATTAATAGGACGAATGTATTAGTACTCCTGATAAAATCACACAATAGTTCATGGCTACAGATATACACCCACCAGGATGATAAGTATTTAATCATCTTCTTACAAAGTTGTTCTACAGACTTGTCAACCTTGCTAAAATGAAGGCAAGAGACTTGTAACAAGGAATTCAATAAAGAGAAGAGAAATGAAGTTGTATAGAGACTAACAGGACAGATAGGACAGAGAATAGAACTGAAAAATACATTTTTTTTTCTTGCCCCCCCCCTTTTTTTTTTATTTCGCCCGCCCGACCCGCCTGACTATTCCATTGGAGATGAGAAACAAACAAAAAAAAAACCTCACCCTTATGTAAATTAACATATTATGCATCTGACAAATATAATTTCACATTGTGTGATCTATCTTATATACCGCCCTCACAGTCACATGTATGTATGTCTGCATTTGCCACATACAGTTATTTATATGTGACATTAAGACCACTCTAGTAGCTGTGAAGTGCACTGTTCTCTAGAGCAATTTTTTGATGAGAGATTAAAGATAACTGAAAAATTGGTTTGAGGGCAAGGTAGTACCTGCTTTAATAGTGACATTTTTGATATTGAGATTGCATAGCTAAACTGATGACCTGGGTGTCTGGAGATGGTTCTGTTAAAATTTTGACATCAGAACAATCCACAGAGAATGCAGCTAACCACCCACCCCAACCTCTCCTCCCAACACCTTGTTCCTTATAACAACCATTTATGGCACATATTATATTAATACAATCATGTACATCATTAAATTATTCAATTAGCAGTAAATTTTTCAAACAGCTGCAGTTAGCTGAATATTTTATAGTCTCTGTGCATACTAATAGGGAACTATTCCAGTCTGACCATGCTCTGAGGCAAAGGACTATGGGATTATCTGAGGCTATCGTAATACATAATCAGGAGCTACTGATAAAATAAACCTCCCACAATGGTCAGGGCGACTATGAAGTGATCATTTGTTAAAAACAATGTAACATTATTGTTTACAGTACTATTTGATTAGTATTTATTATCACATTTCCCATGATGCATCACTCAACATGGCGGGTATTCAAGTTCCCTATTGGTAACCCCAAAATCTTTGGAAAATACAAACAAAAATCTCTATAACTGATATTGCTGAATGCAGATAGAAGGACTAAGCACCAACTCCAAGTTACAAATGAATCATACCGACATACATATAACCACATGATAACTAAACTAGGATGTATAGATCTAATGCAGGGTTTGAACAAGTGACACTAAAAACACTTGTTTCTCCGCAAGAAATGTACCTGATCGTAAATTCGTATAAATATGTTTGCTCCCACACTGCACTGTAAATGGAATGAAATAATTCATAATCAGTGGACAATGAATGTAACATATGGCAGATAAAATGTTTAACTTAGATAAAAGCAATGTGCATTAAGTTTTACGACCATCTGTATATCATCTCTTCATTGCTGTTACAAAATAAATTGTCTTATAAATGCTTTACTTTAAAACTGTAATAAACCTCTTCTTTTTACTTAACATTCCATTATTTTGTAAATGTATCCACAATTAACAGAGTTTTTGTTTGAGAGATTTATTAAAAGTAGATAAATTTCACCGGAGTTCTCAACACAAAATACTGGGGATTCATACAAGAGTTTTCATTGAAGAGTAATAAGTAGGTAAATTTTACTTGGGTTCCGTTTGCATTTTAATATGGTCTATTAACAAAATCATGAATATGATGAATAGACAGTATTTCCTCTCCACCATTTTGGCTTTCAACTTTATCAAAGACATTGTGACATCAAAGCTATTTAATAAGCTAAATTTAGATACATTACTGCTTCATAAATTTTCAGTGGTTTTTACTGCTTTCCAAATTCCAATTTCCCTTTATTCTGGTATTTTTTATGACAAATCATGGTTCAAATACCATGCATTTACTAATCCTTTGTTCCTATTCAATCCTAAGAAGGTAATCATAGTGGAAATGGATTTTTCATGTACACTTACAAATACAAAGTCCATTTATAGCACATCAAATCACAAGTGCATAATAAAACTTTAATTTCTTGTACAAGGCTACAATATATTGTCATCAAAGCCAAATTTAGATATTGAATTAGACACCATAGTATTCAGATAATGTTCTATTCAACGTAGAGGATTTCTGATTCTTTAAATTCTGTCTCATGATGAAGTAAAAAAAAATAATATGAGTATTCCTAGAAGAAATGATCAGAGATTTAAACTTGATCCTTATCACCTAGTGCTCTTTCAGTTACATTTGTGAAGAAAATGAGTTTCACACACCATTTAAGTCTTGCTATTGTAAGAATGCTTTCAACTGTTGGTAACTAGCTCTAAAACATAAACAGTTTAGGCCAGTAATGTCAGCTTATCAAGTTTGTGAAACGTATATATTAACCTTGCTCACTTTGAACATGTACTATTAATACAGTAATTCAGTAACATCATAACAGTACAAGTCTTCCCTTCTCTGAGTCTACAGAATTATTTGTACAATTGCTCTCTCTATTTTGACTGAACTTAGGCAGTATATAAAAAGTCCAGGAAATGAACAGTAATGAATCGCGCTAATCTTCTTTAAAACTGTTGAATATACTAGTCTCTTATACCCTGTGAAAAATCACAAATATACAATGTACATGTAGTCTAAAACATGTTATTGTTATATATGATTTTTTTAATGTCCTTTTTTTTAAAGACAAAATACATCCTATAGATAATACCATAGAATTTTAAATATACAACACAGATAGGTCTTCCTTGTTTTGCATTTGGAAGCCAATTCATATCCATAGCAACCACTTTGGTCTAGTTTGAACTAAATACTTTCTATTCAATAACATTCCCATCACATACATGTACATACAATGTATACCATATTGTCCTTAATACATTTATGTATTCGTGCATTTTAAGCTGATTTCATGGTCATAAAAAAACAGGAAATGTAAGTCTTCCAATTAACTGAATACAATACAATGTATGCTGTATGCAATTTCATCCAAACCACCAATATGGAGTTCACTTCTACATAACTCAATACAATATAATGTACATTGTATGCGATTTCATCCAAACCATCTATATATGGAGTTCACTTCTACATATGGTATTTTATCTGGTAGACCTTTTTCCAAAGAATTAACCTCCAAAACATTGTTAAAATATATATTTAAACATCATAGAACACTTTTCATTGATTTGGTGACATGTATACATGTACAATATATCCTTGTGTTGATTTGTTTCTGATGTAACAAATCAAGCTTTCCTGTTTTATGAATGTGTATAAATTATAAATACATGTACATGTACATATAAGCTCACATAAAACACTTATTTCACATCATCGCAAACCACGTCCTGTTTTGTGGTAGAAATAATAACTCTGGTTTGCAAGAATGGCATTTCAGAGCATGATTTTTTAATTCTACTCTCTAGCTTACATTTGACTTTACAGTGCTTTGTGTGCCATCTAGTGACTACAGATAGACATGACAAATGTCTGTTAGAAGATAATGTAGTGGACATACACTTACTATCAATATGCTCAGGACTTAGTATAACTATAAACTATGCACAGAGCCACCAATGGTCAATGCTATAATTCGCATAAGTCCATTTTTTTGTAGATCTGTAGGGCCTTAATTTAAAATAAAACTAAGAGATGTAGACACCCCCCCCCCCCCCCACCCCCGATCTTTGGTAGATACACTCTTTCTGGCATGCAACAAAAGTGCCCTCTTGTGAAAAGATTCTAGCAAGAACAGTACAGTAAAGACATGAATGGGTCCAAACACTTAAAAATGACATGATTAAATTCCATTTCTAAAAACTTTGGATTTTTGTAAATGTTTGGCAAAAACAAACTATGTGTATGAGAGAAACCTGACATGTGTAATAGTAGAAGAAATTAGACTGATATGTTTGTCAACGGTATGGGGCATTTGCTATTTAATATGCATTCATAAAATATGGAGATAACAGAGAGAAACTAGATTATTCTATTCTGGTTTACTATTAATTGTATTGCCTGTTGGGTACATGTAGTCTGATTTTGGAGCTGGTGTTGAATGTGCTACTCCGATAGCTCTCATATCTTGAGAAGATATTCAAGCTATCCAGAGGAGTAATAGTACCCAAAACAGAGGAACATGTGATATTCTACTCAGAGAAATAGTCCTTCACAATGACTGCAAACTCAAACAAATATAGTATCCAAGCCAAATTGCTATACAAATGACACAAATTTGTAACTTAATACAGCTGTATAAGTACTTACAAATGTACCTGTACATGTATACTATACATTTGTCCATATGGAACCCCTACTTCCTATCATCTGCAGTAACAGTATCAAACTGATTTTTACTACTAGCCAGTAGAAGACGTACATCGATATTACCATAATACAATGTTCACGGAACATCTACTAGAATAACTGAATTAAAGTTTTATAAAGTACACATACACAATGTACTACATTGTACCTGTATGTACATGTTTTGTATTTTCACCTGAGTACAAGAATCAAGCTTATACTCTCAGCTTAAAGATGTATGCCACTTTAAATACCCAGTAACAGTTAAACTCTAAAGTTATTTTTACTAATGTGGAAATCAATACAAAAATTGTGGAAAACAGTGCAAACGATTTCATTAAATGTTGTTTTACATTTCATTGAATCATAAATGTGACACCTGGCAACAATATATGGGCAAGGCATGAATGTTCCTCCTGAGATCAGTCTATGAGTACAAATCAAATGATTGCTAAAATGATACAGCAATGTTTCACTTTCGTATGCAGACTAGTTACTTAAATTTACATTCTGGTTTATGCTTGAAAGTATACAAAGTACTCTATGACTGACATCACATCACATCAACCTTCAGGTTTTATACTTAATCATAAATGCAAATAAGTAGGGGAAAGCATGTAGACACTAAATACCACAGATCCTCTTTGCTTTGGAGTTCTGTGTTTGGTCTGTTAAATATTGTTAATTTTGTAAAAATGTAAATGTGAGTTCACATAATTCTAATAGTGTACATGTGTATATGAAAAGTTCCCCCACTCATTTGAACTCAGTTATGCAATACTCTTTCACTGCCATGCTATACATTGTAGTACGGGTATGTAACGATACAAGTACATGTATTGTATAGTCACTGGTACATAATAGATCTATTTATACAAGATACAGTGATGAAGGAGTAAACTACGGTACATGTACAAGTATTAGGAGAAAAAACCCCAGACAATGTTAAAACTGCATAAAAGAGATTCTGCTGACCCATAGCATTTGATATCTTGTGCTTTCAGCAAGATATATCACTTTTAAGCCATACATCTTATGAGCAAGGTGGAAACATAAACCATTAAGCCTATGAGAAATGGTCTTAAACTGCCAAATTCTAAACTGACTGACTCCAGCAAGTCTTCAGTGGCTTCAAGAATAATTGAATACTCAAACAGGAAGATAGAATTGCACATTGACGTTGTCAGCATTACATCATTCAGTTGCCATGGAGATCAATGGTTTCTGCAGAGATCAAAGAAGACATCGCATTGTGTGCAGCTGACCAAATAGTTACACCTTGGCAACTAAAGTCCATTTGAAACTAGCTGCATAGAAACGTTGACAGTTTTTTCACTAAAAATCACTGAAAAATCAATTCACTGGTTTATTGATTATGCTGTTCGACATTCATTTTTACCAGCATGAATACAGCACAGCAGTTATGATGGCTGTTGTAATGCAGTCTCTCAACACATGATGATCACTATTTCAATATCTTTATGTCATCATAAAGCACATATTCAAAATTGTATTGAAAGTTTTATATCAGAGCTGTTTGCGGACTCAAATCAATATAATGTAGATATACTCTCCCTACCATTTTTCATCAATTTTCCAACACAAAAATAACTAAATCCATAACAAAAATGTGAAAACTATCTTATATTCTCTTTTGAACACATGATATTTGATAATGTACTATTGAAGTTCAATGTTTAAAAAATCTTCTAGGAAAATCAGGAAAATATAATTGTAAATAAGGATTACTACAATTAATATTATAATAATATATAAAAGATATACTTCCAGTAGAAGAAGAAGAAAGTTTTGACGACCAAAATATAGTAAACCTGGAAATTTTCGCTATATATTTATTTTCACTTATTTTGCTGAAAGCCAAACCACACAATAAGTACATGTAGTAACTAAAATGCCTTCTTATACAGGAACACAATCTAACAATCCAGTAATTAGCAAAAGTTAGTTTTTGAAAACTAGCTGAAGACTATAATTGCATAAATTTCTATTGGCACAAACATCTAGGTTGACAGTAGCTATTTGACCTTAATTGACAGAGACACACAGTACCCCATAATTGCCCTTTTTAGATGGGAAAACTAATATATCCACTATACATTTCTCTATATGTAAGTGCATACATAGACCCTACACGTGTAGGTTCATAACTGTATACTGAGATACAATGATTGCAGAAAATGGACTTTATTAAAATTATAATTGCAGAACATGTACTTCCTAAATGCTTATATTGATACATGTTAGGTCAATAGGTTTTTCTAGGGAACAGAGCCCTCTATATTCAAGCAGTCCAGATTTAAAGTGGCACAATCTGAGTTTTGAAAGTGTTTTACTCATGGACAGGTGATTTACATTTACATAAATCAATAATTAAACTGATCTAAAATGTACACATTGTAATGTTAAAGTGGAACATCACTCCAGGAAATATAGGTATTTTCATAAACTTTGGGTTCCGGAGAGTCATTTAATGATCTTACGTCACATAAATATCGCTTGGTTGCCAAGAGACAACAAATAGAAACTTTTTTTTCACCTCTATTGTTCTAAGTGGTCTTGGCAGACATGAATATTTGTTAGATGAATAATGCATATTCATGACAATTTGTTCGAGGGAAATAAGCACTTAGGAATCACGAATATCCATTTTCCCCCAATCCATATTCATGTCACCTGAGCCCCATATTAAAAGGCAACAGTGTACATGCTATAGAAGGACCACTAGAGGTGAAAATGAGTTTCAATTTGGTGTTTCTATGCAACCAAACAAAATTTATGTGCTGTGGACTCATGAACCAGAATCCAAAGTTTCTGAAAATACCACTGTGAAAGTTTATTTCCTGAAGTGGTGTTTCCCTTTAAAGCAGATGTATGTCATAGCATTAGAAATAATTTTCTGCTTCAGCTAGCACAACTAAGGCATAAAGGGGTTTTGACATTTATAATTCTACATGTATATATGCAACATTTTAAACTTTCTTGTAAGAGCTGTAGCAAAAACAAAATGTATTAAATTTCAAACGAGAGACTTGGTGTCTGGTTTTCGTTTAGCAAGTGTTAGACTAAACTTCCATTCATTTTGTTTACTTTTAGTGTTTTATTCTTTGTCAATGTCTGTGTATGTATTATTTCAATTGTTCGTTATGTTAACTATAGGTATTGCTTTGTTTGTTTGTTAGTTAGTTTGTTTGTTTGTTTTTTATATAATCTTTGCTGTCTATCTATGTTTCAAAGTAGGCATTGCAGTTTCTCCTTGAGATAGTACACTGTAATAAAGCATACTCTATGGTAGGTAGCAAAAATTACCCCTCTTGACATATATTTGTAAAAAGTCAGGTTTGCTCTTTGTGGAATTATCATAGTAAGAAAAACATAAATTTTACATGTAAGTGCATGTGTGCAGTAGTTATTCTGCGCAATCGAAAAAATTGTGAAAACATGTAGTTAAAGATACCAGCACTTAAAATAGAAATATAATGCTGGCTTTTGTCTTTCTTCAATCAGCATTTGGGAATATTACATGTTAGGATTACCGGATCAATCAATATGCTCATTTTGTACATGCATGTAGGTTGTTATAAGATCTGATTAAGTTTTTGTCATGATATATCCATACGATAACTTGTACATTCAAGGCTATCATTTACCCAGGTCTCATCATAGCCATAATCCGGGAGGAAATAAAGGCAATGCACTGATTCTGATTAGGATGGTATTTATCAAACTCTCTTGAGAGTAATTCAGGTGGACACAGAATAAAAAGAGTAGGCAGGACTGTCTTTCATCATCACACACACTAGAGCTACATGTATATGCTTTTTGAAAAATGTTCCTGGCACAAAAAAAGGACCTCAAAAGTTATCAAAGAAAATTCCTTTCATCAAATCTGAATTAGCACTTTCTGAGTCAAATAATTGGTACATCCTTGTAGTTGGAATAACGAACAAATACAAACTGACATCTTGTATTTATCATCTTTAGGGGTGTATGTACAAATTATTTTAATTTCTATATCACGTTTACTTTGATTTTGAATCTGAGTCTGTACTGCAATATTTATTCTTTCATTTTTGTAAATAAAGGAGAAGAGGTCAATGTCTTTGACTAATGGCTTTGGGAATAGTTTCAGATAGGCAAAATTTGGTTATCAAACAAGTGTGAAAATATTATTAATTTATGGTTGTCTAGTGAATACAATGTAGATAAAATAGTATAATTCTCAATATACTATCATTACTTCTAAAATACACAACTATCTTACCAACATTCGACAGTTGACTTAGGATTTCCAACAAACAGGTGACACCATGTTAAGACATCATGGGTCATGGTCTCAAGTAAAACAAATGTGTGCATGATCATGAGTGTGATAAACAGCTGACTAAAATGGAGGACACACACAAGAAGCTTGTCTCCGCGACCTCCGGTTTGTATGAAGTCAGTGACACTGAAAATCCCAGCCAAAAATGTATAAAGTTGTAATCTGGGGAAATGAATCCACTGAGGTATTATGATCACAAATTACTAGCAAAGACCATGATTGTATTTCCCTCTCAAAGCTATATATGTAATATTTCCAATTATATAAATTACTAACAGAAACAGTTAGTACAACAAGTCAGGTATGATAAATTTGAGCCTAAAAGCAATTTCATATATTACTGTGTTTTATGAGATTAAGTACGTCTAGCCCTGTAGTGAGTAAATGTACATGGTTTGCAGGCTATACTCTAAGCAAAATAAATGTAAATCAGTGTACATAAATGGTTGTGATATTCTGTGATTGAAAGGATTTTTTATTTTAAAAAAAAAAATCAAATATAGGCTAATAGAAAAATACATCATTTCTATGTATAACGTAGCATGACTAAAAGCTACATGTTACCTATTATTGGATGAGGTGAAATATTACCCACAGGTAATACACTCACATTAAGTACAATATTTGGTTGTTCCAGCAGAGTTGGATTGTAATGTGTCCTATATGACGTTAGCATATAAGTGTTCATACGAGAATAAAGATATACAACGAAAAAAGATACATGACATGAAATATAACTTTAAAGTACTTATTTGTAAAACTAAAGTTATCTTCATTCACTTAGCGATCCATATGTGCTAAACATTGATAAAGATCTCAAAACATCTGTATTAAATACTTCTTTAGGGACTTTTTTTTTTACAAATCATCACTATCAATACAACTTCCAATGTACAAATGTGCAAGTCATTATATCAAATGTATGTATGTATGTACATACATGTATGCATGCATGTATGTGCTTATATCCATGTACGTACATACGTACATGTATGTAATTATGTATGTATGTATGTTTGTATGTACATATGTATGTATGTATGTATGTATGTATGTATGTACATGTATGTATGTATGTACGAACGTACGTACGTACGTATGTACTTACATCATCACATATGCATGCATGTACGCACAAATGTACAGTACGTACACATGTATGTAAGTATGTAATGTATGTATGCATGTGTATATATGTATGTATGTATGTATATGTATGTATGTATGTATGTATGTATGTATGTATGTATGTATGTATGTATGTGTATATATGTATGTATGTATGTATGTATGTATGTATGTATGCATGTGTATATATGTATGTATGTATGTATATGTATGTATGTATGTATGTATGTATGTATGTATGTATGTATGTATGTTTAATAAAATCTAATCTAATCTTATCTAATCAAATTTTCTTATATAGCGCATTCCATATAACTATCACAATGCGCTTTACAAAGCACAGAAAATCGAGTACAAAAACAGACTCCTTTTGCAAGGATGTCTAATGTATGTATTTGACCATCATCATTGATTATACTATATACATGTACATGTACACATACATACATACAATATCAGTTTTCCTCTTCAAGGATATGTTGGTTGAAAAAGCCACTGAGCTGGTTTTCAAAACCTAAAAGTAGATTTATCATTGTATTTTTACCTTACTATACCCACACAAAGTATACATTCACCATCACAAACTACAGATACAGCTCCAGGTTATGCTAGTCATGTTCACCACCACAAACTACAGACACAACGCCTGGTTATGCCAGTCCTGTTCACCACTACAAACTATAGACAACTTCTGGTTATGCTGTAAGATTCAAGATCTTGAAGTTGAAAAAAAAACACAATCAATATCTCTCACTCACAGCAGAGTACATGTAATGAATTCTGACAGGTAATAATGTGTATAATTCTGTAAATTGAAAATAAAACCCGATTTTCATTTTCTGGCTTTACAGTAATCAAAACCTGATGAATCATATATTAAATGTTTTTTATGTTGTGGATTTAATATTTTTGCACGGATAAATCACACACTGTCATGGAAATCCTGCCTGTAATTTTCATCATATAATTTTCATTAGCAAATAAGTAGCCATAAAAATATGAAACACCAGGTGCAGATTTATGTTATGGCCTGCTAAGATTTGGTATTGCCCATCTTTTAACATGCAAAAATAGTGCCAATGGTGTTGCAGTACAACTGAATATACTGCAACTCATTTACAGTATTGTCATTGTTACTCAAATTGATCACATTATCAGTGTTACAGTGGGTAGACACCCATCATGGAACATCCCCATCAAGTACAAAACAAATCTGCCCAATAGTTTCTACAATTTCTGAATGAAAATCATGTGATCACACTTCATTTAGCTATGGTGCAATCAGCCTAGGTGTCATTTACGTTGTAACACACTTCACCATGAGTATAGTACTACTAAACCTTAGTTCAGTCAGGCTAAAAATGGAGACAGCACTCTCAAATTGGCACCAGCAGTCTGCCTACTTTTACGACTTAATAAATTATCTAAAATTTATGATCTCAAACAACATTGACTGCAAGTTCTCCCAAGCATAAATTGTCTTCAGCTGTAATGAACACAACCATTCACTTTAGAATTCATCCATGTTCAATGTTAAAACAAAAAAGAAACAATTTGTTTTTTGATTAAGGAAAGTCATCTGAGAATTCTACATTAATCCACAGGTTGTCAGAGGTGGGTACCAAGCAGGTCAAAGATGGTAATCACACATGCATTTTTCATACTGCACAAGTCATTTGCAGATGCCATTACCTGATCACTCATTGATCCCCAGAGAGCAGACAAAAGATAGGGACTATGATGTTGCCATTAAACAGTATTATCACAGGACAGGAAATTGGCTGCGAGATTGATGCTAATTGCTTTTGGGAAACCCCCCTTACATTTAGTACAACTAGAGATAACACTTACAGATAACTCAATCATCCCATGAGATCTCCTTCTGTCCTTAACCACTCTAATGAATTTGTAATACTTACAAGAGTAGACTCAAAAGGCATCTTCAGGATTTGTTTCTTGACCATGGTCTTAACCATCTGGTCAATGTCCTGTCTTGGTGGTTAGCTAACTTTTACCCTGTGTTATTAGCCAAGTGGTGAACGTGCTGCCTAGATGATGTGCTAACTTTCACCATGGTCTCAACCATTTGGATAATATCCCGTCTAGATGGTTTGCTAACTATAATGCCCATGGTATTTACCCATTTGGCCAATGTCCTGCCTAGATGGTTTGCCAACTACATGACTTATATATTTCCTTGTTATTAATAATTTTTTCAATATCTTGCCTAGGGAATTTGCCAATATTTACCATGGTTTTAGAACATTTGGTCAATGACCTTCCTAGGTGGTTTGCTAAATTTTACCATGTATTCATCATTTAGGCAATGTCCTGATGATTTACCCTCCTTTACCATTCTATGAACCATTTGGTTTTTGTTGGTGTATTTCACAATTAACAAACTCCTATGTGACAAAGAGTGATGGAAATTTCACTTATTTAAGTGATGGAAGCCTTTTCTGTTATTGCCCAGTTACCATTCTATCAATGTCACTTGATCTAAAGATGTTGTTCCCCCAGTCTTAGAAAGTAACTACATGTAACAACACTTAATATCTAATAACATGCAAAAAATACCTATTAATAGTGATACTCATTTGATTGAACAATCTTTGGTGTTATTTTGATGTAGTGGATGAACTACATGCAATGTACAGAACTTTGTAATAAACCTTTCTGCACAAGTTGTAAGCTTCTGTTCAGTATAATCTGCAAAACAAATCTGCAGCCTGTCTTTCCAATTATTGCAACCATTCAGTGACAAGTGGTAACATGTATTTAGTAATTCAAGACATGTTTTAACAAACCCTATTATCTCAGTGAGTTGGAAATAATGTAGTGCATAGACATGCATTTGTTTGACCAATTGCACCACATCGTTTGAATTTCAATCATCCTGACAGGGGACATCGACAAAATGTAGATTACAGTAAGCACACTGTCACCACAAAACAAACATGCTGATTCTACGCTGACACAAAACTTGATGGAACAGTATTGCCTGTAATTGCTTTGGGTGACTTTACTTAAATCTGTTTCTCATGACACAACTAACCCTACAATATCCAATCTGGCGAAATAATTAAAAAAAAATTCATGCTGCCTCTACCGGTATGTCATGATTAGACAAGATCACAACATAGCTGATTATATGATGGCCACCCCACGAGTGCATATCTGAGCAAAACTTATCATTTATTGCTGAAATTTGATAAAACTTTAATAATAAAACAAATAGTTCAAAGTTTCTTTCTGACTTTCATTGTGATTTCTAACATTTTATATGTACCGTCTACAAAACATTCAATAATTCATCAGGTACATGTAAATTATAAGGTTCTATTTTCAATCCAACTTCATTGCTTGATCTTATTATGTAGATTGTTTTCGGGATTATACGAAGGAGTAATAAAACTGTGCCTGATATGTACTAAAGATTGGTTGTGCCAGTGTGCGCACATTCTAGTGATATTTGTAAAGCAGTGAAATACTGAACACATTACTGCATACAAATGTTGGAAATGATATACATATGAGCAGACGACCAAGCTTTATAAATGAAAGTGGATGCTTGCACATTTACATTTTTTGCACAAGCATAACAGGACCACATGCCAAGTTAGTTCAGGAGTGAGAAATCATGGGTATTACATAATTAGCACTCATGCTAGCAGTATTTTCTGTTGCTCCACTCATGAAAGTATGGCCACAGACAACTGCAAGCAAATATCCCAACTACCCACAATTGCACTCACATGTTATTTTATTCTGTTATATTATACCTGATATGTACAAGATTGCTCATGAATTGGTTATGGGGGACATTGGGGATTTAAAGTCGATAGCGCAGATGGTACATAAAAATCAAGGATGACTTGATGGATGTAAATGATTGATTGCCAACTGAGATTTAGAATGTACCTGGTTCTCAGAACATACATGCAAATGTATACATGTACAGGTATAAAGATGATGATTAAATACTAGATTCAAAAACATGTGCATTTTTAGTTTGTAGAATTATGGCAATATTTGCTTTCTACATGCACATACAATGTAGAAAAGACAGTACTGGTGTAAGTCTAGTACTATCAATCATTACGTCTTTCCAATACTTCAGTGTGAGGATTCAGCTCAGGAAAGGTTATTCCCAAAATGTCAGCTATTCTTAACTTTGTTGCACTATGCACATAATATCTTAGTAAGTTTTTAGAACTGGCTATTTCCCTATCTTATACATGTACATGTACAATAATTGTGATGGGACCTTGGTCATATACTTGGGGAAGTCATCTAGGTACATGTGGACTTTACCTATATTTTGTACTTCACAAAAAGACTGATGAACATACACATACATGTACATGTAGAGTTAGACAGACAGACCATTACTGTAACCAATTGCCTCAGGCATTACTAAAACTTTGTTCGATGTGCTGTATACAAATGACCCTAAATTGCCAGAGGACACAAATTGTCTGTAATCCCCAATTTCCCCTGCACTAAGCAATTTACCTCATATGAACTGATCAAATATTACGGCATATTATCAAATTAAAATTATTTCGTCATCTCCTCTAGCTAACCATATAAAAAAAATTACCTTTATCAACTTCAGTCATTACTGTTATCATTGACTTACCTAGACATTTCATAGATATCCAACATTTAGATGTACTGTTTCTGATAAGCAACAAAGTGGAATTTTATGTATTAAGTGTAGCTGGTTACATGGACAATCAGATGGCACACATGTACAGATAGACAGAATCATTTACTTACACATCAACTACACATACATTGACTTAAATGGAGTAGGTCCACATTATGCCAGTCCTGTTCACCATCACAAACTTCAGATACAACTCCAGGTTATGCTAGTTGTGTTCACCACCACAAACTACAGACACAACTCCTGGTTATGCCAGTACTGTTCATCATCACAAATTACAGACAAAAATCCTGGTTATGCCAGTACTGTTCATCATCACAAATTAGACACAACTCCTGGTTATGCCAGTCCTGTTCACCATCACAAACTACAGACACAACTCCTGGTTATGCCAGTCCTGCTCACCACCACAAACTACAGACACAGTTCCAGGTTACGCCAGTCCTGTTCACCATCACAAACTACAGACACAGCTCCAGGTTATGCGAGTCGTGTTAACCACCACAAACTACAGACACAGCTCCAGGTTATGCCAGTCCTGTTCACCATCACAAACTACAGATAAAGCTCCAGGTTATGCCATTCCTTTTCACCATCACAAACTACAGACATACCTTCAGATTATGCAAGTCCTGTTCACCATCAAAAACTACAGATACAGCTCCAGGTTATGCTAGTCATGTTCACCACCACAAACTACAGACACAGCGCCTGGTTATGCCAGTCCTGTTCACCACTACAAACTATAGACATAACTTCTGGTTATGCTAGTCCTGTTCACCATCACAAACTACAGACACAACTCCTGATTATAATACATGTGTACCTTAAACCTACTTTTTTGGTCTATAAACTCTCATTTGGGATGAATTTTTAAATGTAATGTTAATTTCAGTTAAATTTACTTTCCTTGTGACATCAATGAATAACAGCTTATGTTTATTATCCACAATGCACAACTTTTACTTTTTTATTATTTTTTTCTAAAATTGCTACAAATTGGAGCAACAATTTGAATTGGTCAATCTTTTGGGGACAATCAAGATATTTAAACAAGGGCCTCAATGGAAAGAAGCCAATCCCTCAATGCATTGACTTGTTTGTGATACTTATTGAGTTTCATCCTGAATAAAGAAATTTAATGCTAATAATTACCATGTGAATGTGTACCGCCACAGTCATATCATTTAGAAATTTCTTGAGACATCAATTATTGTCTACTCAATCTGATAGATAATTCATCTTAATTGTCAGTTCAGATAACAAAATTCATTAATAAGGGTACTATTATTCTTCCTCAGTTTTCATGATCAAACATCATTAAAAGGTATGCACTTTACAGTATGTCATGCCTAAAGTCAGTTCACTGCAATTGTACTGTCCTAGCTATGTTTGTATTACATGAACTGTAATGCAGTTCATAACCATGATCTAGGTAAATATCCTCCTCCTGTCATTCCCTAACATCATAAAATTAACTTAATAAATATTTGTCAAAATTAAAGAAAAAGTGATAATATTGGCAAGAAGATATATTTTGATATTTCTGTGCTGTGTACATATAGTTTATGGTGAAAGAGCTACTGAATCTAATAAGTACCACATTCAAGTAAAAAAAATGGTGCATGTGATTTGTTATCACAAGTACTAAACCTAATATCTTTTTTATCTATCTAAGAACATAATATAATAATCCTATTTATCAAGCTCATTAATTTCAGTCATCTTGATTTTCATCTTAAAAGTTTACTATTTAATTTCCCTGAAGTTATTCAGTTCATGCATATACACATTATACTCTTGATATTATCTTCATCAATGTAATGTAATGCAGAGCAAAGGGCATGAGAAAACCTTTGAAATCCACCTGTGTAAATGTTGAATAAATACACACAGATGTTACATACAATACCAAATGAACTCATCCACAGGGCTTGACATTTCTCCAGTTCAATAGACAATTCATGCGTCATCTGCACATGTTGCCAGGCAATATATGTTTTTTCATCAACCATGACCAAATTGGTAATTTTCATCGGCAAGCGAGTAAATTGAAAACTATTAACACCTAATTCACAGTGCATCACACTGTCTATTAACTGATCTAAATGTATGCCTGGGGAAACAATTCATTTCAATTTGGTGCGTTTTAGATCCCTTTTATTTTAAATTGCATACGATCTCTAAGCAATTATGTGAGGTAATTTACAAATGTATACTCACAAGGACATTTAACAAAAGAACAGACTTGATTTTTTTAAGGTAGAATATGAGCAGTGGTTACAATGATTTATATTAAGTCATTCTTAAATTAAAACTTACAATAAAACTTTTAATTTCATCCAGCATATGTCTGTACCAAATTATCTATAATGCAAATATGAAGTCTTGCTATAAATGAATTTGATCTTATTTTCCATAAATGAAATACACAATATACTATTTACTAATATTCAATACATGTACATGAAATAGTCATATTCATGCCAAAGATAATTTTATATTGAACCAAACCATATTTGATCTATGTGCAAAATTGATATTCATACAAAATGCAAATTTAATATAAAATCCAATCATTGTGTATGACTCGTGTCTTATTTGATTTTATGGAAATTGAATTACTTCATTTTTCTGTTGAAAATAACACAGGCTGCATCTTAGCTCTGTCAACATTACATGTATACATGTATAACTGTGCTGTAAACCATCTAAATCAAAATGGTGTGTTATAAAACATCAAATAGTTGTATCTCAGGATATAATTTCATAAAGTTAATGAAAAGCTATAATTTTAGTTATTTCATAAATATTAATTATGTGAAGCATGGCCAAACTATTTAACCATATTTCTAATCGTGTCTGGTTCAAGGCTGAGCAGTATTCACAGTTTTACTTATATGTACCTATCATTGTTTTCTTGTGGCTATTTGTCTTTTAGTATATGTCGAGTAACGGTATATTGGACCACCCAGTTATGCAATCTTGTTTTCAATGGAGAAAGTGATGATGTTGTAGCTGTCCGCATATTCCAGTACTAACCGAAATTGACCCAGAACTCTTTTGTCATATTGACTGAAATCAACCTGGAACCATTTTGACATGCAGAAACAAAACGAACATTTCTGTACATCAAAATCAACATTTACTTGTGAGGAATACATGTTTATAAATGGAAATTCTGCTGTAAAACACACTCACGCTACTAACATTGTGTCGGAATACTACTTTGCAACAATGTCGGTTCTTATAAACTTCACACTCTGCAACAGTTTAAGCTGTTTGCAGTGTAATTTTTGGAAGAACGGCAAGCTTTTCAAAACAATCGGACCCATGGAGAACACGTCACTTGACATACAACATCACACTCTACCGGTATTTTGATGGCAGCTCTGCTATTTTGTACACATAACATGTGTAATATGGTATGATTATCTGGCATTGTGAAGTTATCCTGAACACGATGATGACCAAAAACTTCAGTTCAGTTGTGCTAAAAATATATCTGATTCAGTAAATGAACCATTGTAGCCAAATATACCAGTAGCTGCTTGATCAGTGAAATGTCCCAGTTGCTGCCAAGTCAGGTTTAAAGGTGTTACTTATTTTGGACCTTAAAATCAAAGTTCCCATAAAAAAATTATCTACTGTTCTGGTACATTTTATAAGTTTCTATTCTATCTATATCACAGTGTATCACTAAGTATCACAGTGATATTTTATCTTTATGATCATGTAAATGTTTTTTTCTCTCTTAAAAGCATAGTAATAAATTATCTAACCTTTATCAGAAAATCAATGAAATATCATTTTTGGTATCATATTTAGCAGAACATTGTAACTATATCATTCATTTGTTTTATTGTAATTTGATAAATGACATACAGACCACAGGGTAATACATGCTATTATTACAGGGCATAAAAAAACAGTTGTGGGAGGCAAAATATATCTATTGACAGTTTTTTAAATTCAATACGACATACCATTATATCAACATCATTAATAAGGTTGTGTTTAACCTTTACGATAAAACCCATGAAATTATCATTTTGGTCAATTTAAGTAGACCATTATGACTGGATCATTTTCATTGTATTTCAACAACTCTGTAATTTGATGACCACAGGATTATAAAGTGCATATAACAGTTGTGGAAGTTGAAATATATCTAACAGTAATGTCATTCAAACTATTATTACAACAACATCTAATAAACATTTAACATCTATTTTCCATTCATTCATATTTGTGCAAGGTTTGAATGAAATCAGATTGTGGACAACTTACCAAGTACATTAACATGGATATCACCTCATTTTATATTCCTGATATCAGATTTTGTTTCATCCCAACCATCATTTGATGAAATGATCGATGTACATGTGTCTAGTACCGTAAATAAAAAGAAGTTTTTATATACTATTAGTGCTTTCCAACACTGCTCAAAGTTCTTCTTGATTATTACCCCTGACACAGACTTTGGCATAAAACAATAACCCCTTATACTTACTAAACTCTATTCAGCTCAGAGGATTACCTGCAGAGCATTGAGCTTGCCTACTAGGTTCCCATTTATATTACATGTATATGTACAAAATGTATATAGAAGGTTTGACTGGGGAGGGGAATAATAGTCATTCCAGTCTTGATATTTTCAGCCATCCAGAAACAAATGACAGCAGCGAGGCTTGCAAACCCAAAATTTGCAAGTTTCAGCAAGCCAACAAAACATACATGAAAGGCTTGAAATTAGCAGTTGTAAAGGGATACATGTACAGACCACCAACATTGTATCTTGAATGCAAAATCTGTGGTAGTCTTAAAATCAATGGAAATCAATGGGAAATTGTACCTGACAAGTTCACTTGGAGAAATTTTATTACCAAGCCCAAAAGTTAAATTCAAGCCATGACCATTTGAAAAAGAAGAAGAAGAAAACCCTCCTACATGTAGAATGCATTTTATTTGCTTGCATTGGTTTGTAGCTTAAAATTTGTTTAAATTAAAAGTTTTTTAAAAAAGTAAGGTGTATGTGTACATAATGATACTTTCAGTATTATTAGTGTCTGAGAAGGGATGTTAGTTATAAATCTGCCAGTGCAAAAGATCGATGCTCTTGTACCCTTTGTCCACCATATCTAAAGCAGTCATTTCATTAGCTATCAACTCTGGCATGTTTAATCTACTAAGCTATGATGCATGCCTTCCTAACATTCAATAGAACAGTGCAACTTGATGCGCATACAAATTGTATAGCCATCGGTAGTGATACTTTATATACTGAGGGTGTTAATAAATCTATCCATTACAAAAGAAAACATAAATTGAATCTTCCTGACAGAGACAGATCTCTAACTTGACTATGGTAACCACTTTGTAGCAAAATGTCACCAGCAGTTTAAACATCACTTTCTTTCCAACACGTCACAATTACTTTTTCTAGAGTCTTGAATTTATTTCCGACTCTTTACAGAGTAGGCAATCAAGTCAAATCTAGTCATTTAAAGTCAGATAAGGTCAAAATTCAAAGAAATTGATGGGAGCTTTTTCAGTCTGACTTTTTCTTCATTCTGCCCATGACTAAATTTTAAACCTACAATTTGTTCTCAATACAAGAATTTCAAGGAGAGAATCGGTTTTATCACCGTAGCACTCTAAAATGGTAGATGATCTCCATTAACATTTATGGGGTCTATTATCATCTTTATTCTTACATGTAAATACAGTTATTTCCATGTACATTTTATATAAAAACATCACACACTTCTGATTACACTTCGACTATACCAAAGTTTTAACATAAAGTTATATGTCCATGATGAAAAGGACACCATGACAAGATCATACAAGAAATAAAATGGATTACATACTTAATATGTAGATCTTAATCGTAATTTATTAGCTTAGTACATGGATATTGATGCATAAATGTGGAATGTATCTATTTTTATCCTCAATTTCTCATATAAGAACTTGTTTGTTCTATTACAGTACAACTATTATATGACACGACAATATATCAGAGTAGGTTAAATGTCAGACTCACATTTCTGTTCTCGTTTACATTACAGTGGTATTTGCACCAAAGCCTGATAAATGGTGAATCAGATGTCTCTTTTAAAAGCATAGCTGGTTGCAATTGATGAATGAAAAAATACTCACATACACTTACTATAATCCATCCATCCATCCATCCATCCATTTGAGCTCATGTGCACAACCAAACACACGCGCACACACACACACACAAATGTCATATACATAACTTATATCCATGTATATATACATGTACACTGTAAATGCATGCATTTTGTATGTATGTAGTTACATACATACATACATACATACATACGTACGTACATACATACACTGTAAATGCATGCATTATGTATGTATGTATGTATGTATACCTTTATGTACTACCGGTATACATACATACATACATGTACATACAGTCATCCATACATATATGTACTGTACAAGAAAAGTAAGACATTTGCCATTACACATAAGCCTGGCTTTTATATACAAATATACAATCATGTACATTGTATATTATACTTTTACTTAACATATTTATTGTACTTTTGACATTTACACATGTCAATAATTTGTTCAATTTTATCTACATGTACAAACCTGGCTGTATCAACTTTAACACCAGTTTATTGACATCCAGCAATAAGACGCCACAGAGACATCAATACAGAGAAGACATCAATAAAATTGTTGGACTTATGAAAATATCAATACCATCAGCCTGCAGAGAAAGGTCAATTCTGTCTAGACAAGTATTGATCATTGTCAGTTCACTGGACTGGAAGATGTACAAATGACACTATGCGAAGTACGTGACTGATATGATTAATTGCATCTCTCAACAGGTTGAAACTAGATGAGAGAGACTAATATAGTTTGTAGTTGTTGGAGAAGGGAATGTTATATCACATGAATGATTTCTGTCAACTAAGTTACACCAGTATACATGTATTGATAAGGCGAAAAAAAGTGCTCGCTACAACCTTTCTTGATATTCTGGATTGAGACTCTGGTATACATGTACATTGGCATGACTTATCAGCAATCATGCAATGAAAATGTTAATGGAGAAAAATTGTTGGCAGTGACTGAGTTTCTTCCACCTGAAGATAATGCTGATGATATGATACTAGGGCTGATATCAGTAATAACCTCACTCATATGCCTTTTACATCCACACATTTTTCAGAATCAAGTTAGCAATGAGAATAATGTTAAATAACTTCTTTAGAGTCTATACCAGTATGCATGTATTGATAAGGTAATTGGGTTGATATCAGTAATAACCTCTCTCAAATACATTTTGTATTATGTACATTTACATTGATACCAGAATGGAGTTAGTGAAAGAAAACAATACATGTACCAGTATGTTGATGACTTCTTTATATATTATTGATAAGATAGAGCTGATATCAAATAACTTCTCTCAACTACATGTATATGCAGTCCAGAATGAAGTTAGCATAGAGAATGCTATGTTTATGACTTCTTTATAGTCTACACCAGTACACAATTGATAAAAAGATAGGACTGATATCAGTTTTAACCTCTCTCGTCTCTCTACACAAACCATATGGAATTGAAGAATGAAATATCATCACTTGAACGGCTTCAAAATCTTTTAATATATTTATATCATGAAACCAAGTTAATGAAGCTCTTTGGATCCTGTCGACCAGTTTATGGCAAAGAAGATGTATTCAATAACTTCTCTCAATCACTGGTCAACAAATGATGTCACTCAGATGACAGCAAATCATTTCTCAAAAGTTTTCTAGGGTTATTTCTCATTGGTTACAGATGTCTTCTAGGGTTCATTTCTCATTGGCTACAGAGTGTTCTTCTTGGGTTCATTTCTCATTGGCCACAGAGTGTTCTTCTAGGGTTCATTACTCATAGGCTACAGAGTGTTTTCCCATTGTTCATTTCTCATTGGCTACAGAGTGTCCTTTTAGTTTTCATTTCTCATTGGCCACAGAGTGTTCTTCTAGGGTTCACTTCTCATAGGCTACAGAGTGTTCTTCCAGGGTTCATTTCTCACTGGCCAGAGAGTGTTCTTTTAGTTTTCATTTCTCATTGGCCACAGAGTGTTCTTCTAGGGTTCATTTCACATACGCAACAGAGTGTTTTTCCATTGTTCATTTCTCACACACAGAGTGTTCAACATAACATATAAACAATTCCAGTTACATGTAGTACATGACCCACAATGTTATAATTGTTTCATGAAGGATTTATCATCTAGCACTACACTACCTGTAGCGCTAGTGCTTAATGCGCCCAAAGGGGTACACCTGTATTATGGGTTACTGTATCAAGCTCTGCCAAGGGCAATAATTGTGCAGCTCTATAGTTTTTGTATTATGGGACAATAAATAAATGTTTGCCCTATGACCTAAGAGTCATTAACATGTAATGTCCAAACACTGCTTCATTGCAGCAGGCTCACATCCAAGTCTGTTCCATTCATATATACCTTTCAAAATATAAAATATAATGATTTCAAAATATGAAATATAATGATTTTTGATGACCTCATCTTATCTCATAAAATAAATGACATAAATTATGGTTTAATGTTATAAATGCCAATAGATAGGTCATTTATGGAAAAATCTATATTCAAATATTTTTGAAAAATACAATGTAATAGGTCTCACAATTTTTCAAAATGAAGGGGTGACTTAATTTACATATTAATTTATAATATATTATTTGCATACTTTTCAGATTTTCACACTTGACAATTAAAAAAAAATGTTTTCAACCTGAAATATGACTTTTAAAAAAATCCTATTTTTAGCAATGATCCATTAAGCAAATGAGAAAACACATTAAAGGGAAAAAATTATATCAGTTCAAAAATTTCAAACTTTAATATTAGCATATTCATCATGGCTAAACATAGGGGTCACGCCAACACAAATAAAGGGGTGGCCCATGAAAACACAAGGGTGGTGCATCCCTCAAAAACCCCTTGTGGAAAACACTGAATATTGTGAAACTTTAAACATAACACATCATGCAATCTTCATAAACTAAACCCTTTTTTTTCAAAATTTAATACCAACATGATGGGAAATTATAGTTACTAATAGTTACTAATTATTTATTTCAGTAGAGGGCCACAGTCCATCATACATTTAGAATATGATAAATTTTTTTTTTAAATAACAGGACTGGTCATAAAGCTAATATGTACAATAAATAAAGGTCTTATAAGAAATGAAAACAATTGTAGGAGTCAAATTCATGCACATATAGACAAATTCTCTCGGGTTTTAAAAGACTTTAATATGAAAATTGCTAATGGAAGTATACGGTAGAGGGAATAAACTTTTCTACAATTGGAAAATTATGAAATTATTCTGCAATATATTGAACTTTGTCAACAGTGTTACATGTGTACAATGGACATAATAAAAGAAAAAGGTACCTTTTGTTGTCGGCCTGCTGTTTATTGCCGGTGACATTGAAATTGGAAACCAAATGTAACAAACTATTAAGAGCAGCAAAGTACGTAATCTCACACATTACAAATGTAGGTGAGCCTGATATGTAAATTTGAAAGCAGTGAATTACATTATTCACACTGTGTTCACTATACTACAGTGGGATCTTAATTGCATTTGCATAAGAAAGTATTACATGTATATTGGGTATGATTATATCTTCATGAATTTCAATGCATTCTGTAAGAAACCAATTTTTTCCCTATAAATGAAATCACTGCGGTAGTCTACGGCTTGCTATTCATGTCATAACTGGTTTTCCAGATTCCCATCAAAACATCTTTGTATCTATAAGATAAAAAATCCATCCTTTCGTGTTCAGAAAGAATTCAAACAGCTACTGCTGACTGCACTCATAGGGTTACTGCTGGCTACATTCATACAGCTACCGCTGGCAACAATGTAATCTGGTGAGATTCTCCGAAGTACACGTGTATGTAAGGGATTTCAAAGTTGACGTCAAAAGCTTCTTGAAAGGAAGCCAGCATGAACCAATTAATGACAGCTTGAATGTCTGTTATGTCCAATAGGACATGTTTTGAAGTAAACCTTATGATAAGAAAATGTCCGGAACTGTTATTATCAGCTTCCGAAGCTGATTGTCAGTTCTTATCTCTAAAATCTAAGTGCACTACTGCTAAATCTACAGAGAATTACATCTCATTGTGACAATAAATGAATAATATCCCTTAAAGAAAATTTTAACATCTTTAAATTTTGATACTCTACAACATTTAAAATATATCTGCCTATTATTTAAATATCTTTAAGATAGAATATATCACAAAGCAATTGAAAATATGGCTCTAAAAGCAGCGTAATTTTAAAAGACTAAGTTTATCAGATTTTCTACTGTACATGTACTGCATCTTTAAACTGACTGACATTCAGGTACTTTGTTCACATGAATTGATGCCAATTGGCTTTAATTGCATACATGTATATGACATAACTCTCGTGAGCTGGAGTAATTTTTCTGCTCCCCTGAGGGGCAAACATGTTCGAGAATTGCTGTCTGTAGGTGCTTTTGAAATAATACAAATCATTTGGCAACGTTGTTTCATTCATCAGTTGCATTCATTCATAAAATGAATCAGATATACATTTGTTAGAATATCCTACAAAGAAAAGTTTTGTAAAGAAAGTTTGTACCTTTATGGTGTTAGATTGAGGGTAAGCATTAATAACAATTGCCTTTTAATCCTGAATTTCCATTCAGATTATGTGCCTGTCTTGATAATCTCTGATTTACTATTCCCTAGGTACATGCATGCGAACTTGTCAATGGATACAGGGTTTACAGATAAGCTGCGATTAAATCGACTAGAGATTATCCACAAGTCTGTGGAATGCTTCACTGAATGGGTTGTCAAATGATGATGACAAACACACAATAATTCATATGATCCTACCATACATGTATATGTTATTTATTTTGGTAAAAACTCAGATAAACCTACATGTATGTCTCAAGCAGTTAAGTCCAAGAGTGACGCCAGCATCACAATAGATAGTGATAACAATGCAAATGTTATTGGCAAAAGGAGAGGAATCAAACTCAATGAGCGAGAAAGTTTCATCAATATCCAATAAGGGTATTACCTTGTACATGATGTGTACTAGAATTACATCAGATAGCTTTACATTTGTTATCTGAATTCTTCTGTTGAAAACACTAGATAATCTGACTTAACCAAAATGTTGTATAATCTGGTTATCATCATTACAGGCCAATACATGTATGTCTTGAACTGTTTGTTCACTATTAATCTGAAACATACTTTTTAATTCCTATTGCTACCTACATGTACACTGAATAGTGTGATTAGATAATGACAGCATTTCAACCAACTATTTTTTCATGTCTAAGTGTGAGATAAACTATATAACCAACATATTCTGATTTTAAAAACGCATGTGAAGTCTATATGAAATAAATTTAACTTGCAAGAGGTAATGAAAAAGTTGTATGCTGTTTAAATTTCCAGTCATGATGATTAATCACATTTTTTAGTAAGCCTACATGTATAATCCAGTCATGTGGGGATTGTGTTCTCGCGTTTTAGCCACTATGCCTGGCATTTTTCTATATTATAATGATTGTATATCCAAACCTAAAATTATATTTTATGATTTCCTGCAACAACGTTGAATATCGTAATAATGTTTACCTCATACAGCTCAATCCTCAAAGTTTGTTCTTGTCACATGGTGATGCTACTGACGTCATCTAACAGCAGGAAGAATTATAAACCATTAAGTCATTCGGAGAATCACATAGTCCTCAGTATGATTGGGTTTTAAGGAACTGGCAGTTTATGTTGTCATTTTCAAACCTGGTTAATGTTGTTTGGCCTCATATGGTTGTTTTTGATATCACTACTCTGATCACGCAACAACACTTGTGAACCTAAATCAAACAGACTTAGATATGTTGTGTCTGCTCGTTGGACATGGAACATGCCTACTCATGTTGTGTCTCCTCATTGGACATGGGACATGCCTACTCTTCAAGATGACATCATGGAATAAACCATTCAACAATAAAGGATGGGTCAGGTATGGGGGGGGGGGGGACCTGTTAAAGCATGTCTGAGTTATGACTTTGGACTTGACAACTACGCCAACAAAATGGCTGCCAGGTAGCAATATCGGATTGTATCACGACAAAAATGGATATGCACATGTATGTCCTAGAACACTGTGCTAATACCAACTTTGAATGAGATCTGTTCAAGCATGTCTGAGTTATGGCTTTGGACAGGAAACATTCGCAAACAAAATGGCTGCTAGGTGGCCATATTGGATCATATCATGAAACAAATTGACATGCATACGGTATGTATGCCATACATAAATAAAAATTTGAACCTGTTTTCTGGCCATAGATTTATTTAAGCAATAGGTTGTTAGAAAATTGCCAGACATGGTAGGGGAATACAAGAGGAAAATCCTCACACCACTTGATTTTAGGCTATACATTTATTTACTCCAGAAAGAAGTGAGAAATTATGGAGTTAATTGAGAATATTCAAGCTTTATGTTACATGTACATGGAGTGACACTTAATACTGTATTCATGTTCAACTTTGTGTGGAATTACTTGCCAATACCAATCAAGTCATCATTATTATCAAATATTGTCATGCATTGATTTTGAATTGTGACTAAGAATGTGAGAAAAGATGACATACAGAATGGTTAATGTAATCTAAATAAACTTTTCTGATAAAAATCAAAAGAAACTTCTGGATATTTCATAAACGTGTACTTTTAATACTACCCTAACAAAAATGTACATGTACATGACTTATAAGAGTCATCAACATAGAAAAGTGTTCACAGTCAAGAATTTTCTTTTTTAATATGTGAGATAAATGCACTTTAGTTTATTCAAAGTTAATGTACTTCCTATATTTAGTATGTGGTTGAGGTTGTTGATTGTAAGCCATTGTGAGTCAAGCCTTTAAAGTGGTGAATGTGATTCAAATTCAGAGGACGGATGTCGTTGGCAACAAGAAAGAATTCAGAAAACATATATATATAACTGTCTTTAACAAAAACACAAACCTCCTAGATTACTTGCGGAACAGATGGCAATGAAGTTCTACTGGTATTCAGTTTCTAGAAGTCTATTGAGCTGCTGTGATCTTTGTAAAACCTGCTGTTTTCAACGATTGCACTTATAACACCCACATCACCAACACATTACTTCGATCTCGACTTCGATCTTTAAGGTCTTATATATTCGAAACCTTCTTTTAAATGGAAGTTGCATATTGTTGAGGAAATTAAATATTGATTTTGATCTGTCAAGCTCTTTCTGTGATAGTTCGTCGTGCACAGCTGAGTTTGATTTCAATCTTTACATTTGTCATTTCCTTTCCTACAGTTTATCTTTAATTGCCAATGGATCCCTTCAGATATTCAATATACTTTTATTTCCCAATGTTGGAGTGAGTAGCTTTGCATGTTTCGTCTGCCTGAATAATTATACATGAATAGTAATTGAATGCTTTTTAATAACTAAACTCAACAAACAGAGACATGTTCAGACCTCAAATAGGATGACTTTCCCTTCAAAGATATACAGTGGTACATGTAGGCCTATACATTTCTGATAAGCCAATCATTGTACAATAGAGAACTTGCAAACCCGCCATATTGAATGTTGTATTATTGGAAATGTGATAATAAATACTAATCAATTTTAGTATTGTAAACAATGTTGATGCATTGTTTGTAACCAAAAATAATCAATTCATAGTTACCCTGATAATTGTGGGAGGTTAATTTTATCAGTGGCTCCAGATTAGGTATTATGATAACCACAGATAATCCCATAGTCCTTTGCATCTGAGCATGCTCAGTCTGGATTGCAAGTTCCCTATTGCCAAGATATGTCCTACACTGTATGTATCACAGGAGTCAGGGTTCTAGTTCAGACAAGTCTGCTAACTATATTGCAACACACAGCAATAATCAACTTTTGAAACCCATGTTTCAAAGATATTCTTACCAACATTCAAGAAGTTAGACATGAAGTATGTAAAGACAGAAAATTAACACTCGATTTAAAATTCCATTTGTGACTTCAATTTTAACTAAGGTAGATTTTTCAATGTCCTCAGCATTGTAACAGGGAAATACCTGGGGTAAGACGTGTATATTTACATAGGGGAATACATGTACAGCAGTTATGCTCCCATGATATACATGTCTTTATCACTTACGATCAATATTCAAATATTTACATTTACATATTACATGTATCTTGTATTCAAGTACATTTGTATAACCTCTTTATCTTAACTGAAAGTATAATATTAAGACAATTTCTTAAATCTATGCAGCTTTGATCTTAATCTGAATGACACATCATCCTTTTAACATTCTCAAATATCTATGATTTCATTTAATTGGTCATTTTATCTTGATCAAAATTTCTCAGAAGACAAGGTCCAAGTCCAAATCTTCAATCGTCATTAAACATCTACCTTCTCATAAACTATCAAATATCTGTCTTGTTTGTAAGCTGTAATTTTATCTTAATCACAATAATGAGAACTTGTAAAGTTATAGCACAAATCCCCTTTTATCTCATTCAAGTATTACTCCTTTTGAAAAACTATCTGGACTTCAAGTCATCTTTTAATCTTATCTAAAATTAAGTCCTAGCTAAACAGAACCAAATCATTGCTAGAATCTCTGGCCAGAATGTTTACTTTAAATAAGTAATTTTCACCATCAGATAAAGTGTATTACAATACCATTTGAAAACTAGGATCGCCATGAGATAACCTCAGATGATGACAGATGACTATACTTTCATTATACAGCTACAATTAAAATAAAAAACCTGAAACAAAACGTCTGGCTCACCAAAAATCTTAAATAAAGTACAGCTACATTTCACCGTCTGACTCAACAAGAATCTTTCTAACTTGTTACATTTTATCATCTTGCTTGAGAAATATCTCTCATTCTTGATCCAGCTGAGCAAGGTTAGTACAGTTTTTGTTGCACCAGATGATAGATTTAGCAGTGTTAGTAGGTTTTTGTCACGCCAGATGATAAGTAAAATGTTGCAGTGTTAGTTGAGTTTTTGTCAAGCCAGACAACGGTTCAGGTTTCGTGATTTCAATTGTAGCTTCAAACTTTTGCTGAATTGATCTTCAGATTACGTCTTCTTAACACATACTTACAAAAATACGTACTGAACAACTCTACCACTTCATAATATTTCGAAATAGCTCATTAACCCACTTACATGTATATGTAGATACTACACACAGTCATGTTGCGATTATGATTGTATAGAAAAACATGCTTTCCTTTGTGATTGACCGCAGATACTGTGTGCCGATTCATTAGTATTCACATCATGTGGAGATGCTACCAATGTCATCTCACAGAGCAGTTAGATTATATTCCAGTAAGAATTTGCATCCGTTTTGTGGCAGACCTTTCATTAAAGTTAAATAACGAATTTGTTTTCCGAAGTGTGTATAGAGAGGAGATAATCAAGATCAGTATAGCAAAGACTCTAAGCTATTGATGTACATAATAACACACAGGGTTTGAGTCTGTCAGATATTATTGAGTCCATAGTGCATTGTACATGTACTATTTAATATGAGAGGAAGACTTGTCAGTTCTCTGTAAGTGTAAGTGACAGGGAATAGTCCTGTCAAGACCCCACAATTGCTCTGTTTTTCACTTCCTAGGTGTGTACTATTTTGCTGCTTAGCATCCATCCAAGTTGATTGACACTGTAACCAGTAAGAAAATTATCCTATACGTAGAGCAATATTACATGTATACGATGCTATGCCGCAATTTAGACTCGGTTGACTTACAAAAATGTATAATTTTTGCTTGCAACAAATTTACCTGTAAACAACAGCACCACAGTGGATTGATAATGCAATCCGGGATGAAACTGTCTTGTTTATTTATTTATTTATTTATTTAATATTTATTTATCTATTTATTTAACAAAATTTAATATAATACACAACATGCATAGACTGGTCCAGACTGACATTGTATAAATACAAAATGTACCAATGTATCTGATCTGTAACGTCTGGTAACTATTCCTTCAAATATCCATCTGTGCTAATACTATAAATCATTACATGGGATTGCTACGTAAAAGCTTTGCACGTGATCAGAATACCAAAATACAACTAACAGCTTCCGGAAAACTTTCGGAAATTCTATTCCACTTTGGAAAGGTCTCTTTTTTTGATTGATAAAGGGTTAATAGATATGCTGCTCACTGTAGACATATCAAATCATGACATAAACTTGCATTTGACACTTTCATTTTCAAAATTAACCCATGTAAAAAGTTGCCATTTGGCCAAAAAATTGCCCAATTTCTTGGTATTTGCCAAAATATTGGCCAATATTTTGAGACTTTCCAAAATATTGGCCAATATTTTGAGACTTCCCAAAATATTGGCCAATATTTTGTGAGTTTACCAATATATTGGCCAATATTTTTGGAGTCTGCCAATATATTGTCCAATATATTTTCAGCTCTCAATATATTTTTCCCCTATAAAAGTATTAGCCAATATATTGGTTCCTTTTTAGCACAACTGAACTGATAAGGTTCAATAGTGCTATAAGCATGGCAAACTGTCTGTCAGTCTGTGTGTGTGTGTGTGTGTGTGTATGTGTGTGTAAACAACTTAAAGTCAAAAACCGCTTGGACCGATTGCTTTGATATTTGGTGGTCATGTTACTTCTGGTGTCTAGTTGGGAAACTGTTCAAATGAAAATGATTGCATCAGAAATGTGATTTTGGGTCACAAAAATGGGATTTTTGGTAAAAATATTTAAACTCCAAAAAAGACTGGGTAGATTGGCCTGAAATTTGGTGGGAACAGTTTTGAAGGCTAGTAAATTCAGATTTGTTCATGACATGATGATTCAAAAGACATGATGATGCAAATTATATTGTCAGTTATATGCAAAGTAGTTGTAAATGTGAATTTTGGTCAAAAATTTATATCTCAAAAAGTACATGGTCAGTGAGACTGAAACTTGGTGAGATGTTTCTAAAAGTGTTATTCTGCAGATTTTCTTAAAATATTTTGACACAATTGGCCCTAGCAACCATTACCACACCCTTAACAACAACCAGATGGCAGTATATTTTGGTCAAATAACAACATCTTCAGGTAGGCAAGTGAGTAAACATTCAGCAACAAGACCATGCCCATAGTAACAGCCAAATGATTGCGTACATTGCAAAGATAATATCGAGAATTCATAGAAAAGTGAAGAAAAACATTTTATAATGTATGCAAGTATGTCTAGCAACATGACCACGCCCATAGCAACAGCCAAATGATTGCTTACATTGCAAAGATAGCAACATGGTTGGATAGGCAACTGGATAGTCATCCAGCAAATGAACACCTATTGTTAACATGGACCTGGGCATGTGGATAAACATTTATAAAAACTGTACAGTTGTGCTACAGTGCCATTTGCAGTATTTTTAGGAATTATTCCCTTATTTTTTTAAATCAAATTTTCCATCCCATAATGTTTAATACCAAATGTTGCATCAAATGTAAACATTGTGAAATATTTTACTTTTATACACTATCCATCATTTCCCCTATCTACACCTTGTTATTGCCAATTTACTTTAAAATATTTTAACATTAATTTTAAATGAACCTAGTTGCTGTGCTAGTTTACACATTATGGACTAGGACAAAAGAAATGACCACTTTCAAACTAGTATAATAACAGCGACAATATTGGGCGAGCTATCGTAGATGGGAAATACAGCTGAAAGTAATCCTTTCTTGTTTATTTACTATCCAAAATTCTATGTTCCCCACTTCCTAGTTGCTGCAGTGTTGGAAGCTTCCTCAACAAAATTTCCACCACGAACTCTTGCTTTAACATTAATATTTATTTATTTATTTTTATTTTTATTTTTTTTTGGTGGTGGGGGGGGGGGGGGGGGGGTTGCAAAACTTCATTGCTCTGAGCAGATCAATCGAATGAGTGTTTGTGCCTGACCTATTGAACTTTCTTGTAACAATAACAATGACCATCACATATATACAAGGTATACTGACAAGCCGAATACTCAGCAATTTTACATACCATTTGGAATATAAAAAGAAAAAGTGTTTGATACAAAGCACAAAAATTCTTGAAACATTCTCAAGAACTACAGTTCTTTTTGTAACCATGGTGAAGAGTTAACAATGAGAAATGGCACACACATACTCCTGTTGAAAAAAGACCATGATGCATAAATGTAATATTGAAACATCTAACTTTTACTTCATAAATTTATCTTTATCTCAGCCCCTTCCCAAGACAAAGTTTCTATTTTGAAATTTCCCTCCCAAACAGAATTACCTTTCACCCCACAATTCATAAACACCAGTTTTTTTCCAAAAAATGTACTAAAGCATTTTTCCAGTTAGTTTTATGATCTTTCCCACACATAGTTCATCATATACTGTCACAATCCATTCACCCTCCATAAGGCAGTCATTACAGCTTTAACCTGAAAAACAAAGAAAAGAGCTTGCATTAAAACTTGCATTATGTAACTGAATATAGACACAACTGCCCTATATAAAGAGGATTATGGCTAATCTATGCAAATGCGGGAAATTCAAACTGCTGTACAGAGCACTAGCTTCTGGGTCTTGTTTTCAGCATTTTTTCTGTGCTTCGAGAAACACACAGGTCATGTATCATGTACAAATTGTTTGTGCATGTCAATGAAAAGTTTATAGATTTCATCACAAAATAACACAGATGTTATTACTGATTACTGAGGCAAAGAATACATTTTCATTCAACCCTGTGAGATGCTTTGGATTGGTACAAACATACAATTTATAAATGGCTCCAATTATATCCATATGATGATTGAAGGCTTTTTGGAAAAATATCTTCATTCTCATTATGTTAATTGAAAATTTTTTGCAGTAAGGTTTTCTTCTCAACACTGTGTTTCTGATAGGTGGGACACAATCAATGGCGAAAGCCTGAGGTCTAGCTAAAGTCATCTCCACACTTTGATGATATAAATAACAGCTGATCAGAGAAGGTAGTTGACAGCTAGTAATACAGAGAACATGTCAGTGGCTTTAGTGGTCTGAGGTAAAAATAACCACAATGGATCAACCAAAATGTGTGAATGACAATGTACACACTCATCAACCTCACAATTACCATACATGTATATACAGTAGTGAGATTATATACCATCATGACTGAGCATAGAACCTAGATAGACATCCCATCGTATAGACTGAGTAACTGAAAAAGGCATTCAGATACAAGAACCTTTCTCTTGACATGCTTCAAGGGAAATGTTCCAAGCTTTAGTTGCCTTTTTGTGAGAAATCAATTTGAAACTAAGTATAAGAGGTATCACCAGTTTGAACTTGGAATACACTATGTGGGCTAAAATGCAACCACAGACGGTACAGCTAGGGGTCACATCACATCACTAGTAGTGATATGAATCATACTTCACAAAGCACAGACAAAAGAAACAGTTCACACCATATACACAGAATAAGAAAAGATATGCATAGAATTGCAAAACGGTTGCTACACAAACACTAAGATGTAATCCTCAGTAAGAACGCAAACATTATAATCATGTATGTTAATGTACATATCCTAGAGGTCATGGGTTATTGAATAGATTACCATACATTACTCAACCCACAAAATAGAAATTAGCTCTAAGGAAAATTTCAACTTTTCCTAGACACTTTGGGCTAGCCCTTACTGGCAACCTTTGGTAGCCATCATAGTGAGAAAAATAGCCTGAGGGGTCTAGCATATATTTTATGGACAAAGGTGATCCACTGCCTATGCTAGAAGTTTCAGTTTTTACCGGTAAAAATGGGTTGGGGTCACATCCTTCCAAGAGTAATTGAAGGTTCGATGAGGAAGCACCTCTAAAGCAAACAACAAAGACTGCTACACAACTAACTTCTTAGTTGTCTGTGAGTATAGTTCAACACTTTGAGAAAACAAATGAAATGCAAGGCCACTCCACAGTAGAATGCTTACTGTTCACACGTTTTGGACAATGACATGTTACCATAAAATTACCATCTTCACTTGAAAATCAACCATTATATGTGGAGTCTGGAAATTGAGTAGCAAATCATCTTTGGTCAGCATAGATGTATCTTTGAGTAATTAATTACTCCAAGGATGGATGTAAAATTTCTATTGACAATAACATTCACAACAACAGAAATCAACTTTCCAAAATGATAGAGCTACACTTACCACAATCTCGGAACTTTCACTTCCACTCTGTATCAAAGTGACATTTCCACTAGGGCAAGTTTTCCTTCTTTCCATTGACGTGCCATACGATGGTAACATTGCCACCTAAGCATTTGGAGACTAGAACATGACGCGATGGTTTTCGATCAAGCACTAGTATGCTGCTTTTGCAGATTATGACATGTAGACTGTGATAATCTCAGGATATTTTATCATGATTACATAACACTGTGTCAGGTCATTAAATCATATTTGGAAAATGCTCATTTGCATACTATTTACATATTTTGTATTAAGTTGGCCATGTTTTATACCCAATGACAGTGTGCTAATTATTTCCAAATGTAGCATTCATGCCATTTGTTAACAAAGCATTCAGCACAGAGTCTTTCTTGTCCGTGACAAAATGCAAATTTTTTTTTAATTGATTTGAAAACAACATTTAGGGAATGTCCGGTAACTATAGCCGTAAAATATACTTTTCAGCCCTATACACATATCTGAGTAAGAAAAAATTTCAATGGTGCACCCATGAAATATTAAATATGTCAGAAATGACGTGACTTGCTTCACTTACAGATACATTTATATGATCATGCAAGAGAGACAACATCTACTGGCCAAGACAACTTGAGGTAGAAAGGGGTACGGTTTGTGACACACAGATCGAACCACAGACATGCAGCACATGTGTTCCTTGTCTGTGACAGAACATACTTGTATTGAAGCCAAGCTGCAAGGTGACCATTACATTGTTGTGTTATCATTGTGAGTGCAAAAGTAAAGTACATACAAACATTGCTACAATCTGAATACAAGGGTGACTGTCACTCTTTTGTCATGTTGATAAATTTCAACAAAGAACAAGAGTTTAGGGATATCCCAGGTAGTGGGTTATACTTCCATGATTTTTCCAAGCAAATCGATAGTTATTTAGTTTACCATTCACCAACAGCTATTCAGATTGTCAGTAGATTTCAGCAAATTGCCAATATTTTTGTGATGTTGACTAAACGTTTCCTCATAGTAACAGATACATGGTCAAAATATTCATCTTTCAATTAGCCATCAGAATCAAAATAATTCCTCTCTGTTTTAAGGACAAATGAAAATTTTTTGTCATCAAAGTGATATTCACTGGTAACAGGTAAATGTTACCACTATCACTGATCACAGGCAAACCCTTCCCTAAGTTCCGATGCAAAATGTTTAGTAGTTCTCCAACCCCAATCCTGAGAATTTATCCAGAGATATTACATATAGGACGTCACAATCACAATGTGTATAAACTCTGTACATTATTAGAAGAAACTGTCAACATTCAAATAAATTAGTTTTGTAAACATGTCTGCATGTCTGAGATACCTTTAAGATTTAAACTATTCACACAAGATGGTCCACATACGGCAAGCCGTTGTAGTTGAACATGGAGCATAAGCTTGTGGCCATCTTGAACATGGACCCATTGGCCTAGTAGCTATCTTTTAAAATGAGCTGTAAAAAATGTCAAGTCTCGAGCTTTACTGGGATTAAAAACACACACAGTGCAGTGCCTGGCTTTGAAAGGGAGCTATTAGTTGTGTTTGAAAAGTAAAACTGCAATTAAGTAATGAGTTTAAAATATAATGAATAAAGAGGTATGTAATGGTACACAAAGTACCTACATGTAAAACATTAAACTGAGACACAGTCCCTCCACCCACCTGGAGGGACTGGGTGTGACATGCTGAGACCATGAACTGAGTCTCAGTTTGCCAAAAATAGCCATCCATATCCGAGACCAGTCTTGGTTTGCCATGAACTTCAGTCCCAGATTAAAAAAAGTCTATCTGAGAATAGTTTCAGTTCACAAAAATTCATGATGTCACACTACATGTATACTATTGAGACTGAAAATTTACCAAAGATTGTAATGACAACAAACATTACAAGTAACATAGATGCATCCCTAATACATCATAAGGGTCTATGAATACATCCATGCTAGAAACAAAACAAAGGCTTAGTAAACTACACATACAGATCACATGATAACTACACAAAAGAAAGAGTTGACACCATATACACAGAATAACAAAAGGTATGTATGGAAGGCAACATTGATTACAATACAAATACAAACAAGTATCGAAATCCTAAGAACATATTAAACACTCTAACCATGGAAGTTTTTTTGGCCATTTGAGACTGGCAAACTGAGACTAGTCTCAGATGGCTATTTTTTTGCAACTGAGACTCTCAGTTCATGGTCTCAGTTTAACATTTTAAGTACCTTTACATACCTCGACTAAAACATGTTACAAGTAGTAAATTTTGTAACTGTGGGGACAAAATGGTAAAATTGTTTAAAGGAAACCAATATATTGACCAAATACATTCATTTAGGAAAAATATATTGGGCAGTTTATTTGAGAGCTGAAAATATATTGGCCAATATATTGGCAAACTCACAAAATATTGGCCAATATTTTTGGAAGTCTCAAAATATTGGCCAATATTTTGGGAAGTCTCAAAATATTGGCCAATATTTTGGCAAATACCAAAAAATTGGGCAATTTTTTGGCCAAATGGCAACTTTTTACATGGGTTAATTTTGAAAATGAAAGTGTCAAATGCAAGTTTATGTCATGATTTGATATGTCTATAGTGAGCAGCATATCTATTAACCCTTTATCAATCAAAAAAAGAGACCTTTCCAAAGTGGAATAGAATTTCCGAAAGTTTCCCGGAAGCTGTTAACTGTAAACACAGAAATCATAGTTTTCATTTCTTTTATATAGTGTAAGATTTTAACCATCTGTGGTCGATTGATCAAAGAAGTATACATTGTCTGTACTTCCTGTGCTTTCATATGTCATGTTTGTTCCCTGATTGCTGAAGTATTCCAAACCATTTCCTCAGGTTCTACATTTGCATTCATTTGTAACTGTCTCAGCATATGCAGTTCTCATATAGAATGTCCATCAATCAATATGACATTTCCGTGCATCTTAAACTCATTCCCCAGGCACTTGTTGTTTTCTTGAGCAGTTAAGATCAATCAGGTATACGCAATCAGATCATTTAAAGTCTCGATGACACAGTGACTGAAACAGTTTGTTCAAATTGAAGAATTTTTATGTTGTTTGACTCACTGAATGATGCATTTATGGTCATGTAGTGACACTTTATTGCTATCTACATAAATATGCATTGGAAATTGGATTTCCACATATCAAAAGGTAGAATTACACCTCAGGGACAAAGTTCCCTGAAAATCAATTCACTCCTTCAATTCTCTCTAAACTTAAAAGCCACATGCAGGTTTGTTCCTGGTCCTTTTGAAATGATAAAAGTTTGGGGTTCACCATCTTGTTTTCATAGAAATTACCACCCTGTTATTTTCCTATAGAGTTAATGTTGGTTGCAAAGTTATATGTTAAAATCACTAAAAGTACACTGACCCCCAATTTTTTATACTGATTTTATATAAAGAACAGGTGAGTTTCTTGAACAAAGTAATGGCAACAGTTTAAAGTGTTTATGTCCTCGGCAAATTCTACAATGTATGCTAACATCCCACAAACGTTCATGTACAACTTGTTGATAAAGAAGCAATTTAAGGTCTGACTTTCATTAAAAGAGTACATACATTTACTTGTGGGATGTTAATAGGGTTTACATGTTCACTACATTTGAGCAGTAGGTGATCACACATGACATAGTGAGTATGTACAGTTTCAACATTAATTCTTTTTCTTCCAGAAACTACATGTCTCATGTGTATTTGATTGTACAAAAAAAACAGGGCGTGTTCACCAGAAGACTGTACACATAAGTAACATACATGTACATACATGTATACAATCAAAGTTGATCATTTTGAATTGAAGTTTCTACCGAAACTAATTTCTGTGAGACATGATACTTACCTGTTGGCAAAATACTGATGGGTAACCCGCATTAATTCCTCCAATCCATGCCAAGAAATTTTTGGCCCCGCCCCCTCCACCATACCTGGCTCCATATTTGGTTAGCTTAGTCTCCCGCCTAAGTGGCAGTTCGCGCATGCGTACTTGTGTCTTTTATCGCTCCAAAGAGGACAAAAATTTCACAAGGAGACTGTGGGGAAGGTGGGAGGGAGCTCAACAGGTAAGTATCATGTCTCACAGAAATTAGTTTCGGTAGAAACTTCAATTCTGTTCGACTATGATACTTACCTGTTGGCAAAATACTGATGGGTAAAAACCCGAATGTGTCAGACTGAAAGGAGGTGGGAGTCTACCACCGTATCCTATTAATTTCTAGTTGAAAATCTTTGATTTACAACTACCGACTGCCCGACACTTACACTGAAGCTTGCTAGCTTCCTGTGTCATATCCCTGATATAAAACTTATAAAGGAGTTTGGGGAGCGCCAGGTTCCTGTCTGTAGAATCTGTGCTACCAGTACCCCTGAGAACAAAGCCCATGATGCCGAGAGAGCCCTGACTTCAGGTGCAGTGACTCTCTCTAACTTACATGCAGAGCTGGAACTTACTTGTAAGCCCACTTGACAGTTTCTACCAGCCATCTGGGTCAGAGATGGGATGAAGTGGTTCAAAGGGGGCTCTCTCAGTGCTCTAAGAACTAAGAATAAACGCCACTGAGGTAGTGGCGTTTGTTTAGGAGGGTGTTGAATAAGAAAATATCTTATTCTGACCCAAATCTGGTCCCCTGATGCTTCTGACTATATTGGCTATCGTCGTGCGATACACCATAATAGTCTTAATTGCATACCTCTTCTCCTCAAACAGAAAAAAAAAAAAGAAGAGAAAAACTGCTACTGTCTGGGGAGATGGATCGAGAGGATCCTTCTGCCCTCTACGACACCAATCAGAGAATCTTTTCCACTTTTCTCCATAGGAATGGAGGGTGCTGTCTTTGTGTTCTGGCAATGACTGAGGCAGCTTGTTCAGAAAAAATCCCTGTGAACGGAGGGATCGTTCGATAATCTGAACGCGTGAAGGTGGAACAAGCTCGGGTTGGGGTGAACAATGCCACTTCCCTGCGATAGGTTTTCTTGATCTGGGAGAGCTACTGGAAAGTCTACCAGAAGGAATAGCAATACTGGGAACCAACCTCGGTTTGGCCACAGAGGCACTACAAGAATGACTAAGGAACTCTCCTCTTGGATTTTCCTCAGTACAATTGGAAGAAGTGCAAAGGGGGGAAATGCGTACGCGCTCAGTCCTTTCCAAGACATTGGCAGAGCGTCTGTTGCCATTGCTCTCGGATCTGGAATCGGAGACACAAAGAGAGTTTTCTGTTCATGTAGACAGGGATTGCCCACCCTGTAGAAAGAACTCTCTTGCGACGCGATAGAGCGTCTGTAATGCTGTTCAGTTTCCCCGGCACATGGCGTGCTGACAGAAGAATCATTCGGTCTATGCACCGCAACATCAGTTCCCATAAGAGGTAACATAGTGTTGGAGACCTGGTTCCTCCTAGCTTGTTTATGTACGCCATTACGGTGGTATTGTCCGAGTGGACTAGAACACTGCGCCCTGTCACTAGCAGCTCAAAGTCTTGCAGAGCTAGGAAAAAAACAGCCTTTAGCTCTAGCCAATTGATGTGGTGAGAGCTGTCTTGGGGGTTCCAGACACCTGCTGTCATCTGACTGTCTAGGTGACCTCCCAAGCCCTCTTGTGACGCATCCATGTACAGGGACAGATCCGTGTGACTGTACAAAATGGACTTGCCTTTTAGAAGGTTGCTCTGGATCGCCAATGGGCGAGAAGATACAACTGAATTGGCCTGATCCGAGTCTGGCCCATTGCACTATATCGATCAAGGAAACCATTAAGCCCAGGAGAGACAGAAAATGTTTCGCTGTTATCTGTCTCAGTGGCCATAGGTTCTGAATGACTGAGAGTAACTTGTCTATCCGTTCTTGGATAGGGCAAGCTACTCCCTTTTGTGTAATTAATCTCATTCCCACGAATACTGTATCTTGACTTGGGATGAGAGCTGACTTGTAACTGGGGATAAAACCCAGAGAAAGGATTAATAACAATATTTGTTGAATCCGTTCGAATAATACCTCCCTTTGTGCATCCCATATCAACCAATAGTCGAGATAGGGATGCAAAAGGGTGGCCCGTCGGTGTAACCAGGCTACTGGTGCCGCTACCACCCGGGTGAACACCCAGGGAGCAGTGGCTAGCCTAAACGGGAGTGCTGTGTACTCGAATTGCCAAGTGGAGAGTCAGAAGTGCTGCTGCGAGTCAGAGCCCGATTCTTTAAAACTGCTCTTGCTAAAGAAGGGCTTGTCGGGACCAGGCTTGCCTCTACCCCGTTGACTACGCAGTTTACCACGTGGACGTCCTCTGCTAGACTGTCCAGATTTACTCCTGTTGCCTTGGAAATTTCTGTTTGCAGGCACCGTATTAGTACTTGTACGGTTATCCTTTGGGCTTGCTGGAGTGGAGGTTGTTCGTGGTGACTCCCACATTAACCGTTCTCTCCGCTTTGCTTCGCTGGCCCGCTGGGCCAGGGAAGTCAAATTACCAGCAAACAGTGAGGAAGTGGAAAACGAGGAGCCTCTAGCTTCCTGTTTCAGTTCCTGTGTTAACGAGATAGACTCTCGTTTCAGGAAGGCATCCCTCTCCATCAAATTAAGTGCTGCCCGTCCTCTCGCTGAAGATTCGGAGACATGGTAGAGGCCTTTCATTGCAATGCGCAATAGCCTGAGAACCTTAGGCATCTCCGGGGTTTCTTGCTGTAGTTCAGATGTTGCTACGGCTAGAAACCAATCCATGACGGAACATGCACGAATACTTTCTGCGTGCATCTCCCCTAACTGCTTTAACTGAGTGCCGGGGATAGACACGGAGTTGAAAGTTTTGGCTTTGGCGTCCACAGCCTCGGCATCAGTGTCTAGGCTGGGGTAACCAATCCATGGGTCGGTTGTGTGAGTCTTGTATGCACGAGACCGACTTTTTAACCATGGAAAATGACCAGGTTTTAATGCAGCAGCTTTATTGCCCTCGCCTAAAACCTCTGACGTTATTTTATCCAGTTGACCTGAGTACATGGAAGAAAGTGGAAGAGTAGACGGTTCCTTGACCGGTTGAGACTTTTCCATTTCTTCAAAAGCCATGTAAAACTCCGACTTCATAGTGGGAGCTGGTGGAGGCTTAGGACAACGGTCTGGATACCGATTGTAAACCCATTGAATGCACTCGTGGAAGGAGAACTCCTCATCACGAGTAGGGGAAGTTGAACGCAAAGTGCCCACTACACTGGGGGTATCTGGTTCATTTCCCCCAAAGGAGGCATCACTGGGAGCCTTTAATGACATTTCGTCTATGTCTCTCCTGGCTCGACGCTTAGGTCGAACTGGGGAGACCTCCTGCCGACTGGGTACATGCCTGGGTGACCTCTCACTGGAGTACCGATCAAAACGTTCAGAAGAACACGACCTCGAACGTTTACTCTCACTCGACTTGGAGGACGAAGAAGATTTCGAACGTGAACGGAAACTCCGCCCTCTAGGGACCGGAGACCGTTGGTTCGAAGGGGACCTGTCTCTTGACCTCTGCGTTCTGAAACGTGTGCGAGAACGAGAGGGAGAATCCCTGGTAGGAGGCATGAAATCATGCTGTGTTCTCCTAGTAGTAGGCCTTGAACCCTCATCCCTGTAATAAGCAGGGAGGGATGGCCAGGGGTACTGCCAATACTGTTGTGGCCAACCAACCTGAGGATTAAAAACACCCCATGGTGTCTCAGGAGGCAAACCAAAGTCACCAGAAAATTGCTGTGGATCAGAAAAAGCACCACCAGTAGGCATTGGCATGAACTGGGGATTCCGAAATTCAGCTCTGGTCTGAGGGGGATAAACCCTCGCACCCCTATACAAAGTGGAATCGTCCAGACCACGCTGTATTCTCTGCCCAGCAGACAACGTTGGTCTAGAACTGACATCACTAGAATTGGCAATTTGAGGACGATTCATACTCTGATCGACCCTCGAAAAATTACCCAGATTGGTATGTAAACCAGTCTGCGTACCCTCAATACAATCAGTCCGATTAGCTGGCGAGCCTGAGACTGGAAAGCGAGGAGGTACGTGGGTAGTAGCTACACCAGGCCCGGTTACGTCAGTACAGGAGATCTCTCGACCGACTGAACGAGTTGGACCAGCGTTCGACTCGGAAATACTCGTAGCCTTATGACGATTAGAATCACAGTGCTGTGACGACTCGTCAAGTACACTCAACCCTTCCCCCAGGGGAGAGGGAGAAGTGACCGCTACTCGAGGAACGTTACTAGGGGGTGATAGCTGTATAGTGTCTACGGTCGTCGAGCCCTCTCCGAGAGAGGACCGCATACCACTAGCACTACTACCCAGTTCGTCCTGAAAAGGACGGTTTAAAACAACAGAACTAGAAGAAAGCTTACCTGACTTCGGTTCCGCTGTGACAGAAGAACTTACCGTTAATGTCGAAGACCGTACACTCGCAGGAGTAGTGACAGAAGCACTCGGCTTAGATGACCGTTGTTTGTCTGACTGTTTACCTAGTTTACGCCAATTTTCATCGGACCAACTAGAACAAACTTCACAGGGTTTGGACTGCGAACACGTTCGACAAGACAGACAAACAGAATGACAATCCTGCTTAGGCATGTCATGACCACACACACCTCTCTTCTTAGGTTTAGTCATGACGAAACGAATGACTGAAAAAACAACAACACGGTAAGGCAATGACGTCCGTATATAAGGGACGTCTGCACGGAGAAGAAAAACACACAACAAATCTCAATCGCAAAGAGAGAGACAATAAATCGACACTTAGCTGTAATCCTAGGATCTTTAGGGTAACCAAAGAGCCAACCAAGTGGAAAAACCAGTGTGTATAATGGAATTGGAGGTAGGTACTTGAAGACGAAAGCAATATCCGTCTACACACTTGTACGCCATGCGATAAAAGACGCAAGTACGCATGCGCGAACTGCCACTTAGGCGGGAGACTAAGCTAACCAAATATGGAGCCAGGTATGGTGGAGGGGGCGGGGCCAAAAATTTCTTGGCATGGATTGGAGGAATTAATGCGGGTTACCCATCAGTATTTTGCCAACAGGTAAGTATCATAGTCGAACAGAAAGCTAAGGTTGTTGTTTTACTTGATAGATAACATGACTTTGACAGCTAAACACTGCATGATTGCTATTCAGAGGAGTCTAAGATGCTAGTCTGGATGACCATACTGTACACATGGTTTCTAAGGGTACCCTAACCACAACACAGTCTGGTCAAATGGCCTCAATGAGCACACATTCCTGTACTCCCTCCTGCAGTGTTGATATAAATATGATTGTGTTGTTTCGTCCCCACGTTATTTAGTTTAAACGGACTGGTGGTGGAGTCCTGGTTGGACATTGGACATCATCAAAACAGTTGTACCAAATGAATATTTAATGAGCGGTAATGGCAGTTCGTTATTACTAGTGACATGCGCTTTTAGTGCTTCGCTCACTATGGGGTTGAACCATAATTAACACCTGTCGTCAGGGTCTTGACTATACTGTGATGAAGGTATGCATCATAACGATACTGTATAGGAACTAGACTACTAAGATGCTGACTGAATGTAAGAAAACCTTCTTCAGCTACAATCCTGCTGTGTTAAGCAATAAAAATACTGAGTCTCTTATCTGATGAGTAAAACAACAATCTCAACTAGCCAAATGATTGCAGGTGATCATTAAATGTATCTGTCATGTAGTTTTCTGGAAAACACTCCCTGTATTAGCTGTAGTCTCAGCTGGCAAAAAGATGTTAGTATGAAATTTGTGCAGAATATCATTCCAGTTACAGCAATTGAGATTAAGTTAATGCTTCAAAATTGCTCAATGCAGATCAATTGAATTTATATATGTATAGAAAATGTGCTGTGTGCCATAACATGTGAAAGTTTGTTATGATTCTAAATTGAATATTGAATATTGAATAGAATTATGATACTAGCTAGTGGGGTCCATAATTAATTTCTTTTCACAAAGGTGTCTACACAAATATTTGTTTGAATTAATGCATGCACACACACATACCATTTCAAATTATTTCCGCTGAATATTTTCAATATGAATATTTTATATTTCAATATTTCTGAAAACCTAGGTAGAAGTCAGACAAATGTACAGCCTGAAATTACAAATATTACAAATTTGGTACATGTATATGTGCAACATCAACAAGTCTTTTATGAAATTAACACATTTCTATGACGTACATTGTACATGTACAATATCAAATTCTTCAAAAAAGTTGCAACTGAAACATTTTTATAAAAATGTTTTTCTTAGCTACTATAGTGACTTAATCATAATATCATACACCATATTGAATTACCTGTGGGTAAACATACTTGTGTAGCAGGTACACAAAATGGTGTCACATTTTGTAATATTGTACACCCTGAACACTATTGAATTAACAGTGGGTAAACATAATTGTATATTACTACACACACATGTAGTATAGTATAGTGCAATACATTGTATATCCAATTAAATTGATTTTTGGGTCTGCAAGAATTACAATTTCAAACTTATTACTGTACAAATTATAAGTTATAGATAAAATAGACCTCTAATTGACATGCACAGGGGCTAATTATTGTTATTTTAACTATTCAAAACCTTAGCATGGGAAAAGTAATGGCAATTTTGAGCATTTTGACTCATAATTTGAACACAGCAGAACGAATCATGTAGACATGCATTGTCATGACATAGAACGACCAATATCGATATTCCATATTTTTGTTGAACCTTGTATACATGATACAATGTTGGCTGTCTGTCAAAACAAATAATATTCCAGTTACAACTAGTGCAGATTTAAATACATGTAGATATGAGGTTCATCAATTGAATCTTTAATCATGTCATGTCACTTTTAACAAATCAAAAGTCACAAAAGTATTATACAAACTATGATACATGTATATTAAATTCTATACACATACCCAAATTTTATATAATAATGAAATACAGGCAGATATCAGAACTGTCAACTAAAGCTCCACTTATTGTCATCTGTCAGTTTCTGTATAGAAAAGTAGCCAAGTATAATGTATATAAACCATGATCAAGTAATATCAAACTCTTTGCATATAACCAAACATATGGTATTTGATATCAGGTATGTCAGCTTAGATCATCATGTTATCCATTAGTTTATACACACAAATGTCATCAAGCATTGTATAAACTGTCAAAACAGCATGAAATTCATACTTCATGTCTGTCTATCATTCTACTCAAAAGTGTTCCATCTTCTTCCAACTGCACTTAATGATGTTCAACACCATTTTAATGGTGTGGTCTCGACTCGAGATTGATTGCTCTCTACAGTGTAATCAAGAGTCAGCTGTGTTGGCTGCTTTTGTTCACAACACATCACATCTATTCATTCATTAACTATCAAGCCATTATCAAAACTCTAAACATGGACAGGTTGCAAAGCTAAAAATGACACTTTACGGACATCTTGCTATCTTTAATTGCTATCTCCATGAACACGAAATTGTACTTCATTGTCAGAGAAAGCGATTTCTACTTTTAGTGTCTGTCTTGGCATTGTTTAATTGGTTTTCTGAGTAAAAAAACCCAACACCTATCACATAATTTTTTTAATGTACACACTATTTTAGAAATAAGTAAAACTTACTCTTTACTTTTTCTGTACAAAATTAGTTACAACTGTTTAAACAACTGAAAAAATGTTTAAAAAAGTAGTTCACAAATATTTTGTGGAGGCTATATAAAACATGCATTGATCATGAAATGCTGAAAAAGCACGCAATCCGATGAAGGTTACTTACCATCTCGTAAATTTTCAAAATGAAGTATCCAAATCGAACTTTAAAGTTATACAAAGACACTACTTTCACCCTAAAAGCTTCCTAATCAATACCCACTGTTGAATTCAAAAGAGACAGTATCCTACATTTCTCAAACTCCTCACATTTTCTTGTTTTTTTTCTGATTACATCAAGACCATAATACGTGTAGCACATAATTCTTATCAACACTTATAAATATACTCAAGTTTTCAAAACTTCCTTTGCCAATACTTTTTCCCTCATACTTTCCATCCACACCACTCAAATTATCATTGACTTTGAGTTTGTTATTCAGTTTTAGTGTATTGTAATATAATTGATTCCTGTGATGGCTATCTTTGATAAACTTTCTGGGTGAATTCCTACTGATATTACTAAGTGATAAACCTCTGATTCCCCTCTGTGGTCGAGTCAGTGGATGTCATCCTCAGGATAGCATAGTTGATACAAATGCAGTGTGTCCATCCATTGATCAGAGAGTCCCCAGTTTCAAGTCCTGGCTCTGGCCAACTTTTCTCCTTCTCTGTGTACTAAATTAAAACCTCTTTTCATACAGCTGCCATGGAGTGTTGATGCACTTGCATTAACTGCTAGACACCATTGAGAGATTTATTTTCGTCTCATAAACTTCAGATGTTTTGAGTTTGTTATTTAATTTTAGTTTTTTGAGGAAAATACTCTCAACTTTGGTGGTATTTATATTTGGAGTGGTAATTGTCAGAAGTGCTGGCATGTCTACTGGACAGAAATGTGGCCAAATAAAATAATAATCAAACATAAACAAATAGAATGTGATAAACATGTCTAAAGGTTACTGTAGCTAATCACTATAAAATAAGTGGGCTCTGAAGACTAATTTGCATAACATATATGTATCAAGTGACCTTTATAACCTTGGGGTTATATATGTATCATGTGACCTTTACAACCTTGGGGCTACCTATATAGCTCCGCCTTTGTCATGAATAAATATAAGGTCATGAGTGTGATGATGTCATCTCATCCATAATTCATAGCACAGCTAAACCCTTCCACTGATACAAGTCTAGGGCCTTATGCATTTATAGACTGTTTCATAATCATTCACTCACTCAGGTTATCATCTCATCGCACAAATGAACACAGATCTATTTTTAAACAGAATTATTTTATTCAACTAAAGAATGAAAAAACACCTGCAGACTTGAGCAGCTCTGGGCTTACATGTTCACCTGGCTGGTTGCAATCACTCATATCATTTCACATATAAAAGAACACAGTTGTATTTTTAAGCAAAGTTGTTTTATTCAAATGAAGAATGAAAAACACCTGGAGACTTGAGGACAGCTAATTAATTGGCCACAGGTACACTGTGACTTGTGTAGGTAAGCAATGGGATGAATTTAGTACTTCAATTCACTCAACAACTACAAGCTGTCTTCATTTTGATAAAATGTAGCTGCCACACCGGTAACAGCATGAACTTTTACTCTTAAAAGAATTTACCCAGGATGAAGTCCACGCACCTTGATCCATTCCCTGAACACTTAGGAAATCATTCATCACATCTCTGGGGATGTTGCACATGGGAAATGTTCAGACCTTTCAAATATATCAACTGCTCATGTCATTTCCCCTGACACAGATGCACTCTTGAGAATAACAAAAGAAACTTAATTGCTTCAGTCACACCATTCACAAAGATCAGCTTCAATGTTCCTGATACTGTTGGACAATTAGTTATTATTCCCTAATATTGTTCTTCATTATCTGCCAAAGAAAACATGAGTGACCTAAGGGGCCTTGTCACTAAAAGCTAGTTGATAGACAAGCAGTGACAAACCCTCAGGTAACGAGTATTTTCCAATTGAATGAAGAAAAATATTACTGAATAATATAATGATACCACTACAATCATAACTTACTAAACATTGGGAAAAATAGTGACAATTTGGAATGTTTTGACCCATACTTTGAGCACCTCTGAATCTATGACACAGGTTGTCGTGACATAAAACGACAAAGGTGCATAATCCATATTTTTTGTTCAAAAACAAAAACTTTGCTTCTTTATGGTAGAATGTCTACTAGCCCAGATATCAAATTGGTGGATTTCGACTACATGTATGTCCTCTCCAGAAACACTTAGAGAGTTTTGAATTAAATTTTACTTTTAATATACATCAGCTGGAAACAGGCAACAATTCTTACTGGGTTTTAAATCTACCCACTCTGTCAGATGCTCAGGAGTATATGTCATCGTGTGATCAGAATCAATGAGGGTGGAGCTGTGCAATGCAATCTTCAGCTTATCACAAAGGGATTACAGCTATTGTTATGGACTTTAAATAGAAGTACATATACATGTACATGTAAGTGGAATAAAGCTCACTAATGTGAGTATGTGAAATCGTAATCTACATTGTAATTTTAGGTTTGAATACAAAACCATTAGCAAAATTCTAAACATTTGTGGAAGGGATAACCCCAAATTAATCCACAGACATGAAGGGCTAAGCTTAAGTGTCTAATATATAACATGATGATATTGTACAAAGCTTGACAACCAACCCTGGAAATGAATATGAGAGAATACCAAGAGGAAGTCACTCAACTAGTAAGAAATGCACTTGAAATGTAAGTCAAACCATATAGTTGATATACTGCATGTACGGTACGTGTACATACATGTGTATACACATTTTGTAGCACCAGCCTAAAAGACATGGACACTTGAACTTCATGTGGAGTATTTGCATATCTTGAAATGCACTCATCCTAATAAAGTTGGTCTAAACGTCCTACTTTCTATACTCGATGAATGAAGGGTTGATTTAAGTGTTATGTAGTACTACATATATGTACCGGTACAGTCGATAATTATACCACTGACTTGTCATTTTGCTGTAAATACTTCATTGGGTTACTACCTGAGCATCCTAATTGTACATATGAATGGCACTATACAGCAAATGAACACATGGATATGATGTTTAATTACTGCCTAAGGGTAACTTAAATCATTAGTGACTGATTAATATAGCACAAGCTTCAAGTTTATAAGCTTTGTCTCAAGTGAAAATACTTTTAGACTTTGATTAAACTTAGGTCTAGTAAAATGTTAATGTCGATGCATGCCTTCTATGACATTTCAATTTGTATTCTGACATCATTGTTAGATACTGTTACTATCCAGCTCATTGCTGTGTAGTAGTTTATTTGCATTTCCAGGACTCGGGCCCATTTGCAAAGTACTACAGGACAATGGGCTGGGCAGTAACAGGGTATCATTGATAGATCTGCATAGTAGAGAGTTTGTGCACATTTTTGATACGTATGATACATGTCAAATCATTCATAAGTTAAATCCTAATGCCAGGTTTGAGTTAAGTCAATTGCAAGTGATAGTTAAGTAAATACATCAGTAAGTAGAATACTGTGAGTACCTTTTAATATGCAGGCAAAAATTACATCTCAAAATCATATACATGTAAACACAGTTGGTGCCCCTTTCATATATACAGCTTCTGCATTTTAGGAAGATTTGTATGTTTTCTAATTATTCAATGTGAATTTTTTCTGTCACTTCATTCTGCCACTTTCACAATCATCAAATATACATTTTGTTTTGTATTTTGGTTGGAAATGAAAACAATTGCTGAGTCAATGTTTTCATTGGTGATGAGAAGACTAAATAAGTTATTTTCCATTAACTCTAGTCCGAGATTCACATTCACTCTTATAATGTAATAACCTATCTACATTGTGGTCAGTAATTTTGATTCACTGTTTTTCTTCACCACTTGTAATCTGCATCAAGTCACTAGAGTCATTATGTAAATGAACATGTGCAACTGTGATGAATAATGGAGTTAACAAAGTGTAACAATCTAAAGGTAATTTACATGTAATTATGTACATTTAACATACAGGTATGCTGGTAATGACATTTGGAGATGTGTCTAACTGGATCAGTATATATATTCAAACCATAAGGACTTCATGTTGAAATCACAAGCGGTCAAGGTACATGTACATGTAGACAACAAAGTAAAATCACAGCCCATGATGTGCATGAAGACAGGCAAGATATGTAATTTACAAAAAAATGTATGAAAACTTGTAATTTTCACAAGATACATGTAAACCGTTCAGTAGATTTTTATAACCTTTTATTTGAGATACATACATGTATTTCCAAATCTTGAGATGACAACTACTACATGTACAATGTAACTACATGCATGTATAAGCCTTACATGTACCGGTACATGTAATCCTGTTATGCGTGTAATTACATTGTACATTTTATTGTAGATCATGAAGTCTGTTTGAGTACATTATTTTGTAATTGAGAGCCTTCTACATGCAATTGAAAATTTCAGTGCAATCATCAATTATTCAAAAGTCATTTTTACAGCAAGAAAATACCTTGAATAAAGTCTTTGTGACCATGTGTATGCATTACTTTATAATAGAACACTATATGTGTACATGTACATTTGATCCCTGGAATGATATTTTAATACATTATGGAAATCAGTCAAAAAAATGCACTAAATGTACATTACATCTAAACTGTTTTAGACTTTAAATGTGTGATTAAACTCCTCTTTTCTTCCAGGGGTAAAGTGGGTGGGGGTGAGTACATGTATGTGCCTCCCAAATGGGCGACTCTTTCATGAAAAATCTTACATATGAGTTGACGTTTGCCGAAAATTTGTCAATCATTGGGGCAATAAATGCATAAATGATACACCAGTTATCTAAAATTCCCAAGAAGAAAGTGAAATTGCCTTCAAAAAGTCAAATCGCATCTGCTGCGCATCTAGCACATGTCTATGATGCCCAGCATGTAGTGAACCGTATGCAATACTTCAATATCACGTTTTGACTCATATTTCGAACACAGCAGAACCATTGATGTAGACGCATATCAACTTGGCTCATGCATGGTATAATAGTCAACATATTTTAAATACTCGACTTGTTTTAAAGACAATCTTTATATTTTGGGCCTTCAAATTTATTACTATTTTGATAACTGTGATGTGATTTCTTAGAGGGGTTGGGCATGATTAAATATGGTAGGAACACTTCTAACCACAAAGGTTTTCTTTTTTAATTTCAAGATCCCATCATCACGTACATGTACTTTATTATGATTTTACTTTGAGTTAAACTAAAGATGCCTCTAACTAATAAACTACATTGTAAATCTTTCCTTTGAGCTTACATGCACGTTTTACATAAATTCCCACGCAAAGAAATGAATTTATACACACAGATATTAAGTCTGAGTGAAAATACAGACTGATTCTCTTGTATTGATCCGTGGATATTATTTCCTAACTAATAACTGATGTGGGCTACTATGTAAATATTTGGTAGAGTAGGTCTGATCCACAACTGGGATTAATAGCAAGTAATACACAAAGGACATCACACAAATTCTCAGAGCTTCGCAATCGGAGAAGAACCGCCGATGAATTTATACAACAGGCACATTTCCATCATTTTGATCGGATTACATCTTAAATTCATATTGCATCCTTCATACAGATAAAGTAATATACTCAGCTATTAAAGGTCTTAGTGCCTGTAAGTTTCTAATCTGCTACTTTAAAATAGCTTGTGGAATTGCTGTACATGTATAGAAGAATAAAAATGTGTTCCATTTCAATAAGTGTTCGCATTTTAAAGTATAAATCATGTTTTCTTGTGATAGCTATACAAATATACGGTAGTCTGCACATACAATGTACATGTATACAAAAAATGTATGTATTATCAGTTGAGATGCTTCATGTCTGAAGTTAAGTTGGTAAAGCTGTGATTTTCACACAAAAGTACTTTAAATAGTTTTATATCAAAAACCTTCATCATCATAGATTGCTTGGAGTAGATTACATGCATATATTGAAATGCAATGCTATAGAAATCGATAATTTCAGAACTGGTAAACAATTTGCTATATTTTTCCTTATATTAGCAGCACACTACATATACATGCCTATTATGAAACATGGAATACTCAAAGGCAAAGGGTTTATACATTTAATTTTCATAAGCTATTGAATTTCCAAGCATCTACATGTATGAGACTAATATGTAATTTTTCAAAAATTTATTTGGACTTGTCATTTTCCAATGTTTACCATATATACAAATACAGAACATGTACATATACAATGGATATATCTCAACAAGAAAGTGCCTTTGACAAAAGGAAATTCAGTTGTAATGGGAAATTTCACTATCTCATATCCGACAACTTCATGAATATCTTTTTCCTGGGGGTAATCATTTTCCACGAGTTTCAAAAGGTATACATAAAACTTTTTACATTTTAGAGATTACATTTAAAGTTTTCTAAAAAAATGATGTCATACAATGTAATATAATGAAATATATACAAAGGTACATTACTACATTTCAAAAAATTTGGCATCAGACAATTTGGACATACAAATGTAGAAATTTCAAAAACTTTGTATCAATCCCTGAGCGCTGTCATTCCCTCTACAGAGATAAGATGTGTGTCATCCACTAAACAACCAATGTAAGAAAGATTGGTTTATCAGTACTGAGCTAGTATGATGAAAGCTCATCTTTGCAAAAGTCTAAGTTAATAGGTTTAACTTCGTATTGCACCAAAATTCAATTAGCTTACCAAAACTTTTGCCAGGTATCCACCATGGTTTCGTCAGTGTTTGGGACAATTGTCTGAAGTCACGCATGTGTCGTGTCTTCAGAAAACACTGACAAAGCCATGGTGGATACCTGGCGAAAGCTTTGGTAAGCTAATTGAATTTTGGTGCAATATAAAGTTAAACCTATTAACTTAGACTAAACTAATTACATGACTGTACAGTCATGTATATCATGTTCACATACATTTACTAGTAGATGTAGCCTGTCATTCACTATCTACACTTTCATCAAGTCCATCAAATGTGAGACCCAACGTCATGTGTGAGTGTCTAGTTCAGGTTTCCACTGTTTTTCAAATGGTCTCTGTATTATCTATTTCTTCCTATCAGATGTACAGCCATTACAGATTGGAAGAACAGTTTTCTTTTGTCAGTTTCCACATCCACTACAGACTTCACAATTTTTGCAATTTTAATATTTTTTCTCAAACACGTAAAAAAAAGTTTAGGGTTGGCAGTGAAAAACTTTATGGGGTCAGGTAAACCTAACCAAACAATTATTTTTTCAGGCCTTACAGTATTCCATCTTTTAAAATGTATCACTGATTCTTCTTTAAAAAAAAAATGTTTTGTTCTGTCTTTCACAGTTACACTCCTGTTGCAGTGCTGATGATGATGATGATGATGATGCCTGATTTCATTAAATCATAATTAGGATGTGTTTTACTTAGTAAACATTAATGGCTTACTAAATGCATTTTATACATGACATAGGTAAAAAAATACTGTAAACCTAGACATTTTCGCTACAAGAAAAGTTGTGATTTTACAGTCTTCAACTAGTTGCCAAAGACTAATTTATACTAATTACCAGACTAGTGTATTGAGTTCATGTACAAGAAGGCATTTTAGTCCCTATCAATTTTTGCATTTTTGTTTTGTAATGAAATAAGCGAAAGTGAAAATTCCCAGTTTTAAAGTAACCACAATAAATGATATACCCGGTACATGTACATGTACATATAGTTAGCAATATCTGACATCAATACTAACAACTAAATGGATGTACTTCAGTCATTACTAGGGTTTCAACACAGAATATGTAACGATACACTTGAGAAGCCCTAGTAGTGGTATTATGTATATGACTTGTATATGTTGAATATGGAATTCTTCCTCATTCAGCATATCAAGACACAACCAAAGTATTCATAAAATCACATCTCATGCTTCATTTTAACGACCCCTCATTCTAGATTGTTATAAAAAAACTACACAACACAACAAAGTGATACTTTCAGTAATTGAAAACAAAGACAGTGATTTGAATGGATGGATGTACATTGTACATGTACTCTACAAGATGTACATTCTTCATTTGAATTTACAAAAGTATGCATTAGCCACTGCACTTTAATGTACATCAACACTTGAATTCATATATTTATAATTAATCAACTGCTGAACTTTCACATACACGTAGTTGTAAATGTCCATCAATAAGGTATTGTATACTTCTCTTCAATATATGTTCATTTCCTTTTGTATTAGACCTTAGAGAACTATTCTAGTCTTGTGCCATTACAGTTATGAAGAAAGTCTTTTTGACAAGAAACACAGTAAAACATTCTCATCTATCAGTATCACTTTAACCTCTGTGTTAATGTTACACAAATGAATTTTAAATGTTTTGCCTATGCACACTACATCCCAAGCCTTGAATAAAGAGACAAGGGGAAAAATGAAAGACTATAAAAAGTATTTAGAAAACTGATGATGCCTACACATGTGAACCTCCTGGAGAGGGCCATATCAAAGCACATAAGCACATACTACGCGTTACTATTACTACGATCCTCTCCACTCACATATAGAGAATGTGTCGTTATTCTAGCACAGAAATCATGATAACCCATGACAGGCGAAAGGTAAGTGACGCATGTCAGCAGTAATCCATCACAAATTGACAGGCAGTTGTAATTGGTTAGTTCCTTTAGACATTTGCTCATTAACCGAACTCCACCTCTCCAGTTTGAAACTAAAATCCCATGAAGACACGATAATGTCATCATGTTTATATCAATCATTGCAGCCAGGGGTACCACAGATTTCTGTACTAGAATAATGACTTTCCTTATACATGAGTGGAGATGAGCGTAGTAATCATAAATTTAAATGTATCGTACAGGAACTAAACTAGTTAAGGATTGAACGTGGGTTAATTCATCCTGAGTATAATTTACAATTTTTCCTAATACAAAAAATGTATAATATGAAATAGTCAATATATTATTAAAGTTGCATCTGATATACGCACCTACTATACTTATAAAACTTTACAATCTTCATTAAAAATACACAAAGTCTTTAGAAATCAGCTTTTTCTTGGAAATACATGTAATATGATCATTTGTAATCATTTCAGTAAAATATTTATAACAGTTTAGAAACTAGTTTACTGTTCCAGAGCAAATCAAATGCATACACATAATTTTCCATGCCAGATAATGAGAATTTCATTTTAGGTAAAGTGTACATTTTGTGGGAAGATGTACACATGAATAAACTTTAAGTATAAACTTTATGAAAGTTACCCTTCACTACCACTTACTTCAAGTTCTACAAATTTATCAAAGCAATATGTATCACATTTTTGTACTGCAGGGAATCATGTACACATGCATAATTTTGTAATTTGTATGGCTGTTGTCAAAGCCTGTCACAGTGTAAGTGTTTTTACAGGTGATATAAAGCTGAGTTCCCCTGCTGTTTCACTGAAGGCAGGTTCTCATGATACAGTTTTGTTTGTTGTGAATTATGCATGGTACAAAATCTCAATGTACATGTACATGTACACGTGTGCAAGTTTGACTAGATATCCTCTCCTTATATAACAGAATAACTACTGCGTACATGTAGTACATAAAAATGTACATATACACAATACCTTTGGATAATTGACAGAGATACATGTGTAGAGAATTGCTATAAATGAACTCTGCATCTGAGAATCTATTGGTTGTAGCTTTTGAATACAACTATACTTACATGTAAATATCAAAGCTCCTCAAGCAACTGTATTTCCAGATACACGTAAAAAAAAAATTGGTGCAATGTGAGAACTGCAACATTAAACTGCATCAATTTCATCTTTCCACAGGGAGTATATAAATTTCTACTATGGATGTACGGTAAACGAATTTTGTAATTAGAGGCTTGTTCTTGCTGACTGTCTTACATTGTCTACATGTACTAAATTGTTAAGAAAGACATTTATAATAATCCATTAAAGTATACAAAAAATTCTTATGGCAGTGGTTGTTTGAATCTTCCTAAAAATGATAGATACAAAATGTATTCATTAGACAACTTATTTCTGAACATTGTAAGTACATGTGCTGAGTCATGTTTCCAACAAATACCACAGCTCCTTTCATGGTGATGACTTGATGAAATTAATTACATCTACGTATACTTCTCCATCGTCTTGTATGTTATTTACATGGATAGACTAGCATTCTTATTCAAACCTGGTCACAGTGATCACACTTTGGTATAGGTGAGACACTTGACTGTGTACTGGAAGTGTTTTTGCTAAGATGTTGAGGAATGAAAATCTTGCAAAAACTTTGCATTTAGATTATTTCTGTACCTATTACTACAATTTGTTAGGTAATATTGGTGAAATACTAGTACCTAGGAAACTAACTTGCAGGTATTTATGTCCTTACAACCCTTAAAACAAAAAACACTTTTACCATTTCTCCTCCACTGTCTATGCTTTAACATGTACTAGTACATGCACTGCCCGTGAAATGGCTTCACACAATTGTCTTTTATTTTCTCAATGGCTTTTGAGTTAGATTACTGGTAACTTTGAGCATCCTAAAATGTATGTATTTCATAGTTATGTGTGTTTGCTGATAAATCATTTTCAAATCATCTGGTAAGTTTGGTCGGTGTCCATTTCTGTGACCACCCATGAAGAGAATGTCAAAACAGTAACAAAACACTAGATATCATGAAGTGAAGAAATAGAAATAAAATGTCCACACTCTGGCACAAGCAGTAGGCATGTACATGTATGTATCAATTTTCCAGCAATGTAGTCTGGATGCCAACTGTGTGAAGGTACAGTATAAATCGTAATGATACTGTATAGGAACTAGTCTACCGACAATGCATCTTTGAAACTCCATGTATGTTCATTGTGCACACTCACATCATACAGATAGGACATTTAAAATCAAATCACACTACATACAAAAACTCTTGATGCATGCATTCAATTTTGGAAATGCATGTACCTAAAGGCAAAACATGACGAACTATTAAGTGGAAACAGGAAAGGAACATCCTATGAAACATCCATAGATATCTACCAATTTCCGTAGACAATTTTCAAGATCTCGAAAGGTCACTAGTCTAAGAATTCCCTCTGGCAAAACAATCCTTTTCAGTCTATCTCCAACATGTAGATTGACTTATGCAGAAAGAAGTAGAAATAGCAGATGAGTACATACGCTCATATAATGACATGTAATAATACTATAATTGAGAGTTTTCAATTGAGAAAAAAATGATTAAATTGCTTTCCATGGTTGAGTCATGGAAAGGAATACAAGTAAACTTCTAATATTTCACAAGAATATTTTCATGATCGTAAATAGTCATGTATTATTTCCTTATTTCAATTTCTTTCTTATTTTGTTCTTTTTTACCATTTTAAACATTCCTTAACTTATTTTACCACACATGGACAAGAGTACAATCTGGTTAAAATCTGATGTACATGGCGTGATTTATTTCTGGCTGTTACGTTTACTGTCATTTGTTCGTTCATGAGTGTTCGTTACATACATCTGATACAATATACCATAGGTTTTCACGAACCCAATCTTGCACTTACAAGTAGCCAACCAGAATTCGTCTTACAATATAAAACTCAACGTTCAAAATTGAAAGAGATAGAACTACCAAACAATAACGATAACATGGCTGTCTGCACTCTGTGCTCGAGCTCTTTTTGAACACAACGCTTTCATGTTCTCATTCATTGAGTGAATTCACTCAGTGCTCTCGTGTGGCTCAGGATAACCTACATGTATATGTATTGTGTCAGATGTATGTAACGAGTGCTCACAAAAGAACAAACGACTGTAAACATAACAGCCGAAAAAGAAATCACACCATCAGATTTTAATCAGATTTGGACAAGAGTAGCAAGAAAGACTCTCTGGTTGCTTTTGTTAATCATTCATAAATACTCATTAATTTATTTTAACACCTTTCTATCTCGGATTATCATCACTGGAGACAGGTAGTATCACCTGCAGTATTTACCAACTTTATCATCACTTTTTAGATTAAAATTTGGTACGAAACCACATTAAGCAATGAGCAATGATGCCATTATATCTTATATGTATCTGAGCCACTAAATGTGGCTTAATATCCAATGCATTTGTAATGGTCCTTGATCATGTAGTCACTATCTCATTACACGATATCACGCCATAATTCAGTCAGATCACCGTAATTGTCATTTCAGCCGATAACAAAAGTCGTGGACGAGTTTAACACAGCATAATGACATAATTAAGCAAAGTGGTTGATACTTCATTTTCTTTTATTACTGAGAATGGCCATTTCCAGTGTATAAGTACATGTACATTAAAATGCATGAGTTTTTAACTTTATATACATGTATAATAGACAACATTTCTCAATGATCTATAACAAGAATATCACTTTCAGTAGTTATTATATTCATTACATGTTGCTCCCAAACAATGATCAAGTCTACCTATAGGTCAATGTGGACAAAAGCGGCTATAGACACTCTATCAGTCACTTTCATCCAAAGTTTATAAATAATTTATTTAAACACCATCTTATCTCAGATTACCTTCACTGGAGGCATATGGTCTTGCCAGAAGTATTTAGGTTGAAGAGGCGGATTACTGGCATCAATACCAATCACATACATATACATGTATAATGTAATATATTTGTAAAAGCAAAGAGAAGCAAAAAGATGTTTTATTTTTTTCACGTTACAACATTGCCAGCATTAGGGATTTGGCGACAGTAAAACTTGATTATTTTGAGTGTGGGCACAGGTTGGTGTAAATATTGGCAGGTACATACATTGTATATTCGGCATATACATTAATTTGTACACTTTTAGTAAATGTAGTGAATTCTAGCCAGAACCAATTTAATAATTTTTTTCCAGATAATTATTTGCTCTGCCTAAGGAAAGCAAAATATGAGCAACATAGGCCTTGTTATCATTAACATTATTAACTTTATTTCGTGAATAAAAAAAAGCAATATAATAACAAATAGTAATAAAACCCTAATGTCACAAGACTGAATGAAGTAAATATTAAAAATGTAATATAAAGGTACCATGCGTTTGCAAGCTTAATTGAGAAATAGACTAAGTATATTTTTAGTGTTTTGACTCAATGGTTTAGATACAAAAGAATCAATGACACACACGTAGACGTTTGTTTTTTGACAACTACCCATGTACTAGAATGTCCTGAAAATGAAGCCTGTATTTTCAGTTTGATTCCACACAACTTAGTTTGCATGTGGTATAGTGTTTGGTACATGTACTGCCCTTTGAATTACATATATAACAATAAAATAAAAAGGAATGATTATTAAATTATATTAAAACAATGACAAGGTGAGTGAAATGCTGAACCAAACTGATTTCTGCAATGCTGCATAAATCCAATATTAAATCCTAGCAAATTAACAATCAGTACATGTCATTGCCTGAAATTAAAAAATGCATAGTCAATTTCCACTTTGCTAAAGTATTTATCTTTAGTAAATCCCTATTCAAACTCATGTATAGATAAGCCATCATGACTATCAGTCACATTCATGACAACAAAGTAATTGCTATAAATATTTACATTATATATTTTTCATTTGCGTAACAGCATCACTTTCCTTTGTAGGGATGAATCAATAAACTCTGGTACTTTGCTATCATATCTGTGTGCCATCTTGTTAATATATTCCATTAAATTTCCATTCACTTCCAGCAGGTCATATACAATACACTGTCTGTCTGTACAATATGGATAGCGTTATCATCACACACGATATATGTTTCTATGCTATGATTTGCTTTATAGGTATAAAGTTCACAAAGCAGTGTACAACCATATTTGAAATTGCATTTAGATTGATTACATTTGCTAGAGTTTGCTACACAGCATGATTTGGACACATAACAGAATGTTTTCTGGCTGCAGATGTTACACATAGTAAAGTTTTTCATCAATCTGCTTTGTGTGGACACATACATGTACATGTACATTGTACATAAGTGGGACTTTATAACACAGGGAACTTGAAAATTGGCCATCTTGAATGGTGCATTATGGGAAATCTGGTATCATTCCATTGATATACATGAATTAATCAATGTACAAATGTAGCACACAAATAATCAGTCACACTTTGATAAGGCGTAAAAAAAATTGTGGTTCCAATTACATTCAATTTTAAAATAGGTGGGGTAGGTAGATTTTTAATTATTTTATATATTTTTTTTCATGTGTGAGTGTCTACATGTAGTTCAGGTTTTCCATTGTTTTGTAAATGGTGTCTGTGTTGTTTATTTCTTCCTATCAGATGTACATGTACAGCCATTACAAATTGGAAGAACAGTTTTATATTGTCTTTTTAGGTTGATGTCAGTTTCCGCATCCACTATTTCTTGCGAGACTTCACAATTTTATTATTATTTTTCTTGAATATGTAAAAAAAAAGTTTAGGATCGGCATGAAAAACTAGGTGGGTCGGGTAATCAGAACCAAACAATTTGGCCTAATATAAAAAAAATCAAGTTTTGTCACCCAGATCCTTGCAGGAGGTCTACATTGTACATGTACGGTACATGTACACTACTGGTTCAATCATCGGACAACACTTCTTATCCAGTATTTGGCATGCAACTGTGAATCACACAAATATGACTACAAGCATGGGGTGATTGACACATGAATCCCTGACCCACTTTCTATTCTAAGTACTAATATGCACACATCAAATGTTCATTGATTTTTATATATCAAATAACGATGAAAAAATCATCATCTCACTTTTCTGTTATTTGTAATTCATGCTTTAATAAATTACATGTATGTTATTGTCTAAGAAATTATATCCTCCAAACCATGACAACTATCGATCCTTTAATGTACAGCATTCTTAGTACAGTACAATGTATGATGATGTACACCATGTAATATGCATATCATTATCTAACCACTTCTTAATTAAGAATATGAATGAAACCAAAAACAAATTAACCATAATTGAATGCTTTCATTTATGGTACATATAATGTAGACTAAGTGTTCTGTATGACTCCAAGCAAATTTGACACATCACTAGTTTGTTTACTGCACTGTCAAAATTCAACGTTAGCTAGTCAAATAGCCTCCGTATTCTTCGCTTGTGTCAAACCCTTGAGGTAGCCATACCACTAAAGTCATAATCATGATTATCCAGCACCCATACGATTAAATTTACATAAAACATATATGTAAATAACATGTAAATTACTGCATCATCATGTAGGGTATATTTACATATTGATTAATTTGAATAACAAGTCAGACTATAGTTGTCATGGTTGAAGGGACTGCAAGCTGATATTGACTTGGCTATCATTTGGGCAAAAAATTTTCATTTCGTTATTGTCAGTTTTATAATCATTACAATACAAGTGGAGAATACAAGGGCTAGGACGATCAGCTAAAGATGTACCTCAACAGTGCACAAAGCAGGCTACACATCACTGATGCACAATAACTTCTTGTGACACATCACAATTTGGTGTTTTCCAGTTTTCCCCTATCTATTACTATGTGTAAGTGACAAGCTGAGAATACTAGGGCTAGGAGATGCAATAAGCTAACAATGTATCTTGACAGGCAGTAAACAGGCTAACACATCACTGACGCACAGTAATTTCTTGTGACACATCACAATTTTTTGTTCCCCTATCTCCTATTTTGTGTATGTGACTCATGTGGAAACCCATTTTTTATCATTTTTTGACAAGAAGTGCAGAATAATTCAGCCCCTTCAATAATTGTCACGTGGAAATTCATGTACATGTAGATATTATCATTAGAAACGTTTAAATAAGGTCCAATGTAGAAAGTGCCTCAGGGACAATTTCACTAAAAATCAAAGTTCTCTAGACTCAACACTTTGCCACATGGTACATGTACATGTGGTTCCTGTGAAATGATAAAAGAAATTTAGGATCCACCATCTTGTCTTGAAGGAAATTGACACTATTTCATGTTTATTTCCCATGGAGTTAACACTACATTGTATATTCAGTCAACCATATTGGATTCTAAAATGGCTCACTTTTAATAACATTTTTACCTCTTTTTAAAGAATTTGTTCAGTGACCCGATTTTGTTTTCATGATTTTAACTGAGAATGGGGAAGAGAGTGAGTTTTCTTGAATAAACATTTAAACAGTTTATTTCTGAGGTGCCTTTCACATTAAGTTTATAATTTCATCCACTCCTAACTGTGGTAGTAATCTACTTAATTGTGTTTGCAGTGATGTCAGATTAAGAAAACTGAAGGTTTAAGAAGAGATGATGAGGCATACAGTTCATACACATTTATTCTTAGAAGTACATCATCACCTCTGACATATCAACACTATCCCGCATTCTATATCAGCTTTCCTCAGTTAGTAGCTACATGTAATAATATCAAAGTATAGTGATTCTATAATATATTTTGTATTTGTTGGAATCTTTCCTTTTATAAAAAAAACCACGTCATTTTCACATTAACTTGGACAAAAAATTGCAAGGAAATCGATTGCACTGGGAGACAGTCATATTTTATGAAATGAGTGTACATTGCTTTTTAAATTTTAAACACAAAGTACACACATCATACAATTTTATAGCCACTGTATCATATTACATAATTATACACATACTTAAATGTTTATAACATTGTAATCTGTAATAATTTTTTTTCAAAACAATTATGATTCCAATTCAATTGTGTACTCAAATATCAAAATTCTATTTAATCATAATTATTCAAATAGGTACTTAAAGTTTAAATTACAAACTTGACGTCAGATCTTACAAGTACAGGAACAAACAATCTGCAATTATTTTTTTCAAAACAATTATGATTCCAATTTTTTACTCAAATATCAAAATTCTATTTAATCAGTAATACAATAATAGGTTTAATAATTCAAACAAGTATTTATAGTTTATTATAGATATCTTGACATCAGATCTTACAACTACAGGAACAAACAATCTGCAATAATTTCTTTAAAAACAACTTTTTATTACTCCAAGTTTGTACTAATATATCTAGTTCTCTTTAACCCTAATCAGGTGAAGTCAGTGGTCAGTGTAGCCAATTTCAATTTCATCAAGGGCTGCCACATGGCTAAGTCCGTAGATAGAAAACAGTCATAACTGGCACAACATCACAAACCAAATCGGTGTAAGCATTTGCCCATACAAATTAAGGTGGGACAAGTCAGTCAAAACTGTTGGTTGTGACCACCATTGTGACAAACAGTTGAGACGGTGAAAATCGTTGGTAAACAAAAATGTTCCCCTTCCTCAGGGCAATTTTCCTGTGTCGAGGAGGGAGTGGGAGACACGACCAGAGTGAGATTAACCTGGGAGAAAAAAGGTTTAACTCTGGCAGGAGGCGATTTTCCAATTGACTACGTATACTCCCTCTAAAAATGCCTTTTGTGCCATTATATGCTAATGCAGACTTCAAGGTGTGAAAGGGGAACCAGGACATGATGACCGACTTTGTAATCAACACGAAACTGAAGACGGAATGTTGAAAAAACATTTTTTGAAGTTGCTAGACCAAAAAATAGAAGCGAGTGAATTTTAGTGAAAACCCTTGGCAGTCTAGCGGGTTTTGAGTGGGAATCTGTGGAGGGTCCCTACATGGACTACACTGACCACCGACTTGACCACTTACCAGATGGGGAGGCTTTGCAGGAAGAGGGTTAATGAAAAATGCTTTCACAGTTGTTTGTCTTGCAACGATCCAAGAATTTCACCTCAAATGTCGCAATACAAATGCCCCGTCAGTCCCTCTTAATCGTTCATACAAGTAACAGTGTGTCCTCTAATGATAGCCAAATTTTCTTTTTCACAGTTGTGAATCAAAATGAGAAAAACTGGCATTTTTTGTGTGTCCCCACATACAACAATGTACAATGTAGTAAGAGATTGGAGAACACCAAATTATGTACATGTAGTAAGAGATAGTGGAATACCAAATTTTGGTGCGTCACTAGATATTGTGTGTACCAGTGGTGCATCATTTTGGTTTTAATAAATGGCACACAAGTAACAATGCTAAGTTTATATGCAAATGTAGAAGTCCAATCTTAGAGAGTAAATGAAATACCAATAAGCAATAATTTCATTCAAAACCTATTATAACTCTAAAATTGCACTCAAATATCAAAATTTGTTTTCTTTTCATAGTGATTCATGAGTACTCTGTAGTCATATTGTACATGTACAATATAATGATGTCTACACTTCCAACAAAAATGAGTCTCACGCTTGAAAGGTTATATTTCTCTTAAATTTCCTCCTATCCCAGATTAAGTTTTTATAGTATCCTAAGGATAGAATGTATCTGTTACTGAGTGCATGGAATGCTTTGAAATGAAACTGTTGAAAAATTAACCAGAGGTTCAATACTTGAGTGCTGCAGTTAAAGAGGGAGTGAAAATGCCGGTGGCCTTATTATTCTTATCTTTGGAGTTTTTTGAGACATACATAGTCGTAAATGTATATTTTGACCATCAGGGAGATTAATATTTTATTTAGTTTTGCTACATAAAATAGAAAATTCAAGTCTAAAAGACCAAAATGATAAAGTTAACATTGTTGTTTTGTGCCAATGTCATACATCATTACAAAGTGATGTTATATACTTGTTTCTCATTCCAGTAATGAAAAAACGTTTTTCAGTAGATAAAAGAAGGGGCAATACTAATGCTAATGTCTTATTAAGTTACCTTGCTGTTTGTGGAATTGCCTCGCTGAGAATAAAGTTTTATTCTTTGAGAAAAATTAAGAATTAAATATCAATTTAAAATCAGGTGTAAATTAAAAGCTCAAAAATTTTAGCAAAACAGTCTATTAACATGCACAAAACATTTAATTATGAACATTCCACATCATTAAAAGCCACATTAAGCTATTTTGCTTCAAGTAACTGAATGTAATAATACTATTAATAGTAAGGGATAACTTTAAGATTTCTCCATGAAACTACAGAATGTAGGTTTATTGTTATATGTGCTGGTAAAATACATCCGAGTTGATTTAAACATTGTTATGCCATTTCCATTATTGGAAAACCATTGTACCTCTTTCCTGATATAACTAAGATGTCTGACTTTTTTTGCAGAAGAGCAGAAGGATTTTCCTGGCTCACAAAATTAGGGGGTTGCCACATAACTGTACATGACTGTAAGTCTTACCAGAAAGTGTGCCTCAGGATCCAATTTGTTTAAAAATGAAAGTATCTCTATAATCACTCCGAAACTTTGCTATGTGAAAGCTTGTACCTAGATCATTATAGAAATTTGATTGCTCATCATCTTGTTTTCAAGGAAATTTTCAATCTACGAGAAACCTAGTTTTTGGTTGTCATTTTGTTGTATAAAATATGTTCAGAATTTTTCCTTTTTTTCTCTGTTCTAGAAAATTTCTACAACAAATTGTTATCGTAAATTTTAACCAAATATACATTAGAGTTTTCTGAACAAAGTGATTGTGAAAGTTTTACGACTTTTTGACATAAAAACTATTTAACAAAAAATGTATTGCTTCATTTCTCTTAGGTTATGACACCATTCATATAAAGATTGCCTCAGTGTACCTCAGAGCCAGTAAATTACACATGTATATTGGCAATAATACGACACAGCTATTACACTTTATTTTCAGTGAGAAATACATACCACAACCCCCTTAGGGTTGTTTTAAACCTATAAATATGAAAGACTGTCTTACAGATGGCAATTTTTACATTGCTTTTATTTAATAGGCAGTATTTGATGACCGTGTTTTGCATTGATGGATTCTTTTCACAATTTAATTTACTTCCATCAGACACATGGACGCTTCTCAATAGGGCAAATATGTATAGAATGTTGAAATCTTGAATAAAGATGTCCTTTATAGACTAGACACATTTATACATCTGACATGTATTCTCAATTTTATTTTCTTTAAAAGAAAATGCTGAGAGAGAGAGTATTGCAAGACTAAAACATTTGAAGTTGTCTTCTTGAAAAGTAACATTTGACCTGAGCTAGTGACCCATTGGCTGAATATTTGACATTTGACCTGAGTCAGTGACCCCTAAGGCCTTGGATTGGATAGAAATGAAAGCACATATTCAAGCGAGCATCTAGGAAATGAGTATTTGCACTCAGCCAGTGTGACTAGAATTATTAACTTTGTGACTGATAACTTTAGCTATAGCTTTAAGTACTTAAAAATGTACACATTTCAATTATTTAAAGGGTTAAAACCTGTAACATGTTACATGTCTATCATAATTATACATAAAATGTAGACGACTGTACATGTGCATTGGTAGAGATATAGAAAAACATGGGTATAACAGCACTCTGAAATGAGTTCACTTAACGTTTTCAGCAATAACTCTTCAAAAACGGAGGTTGAGGTTGGACAGCTAAAGAGCCTAAATGTAATGAATTTGTACATGTATATTGACATGTTAATCCAAAAAATTAGGATGGCATTTATGAGAGAGATAATCACTTCCTTATTTTTTTTGGATTAAGTCTATATTTCTGTATGTACACGTATACAGGAAGTGATTCTAAAATGTTTTAATCTATATGGATCTCCATGGTATTAGAGAAATTCATTAAATCCCAAGGCCATGCATACATGAATTTTATAAATCTTTACTAGTTCATTCTCTAGATAGTCTAAGTTTGTTCAAGATCATTTAGCATTTTGTACAATGTATTACTCCACACACAACACCAGGAGTTCAGTATTAGACATCTTTTAAATCAGAAATGCATAATTGTAACCTTCTATGGCTAAGTCACTGTCAAGAACATACCTGTACAAGTAATATAACTGTTAAATTAATACAAGAAGATGTTGTTTAAAGTGACCATGGATGAGGATTGTGTATCTATTTTGTATTTTTAATTTATAAAACAACTTTATCATGGTTTCCTGCTTGAAAAATCAATGTGCAACAACATATGCCAAGTCCTTGTTTGTTTATAACTCAATAAATTGCAAAAGATTAATAAATGTGTAAAATCTTTAATATTCTACGTACAATAACAAACTTTTTACACACTTTGTAAAGCTTTTGCAATTTATTGATTTAAAATAACAGACTTTGTCAGAGTTGTTTCACATTGATTTTTCAAGTAGAAAGCAATGATAAAAAAGTTTTATAAATTAAAAAAGCCAAAATAACTACCCAATCCTCATCCATATGGCCACTTTAAGAACAAATCCAAATCTACATGTTAAGACATTTAGGCAGTTGAGATTAGTGTGACACACAGCAATTTCTTGTGACCCACCATAATCTTTCATTTTCAATATAACCCTTACTACATGTATGTGATGTGACTCTCAACCAATATGCCATATCTAAGCCAATTTGACACATACATGTAGCATGTTTACAGCACAGTCGGACTGAATGACTGACTCTGATAACACTCGTTTTATTCAGCTTGGCCTGCTAACCATAGAAGTTGATAATAACGGTTTGAAAATAGATACATAGCCACACACACCCAAAAGCCGTTAGCGGAATATCTCCAAGGCTGATTAGTTACAGTGGAGTGTGATTGACGGCTGTGGAGGTATTCTGCTAACGGATTTTTGGGAAGGGGTGGGGTGGGGGGAGGGGGGTGGCTAACTACATAGATTTTCAAACTGTAATTATCAACTTGCTCTGGTTAGCAGGACAAGCTTCAGATGAGTGTTATTGGAGCCAGTTATTCAGTGCTGTAAACATGCTATCTGATGTACCACTGATGCACCAAAATTTGTTCTCCATCTTTTATAATTACTGTATGGTGACTCATAAGAAAACATTAACTTTTTTTTTTTTCCCTTTGACATGTATTGATTTGCAAGTAAGACATTGTATCATTTACCCACTGGAGTCAATTACTAATAAAAGACAAAAACAAAACAAAACAAAAACATTAACTTTTTATCATTTTGACTAACAAACAAATCAACTTCTTTCATTACAGGTTCTCCACAGATTGTTTTAAATGCATGGCAGCTCATTTGCATAATTTCAGGGAAACATGTTATCATTGGCACAACGGTGTCAATTTACATTTATGAAAAGGTGTGAACGATCGGTTGGTTTTATAGGGCATTTGTTTTCTTAAAGGGTTTGGTTAAAAGGTTTAACATGTCATAACAAATAATGATGGCAAGGGTTCAAAGGATACAAACGTTCATGGAATTATATGGGCAGAGGATCTTAAAGAGAAGGCGGGAGACTATGACAGCTGGTCACACGAATGGATATACTGGGGCACAAAACATCAAAGCAGGGCGATGGCAGTCGATACCAGAGCGCTGCATCCTGTTAAAACCCCTTGTGGAGAACACAGAGAGCGTTCCCAGTTCAAAATGTGTATCCTAGCGACTTGTCTATCTACGATATTGGATAGTTTGACGTAGTAACTAGGACCACGACAAGCTTAAATTTAAAATCCTTTTCCTGCCAGGAGGTGTTTGTTTATACACAAAAAATTACAAGCAGGGCACAGTGTTTCTAATACCTGGGTTCCCAAATCTGAGCAAAAAACAATGTGTTTCTACATCCTTGGTGTAGAAGTGCTAGAAATACAAGTCAAAACTATTGCTATTATTTTCACAATTTTCTCTAAAATCAAGCTTGCACATGTACAATTACATCATTCTCTCACATTTTTCTTCATTCAGCCGAAAATATAAATCTGTTTGTTATGACTCATAATTGCCTCGTACCAAAAAGCCCCTCGTGTCTCTTGCATTAGGGAATAATATAAATTCAAATCCTTGACAGTAACAGTAAAAGACTAAAGTATAATATCCTAAATTCATGGACTGGACTGCCTATTTTTTTTACAAGCACTTACACCAACTCTAAGTTGTTATGTTCAATATATTTAATAAACTTTTTATAATACACATGATATTTATACAATTTCTGCATTCTGTCACTCACTTCATCATCATCATCAGTATACTTATAATCAATTTGATAATGTTTCAAATATTTTATCATGTCTTTAATATTGCCAGAGTTACTGGCTGTAAATTGTCAAAGATAATGAAGCATCACTGAAGATTTGACAAATAGTCATGACAACTTAGTGGAAATAGGACTGAAAATTGTACAAATCTAAAACATCCAATATGACCCCTTTTAGGGGAGTCAGGAATCTGACTTTTCTGAAAACATACATACATACATACATACATACATACATACATACATACATACATACAATGTACATACAATGATATATAAGCACACACACATACCTACATACATACACAAATAAATAAATACATACATACATACATACATACATACATACATACATACATACATACGATGTACATACAATGATACATAAGCACACACACACATACATACATACATACATACATACATACATACATACATACATACACACACACACACACACAATCACAAAAAGAGCTTTGAAACCCTGTGAGGACACAGTGTACTGATAAAATACGCATATTCTTGATTGAGCAGTTTTTGATTTTTAAGACATGAGATGGTATATCATACAAGCATGATTAAGGTTATGGTTTTCTTAAATGAGTCTGTAATCAAATTCAACTTTTATAAGTTGTTATCTGCATTGCCACTTACACAGATATTGACCATTTTGAACATTTTCAGCCCACTGTAACCATGCAAAGTATTGTTTTTTTTCATTTTGTTCTTAATTCATATCATACATGGTTTGAAATTCACTGCCTTACTAAGTTATAAAGTATCTATTTTGGTGAATGAAAAATTTGTCAGAATGGCAATTTAGGATGTGTCAGAAACACTTTAACTTGGCAGAACAAAGGCAAAAGGAAAGTACATGTAGACACTATCTGTAAATAACTCATCTGGTCGGCCTGATTCAGTGCAACTATTAGTATTACAAACACCTTTCTATAGATATCTACATGTACAATGTAACAACTCGCAAGTACATTGTATGTTAGCAGGTCTTGTTTAATAGCAGGTCTTATTTTCATAGTACTATTAGTATTAGTGGTGGAATTGACTACCAGTTTTTCATTTCGGTGATCTATACTATAACGTTGTCCATACTTATAGTTAATATCATTTACACACTTCATTCTATCTATAGAATTTCTGGTCATTAATGTCTTCATGTGTTATCCTCATAAAAATCTTCAATTCGAGTTAAAATCCTGCAGAGGCAATGTCATCTATTAAAATAGCCATATGGATGAGGATTGGGTATTTATTTTGTATTTTTAATTTATAAAACAATTTTATCATGACTTCCTACTTGAAAAAACAATGTGAAACAACATATACCAAGTCCTTGTTTGTAAATTGTACTTCAATGAATTGCAAAAGCATAATAAATTTGTAAAATGTTTGTTATTGTACATACAATAACAAACTTTTAAAACACATTTTTGGGCTTTTTGCAATGTATTAAGATACAAACACAGACTTTGACAATGTTGTTTCACATTGCTTTTTCAAGGCAGCCATTTTAAACCCACTACAAAGAGACAGTTTGAGAAAATTTAGCTGATGAAATACTAAACTAATTACTTGCTCATAATTGTAAGTTTATATGGTACTTATAGTTATAGAGAGCATTCACTATCCAGATTACAATCAACTCTCATATCAGTTTTGATGAAAACACTTTTTAATTATGCTTGTATGTAACCCTAAGGGTTATAATTTTACAAATGTTACCCTAGGTTCAAAAATTTCATTCTTCTTGAAATTGGAGAAGATTGAATAAATAGTTTAAATTCAGTAAATTACATAGTAATAATGAAACAATTTTTACAAAATTTCGATATGGAATAATCAATTTATGTATTTCAATGTATTGATGTATACATGAACATATTATTAAAATTTAGTTTTCTTAATCTTTTCATTCATTCACTAAATTAATGATACAAAATAATTTTCATTACAGTAAATATGTATTAATTTGTAGATTTTATATGTGCATTACACAATTTAATGTCTGGGAGGAGAACAAATTTTAATTAAATTTTTTTTTTAAATAAATCATTTATTTTTTTAATTAAATCATTACATTTTTTAGATGAGTGACACTCAAGTTTTCAATAAACAGATTGTTAATATCATTTGCATAGTCACAGCAGATTAATTTAATAAATTGAGTGTGGGGTTAATAACTTCATAACTGTATTGTCTTTTTTGGAGCATGATAAAACTTAATTTAAAGCAGACATGCAATCATTATTGATGAGTATAATATGCATTACCTAATTAACAGCTGATCTGACTGTTACAAAAAAAGATCATTTACCTTTTGATTACTCTCTTATATCCAGACTTTCTATAACTTTGGATTTTTTGTCAAAATTCAAGCATTTTAATTCTAGGAAACCAGAGATTACGAAAAAAAAAAAAGTCGGAAACTCGACTGTGTGAAGTTGTTAAACATGGCTGGCAGTAATGTCTAACACTACTTGCTTTGGACAGGAACACTCTGATAAAAGGTGCAAAGTTTAGACAAAAAAAAGAGTCACAATAAACATTGAGCTCACGGTTCCAGTGTATCGTCGCGAACTCCGACAGGCCACGGTACAGTACTACTAGTACTGCTGCCCTGGCAGAAGAAAAGTAGGCGGTACGACCAACATCGCTGTTATCCGTAAAATATTCGATAAACATGCCAAAACTTTAGTATGATTTTGAATGCAAACCACTGAAAGTACTTACCCGAGGTACTTCACTTTCTTGATACTCGGTTTTAATCCAGTACATGAACTAGCAGAGTTGTTTGCAGACTTTCCGCTGTGGGCACTGTTTGATGCCATCTTTGCGTTCAACCAAACTATTCGTGATGTGTGGGTCGGTAGTTGTGGCTTGGACTGCCAGGTGAATTTGCACTGAGTCCTGGATATGTCAACACGTCGAGGTACTTTAACTGCAATGCTGAAACGGGTGAAACCCCAAGGTAGTCGATTGATCACTGACATCAATGCGAATAACGATACGCTGGCGGCGTCGTCGTAGATGAGACTCGCGAAAACGGAAGTGTAATTGATTGAACAGAGCATGCGCAATGGTATCGTAGCCACAGTGCACCGCGCCCAGGCCAACTTTTACTATACTTTTTCATGCCGTTAAAAAGTTACAGTATTAAAGTTAATATTATGCAACCGATGTCGTTCACGTTTAGCTCTGAACGCAGCTATATAATAATAAGACTGAGTTACAAGATTAACTTTCCAATGCACTAAAATTTCTTCTTTGCGAAGACGTTGAACTTTTGCAAAAAGTTTGCAGGCATTACGTAATGCAATTGACACTGGAACATTGCTTGGCCATCATCGTCACCTATACTTGAACATGTTTAAAGTTGTACATGGCGAAGAAAATGAAAATGTACGTGATCACTGTACAACTTACAAGTCAAATCTTAATTAAATATTCTATAAACATTGATATAAAACAACATAGAAGGGGATAACGTATAATATTGACTCATCGTCTGAGAACAATATCCGTAGCACAGGGTTACACTGACGCGTGCACACACACACACACTCAGCATGGGAACTTGAATCGTCGTAAACCACTCTCTTTTACGGCACCTTTGCGAGCATGGGGAACTTGTCACGACAGATCGTATAGCTAGAATTAATATTCTGTCCGCGACAAAACCCAATGGTCACGAGTATTATCTAGCTGGCTGAATCGAGAGAGATAATACTTTAAACAACGTGTCTGTGGTGGGAACCACTGAATAACGCATAATCACGTAATCATTGACCAATATGGTGCTGCCTTATGACCACAGATGATGAGGAAACTTCATTGTCTGTGTGTTATGACGACTCGCCAAGTTCCAGCAAATGGGACGCCCCCTAGCGCTAAATGTGATTTTCTAGATCTATCGTCTGCGATCACAAATACCTCCAAAGTTGCGTTTACAACACTGTACCCGATAAACCGGATATCTACTATATTTAATGGAGTTTGCTAGTTAAACATATGACATATCAATCAATCAATCAATCAATCAATCAATCAATCAATCAATCTTCTGTTTAATACTTTGGCCATCGGCCTTACATGGTATACAATTTTAAAATTTTCATATCAGAAAAACTACAATTTATAATATTAATATTACTAAGGGGGAGTTTTGTCCGAGGGTATTTTCTGATTCGACAGAAAAGATTAGATAATTAGTTCTAAATGAAATTTATGGGATTCGTTGCTGTTGATGATGCCTGTCGAGCACTATTCATATCAAGAGATTTGACTTATTTAGTCTCTATTCAAGTCACACGTTGTGGTTATGCCGTAAACCATATCTATAATACTAAGTGGGGGTGTTTCCGGGGGGGGGGGGTCTGATTCGGCAGAGTACGGATTAGGAAACCTTACGGTGGTCACGGTACGTTCTGTCAGCGTTGTGAACCACAGGCCTCTTTACGGCACCGTCCAAAACGTATTTGCCAAGACTTATTTCAATGCTTCAACAGAATTATGTACTCTGTCATGGCTTGCGAGAATGTTATGTTTACAAAACAGTTTTACCTGAAATTTGTGGGATTAATCGCTATCGAGCTCTAGCAACATTCGAGTTGTGGTAATGCCACATTCCAGTTTTTTAATACGTAACAAAATATACAGCACGCACGCGTGACACGGGTTATTTTCTAATCAAACGAAAAAGACCAGATCTCTCTCTCTCTCTCTCTCTCTCTCTCTCTCTCTCTCTCTCTCTCTCTCTCTCTCTCTCTCTCTCTCTCTCTCTCTCTCTCTCTCTCTCTCTCTCTCTCTCTCTCTCTCTCTCTCTCTCTCTCTCTCTCTCTCTCTCTCTCTCTCTCTCTCTCTCTCTCTCTCTCTCTCTCTCTCTAAGTAAGTTCATAAATAATGAATATCCCGTGATAAATAAGAGTATAAGGAAACAACATTTATCAGATAAATTACTGGGGGCTTTTTTGTCTCGGACTCTAAATGTCATCAAATACAGATCCATGGCGAGGTTTCTCTCTCTACATGTTACATATTATATATGTAGTGTTGATTGTCAACAAGATGAATATAGGGTATAAGTGTGAAGAACACATTTCAAGAAAAAAAAATTAAAAATAAAATAAATCTCGAAGGAGTTGTACACATTATTATATAGTTTGGGGACACTGCACGGCTAGCTACACAATTAGTGTCTGCCAATCGCAGACTATACAAACAAGGTTTATGCTAGGGGGTCTTATCCCATCTCCATCCCTAGCCCAACAAAACCCTGCCTATACTGAGCTTGAAGATAAATATGGCCGGATTGTGTTGTTTAGTCGTTCGACGTCAGTCTACTCGAATTCAAGTTTGGTCTTGCGAGAAACTTTCAAGTACTATAGTTTGTTTGAAATACTGTACCCCACCCCACCCCACCCCAACGTTTAAATTCAGCTTATGCGCATGCCCCTTTAATGTTGACGTTCTGTTGTAAAGTATAGTGACTTCCGAGTGTAATGGTTGCCTTGAATGACGTCATCTCTAAGCGTTACAAAGACTGAGTGATATACTTTGAAATGACATCGCTATGATCGAACGGTCTTGTAATATATCGATTTCAGGCCTAGGGACTTATTGTACGTATTTATTTTGTTGGTGTCTGCGCTTCGCTGGGTATATATCAAATACTCGTACATCCTGATGTACAAAATCGTGCGATAACTTAAAAAGCTGTGTAGTTTACAAACCATTATATTTTCTGAAAACAATACAAATTTTTATGCAAACGGCAGAGATTGATACGCTTAAAAGGACTGTGGTGGCGTTGTATAAGGGAAGGGGTGGTAGGGTGCTTGTTCCTCGAAATACAGTTGGGAGATTGGTCGCGAGCAAGTAAAAATACGACAAGTATCAATAACCCATACACGCTACGCATGTCAACTGAACCATGCTAAGGTCAAGTAACTTCAATACGTACACAATCAATCATACAAAACACATCAACGAGTATATTGAATAATTCCGTCTGTCGAGCCATGGCAACTTATCCTTATTTTAGACAGCTTGAATGATAGTTTTGAGGACTCAAATATTATTACATTATGTTATCTTTATGGTGGCTTTCCCAACATGAAACCTTGTAATCAGGTCATAGACCCTCCCACTGTGGGTGGAGGGTATGTGATCAAGCTTACTGATATTATAAGTTCGTTCTCAGATAGTGGTCTGAGGTTCGTTTAATAGCTTAGACAAGCAGTGTAAAGATGTATTAAGCTACTGGAATTTACTACAGGTACATACATAATTACATACATTGTGTATTCAAAGGAGTTAGTTTTGCATTCGTTGGGATTTGCTTTCAACTACACCTTGTTTTGTGTAGGTGTCATCACTTACATCGTCACTGTCAACAATCAACTCCAAGTTCAAGGTGATAATTACAAACAAATTACTTGTGTCATTGCTTTTCTGAGCGGATTCAATTATTTAAAACGTGGTGAAAACAGTAATATGGATATTCTTGCGTTATGCTAAGATGTCGTACTCTCAACCCATTTACATTGAATGGATTCAACACAGCTGATCAATTCGAAAGATTGATACGAGACTCTTAAACAATCGTGTCTGGATCAATCTACAGATAGCCTTGGTACAATTCAGTCGATGACATTTCTCAAATTTTGTTTTCGATAAATGTAATGTGGCGGCGTGTGAGAATTTATTGTACGCCATCATACGGATAACCATTGTCTGGAAAACCAAATGAACAAGTTAACATGAAAATTAAAAAGAGAATTCCATGTAACAGTATTAAAATGTGCAACCTATGTAAAATATTTTTATTCAAGAACATTTCAGTGACTCAGAGGTGAAGGGATGGGATAGTCTTCTAATAGAAATAATGAAAACAACGCGAGCTCGATGATCGAAATGAGGTGTAGTAGTTGATTATGTAATTTATATAAATCGGCCTTTAATAGTTCGTCCATAGTTCCCTCCAAGATATATGGTTCGTCTGAATAATTTTACGTGACTCCTTCGGCATCATGGTCGTTGTCACCTCTGCTGTTTCTATAAATTAGTTTTAATTACATTCACAGTTCTATAATGCGAGAGGTAACTAGAAGATCACGGTAGCGGTAAGCTTACAAAACGTGAGCAATTATTGAGTATGTGCTGATAATTCACATTTTCACACGTTAAAATTGTCAGTTATTGTACAGAATTGTTTGCTGTGGTTAATCGAGAAATCTTTAACGCTCTTTCACTCAGTTGAATATGAAGTCCTTCAGTCTATAATGCAGTGTTTACGAAGACCTGTGTAATTACGAAGTGGTGTCGGTAACTGCAACAGTAGATTGACAGAGATACTATAGTACATAATTTATATTCACTTCTCAAACACTGCAGTTAACCAGGTGTAGAGAGAAAGTATTAAAATTAAACAAACTGAGTTCACAAGCTAGCATTCCCACTAATTGGTGAAAATACTTCAGTAAAATCTCGATTAATACATAAATGTTATTACATGTATGTCAATGTGTGCTTCGATTGCAATAAAAGTCGCGATCGTCTTCCGGCTTTTAAGTCCAGTTACTGGAAAAACAGGTGTTTCCTCAACACTTTAGTGTACGTTCACTTAAGTTTTGAAGTCAGCCTCTGGAACTATATTGATTTCTAAACGTACGCTTCGAATCTGTAGTGAGTAGAGTGCAACAGGTACATTTTATTTCTTTGTTTTACAGGATAGCAATAAAATACCCCCAAAACGTCACTGCTCGGTATATGCCACTTTGACTGAAAAAATGTACAAAGTTAAATGTTTGATCGTTCATTTTGTTGGTTTGACCCTTTATATCGTAAATCTACTACACATACGGAGTAATGATCCGATACCGAATAAACTTGACAAAAGGGGTGATGTGATAGCCGGAAACAAGTCTGGACAACACAAAAACGAAATATAATCCCTTATTCATGTTATTGGTAAACGCACAAGGCTCTCAGGTGTAAGTTATAGTCTAGTGTTGTATTTACCGTTGTTATGGTAACAAGCCCAGTTCGTTCAGCCGTCAGTGCGCCACCAAATCGAGAACAATCAACGTTGAAAAATGTGTCGATATTTTTTAGGTATATATCAATGATATTTACAGACAAAAACTATAGGGGAAAAGTTCGGAGAGGAAAAAGGGTTTGAACATCTCATATTTTAGCCTACGATACAACTTTAAAAAGTTCATGATCGATCAAAAATGTCTTGAATAATATGCTGAAAGTTATTCATAGTAGAGTCCATATATCATAGCCACTGCAAATAGCGAACCATTTGTGAACTGTACAGTAACGAAGGTGTCGAGTTTCGGATCCCACAGACAACGACTTCCGAAATTCATTCCTGGTTTTTCTTTGATACTTCCAATACTAACAACTGCAACTACTTTATAGCGCTTGAATCCAAGAGCTTTTACTTTTTCCATGATGACTCCTGCCAATTGTTGAGATAGCCTTCTTGAAGTCTCGGCATCGTAGTCTAAGTTCTTCAAGTAAGCGTTAAGAACACTCTGGGCAACTTCTTCGACTTCATGAGAACGGATCTTTCGATTGGGTTCCATTTGATAGGTCGGTTCGTACTCAATTCTGCGGTTTCCCGTCTGTATGTAGGAAGTGTCGCTGTGCGTCATATCAGTATCCCGGGAGAGAGCACGACTATGTTTTCGTTTTTTGTCTGGAGCTGATAGTCCGCCTAAAAGGCCAAATGATGGTGCTTCAATTCGACTGATGCGTCGTTGTCTAGATGGTCTCTCCACAGAGGGTCTCCTTGTAACAACGACGATGTCGCTGGCATCGGTAGTCTTCAGGATTGGTGCGGTTGACATGGTGTAGCTATGTTTTTCCACGTTATAAATCAAGCGTTATGGTGATGTTTGTTTAAATTATCGACTCGTTATTGTTCACCACGACCCGAAAACAATCGCATTCCACTTCGTCGCTTTACGTATTCAAACCTGTCGTCGTTGTTGTAAGTGTAAGAGCGGATAACGACTGGAACTCGTCAACGTACGTAGTCACTTTTCCGACAACACTGCAACTGATGGGTTTCTAGTCCGCCCACCACCTTAATTACGGCATTTGCATGAGAATATAAGACATCAAATCTGGATGAAAAAAGATACTGTTCAAAAACTTTGAAAACTGATACGAAGTCTTTCAAAATTCGCACAATGTGCTGAACTGTTGCGTGACGGAAAGGCGACTGTTGCCAAGACAACGAGAATGGGTTAAAGCATTCAACTGAGGAATAATTCAGTGTGTTTTCGATCAAATGTCTTAAAAATCAATAATATCAAATGGTGTGGGTTACACTACTCTAAAGATCATATAATTTGATATATTTAGCGGGAAAAAATTGAGCCTCTATGCCTGGGAGCGATAAAGAAAAAATAGTGTGGGTTTTTAGCTTTGAGGTTTACCCTAGAAATAGACACACATGTCATAACTTAGGATCGGCGATTATTTGTAGTAGCAGGAGATACATTGAATACGAGACGATGGATGGAGTAAAAGTGGAACTGGACTTTATTTTGTTATAGCCCTCAATTTCAGCCTCATGGCCTCACTCAAAGCCGGGGCCAGGATAGAGAGATGTTCACCAGTCCAAGATCCAATGTCCTCGGCGCTTTCACGATGTTCATTGCAGCAATCTGTGTGTTTATGTTACTGATTTGGTAATTCATTCGCCTGATTTTTTAATCCCACTTACGCCATATAGATGAGGTTTTACGCACCTTAGCCCAGGCAGTACTCAAACTTGATCCAGAATATATATACGATATATACGTTAATCTAGTAAACTATACTATTTTCATGTATTTTGGAGCTGTGAGCACCTTGCTGTGGCTTACAGTGAAGCTAAACTCAGGGCTATCACGAAATAAAGTCTGTGTTCAAGTTTTACTCCATAAATCGTCTCGTGTACTTTATGTTCCTTTATGTACAGTCATGTATCTGCTCTTTGAAATATATAACACATTGACACACGCTCAAACACACACACATACATACATACATACATACATACATACATACATACATACATACATACATACATACATACATACATACATTCATACATACATACCGGCATACATACATACATACATACATACATACATACATACATACGTACATACATACGTACATACATACGTACATACATACATACATACATACATACGTACATACATTGCACAAAGTCATGTACATGACTAATTTAGATCGACCATGGAGAAAGTCCTTCCTACCTCCATGGATCGACATTTTAGAAAGCTAATGAGCGACATGTAAGCTTATATCGGTGAAAAGAACTGAAAAGTGGGTTCTGCGACAACTGAACCAGGCAAATCAGTTCCATAATGGAAAGTGTATGTATGAGTACCATCGGTACCAATCACGTCCTATGCAGTATCGCCTTTGTGTGTTCTACACGTGCACATCGTCGTAAACCGCAGCATCTTTTACGGCACCGTCCAAGACCACCGCCAAGAGAGGGTTCAGCAGAAATGTGTGCTCTGGCTTGCGAGAATGGTTGTACCTGCTAACCCAATTACGAGTCACTGTTATCAATGCAGACTAATTCTGCACAGCCCAGTGCAAACCTTATTACAATGATATTATGATGAAACAGAATTGACAGTGTGAAAACAATATGGTACCGGTGTCAATGTTCATATGATTGACTTTTGGCTTATGCTTCTGATTGGTTGAATGTTTGAAATAGACATTACATAACTTGAAAAACATTATTTATGTGTTAGCTTCCGCATGTCAAGGTTATGTTAGTGTGGTTAAAGTTAAAAGACTTAGTCTACAATTTACTAACTTATATGTTCAGAGGCTCAGCGTTGGCGAAGTTATATGCACTCCGCCTGAGAGTCCAGTCTATTGTAAACTGAAAATTTGATAAATGTTACATTTTAAATTTTTTTAGTATTTTGGAATGAGGATGCTTTATTAGACAACTTAGCGTAATCATTTTACCTAGGATTCAACGGCGCCAGAAGGTTACAGTTTTAGAAAGTTAAAGTTAAAGTTCATACACTGACTGAGACGAAAGAATAAGATTTCTTAATTGATATATTGATAGAGGGCGCTCTATCTCGTTGGTAGCCGGGTGAGCCAGTTGGGGGGGAGAGAGAGAGAGAGAGCGAGAGAGAGAGAGAGAGAGAGAGAGAGAGAGAGAGAGAGAGAGAGAGAGAAAGAGAGAAAGAGAGAGAGAGGGGGAGGGGGGCGGGCTGGAGAGAGGAGATACAGAGAGAGACAGACAGAGAGACAGAGACAGAGTCGTTTGTATCCCCTTTCCCACCAGCTTATACCAAAAACTCCTCAAACTCGTTTCTTCTCCCAAATTCCCCTCGGATCCCCTACCCTCTCGCGATCCCATGACGGTTGACACACACACCCTGGAACTGTTTGAACATTTTCTTTCGGTTGTAATGATAGATATTTGATTCTTCTCCCAGTGACAATAAAAATATTCTAATAAAATATCCATTATTTTAATCGTATGCAATGTTTTTTGTTTTGTGATCATATCTTACTTTTTTCCCTTCCGTTTGGTAAAATCGGTTTAAAAAAAAAAAAACACTTCAAAAATCATTACGAAATTTTCTCTCTTCCTTCTGGTTAAACTTATTTTTCCTCTCACTGAAAACAGATGTGGACGAACATTTCAAGCTTTTTGCATTGACCAAAAACGTGACAACTTAGTTGGCTGGATCTTGAGATGAGAAAGAGTAGAATTATATTGCCAGTCTCAGCAGTTCATCTGTTTCTTTTGATTCATTTTATTTTTTATTAGTTTCAATTTTCATTTGTCACGTAATATGTTCTTACACAAGAACGAACACAAGCCTACTTTGTTAAACCACGTTATATATAATAATCAAGATGTCAATTATTTTATCAGTTTCCATTTTCATCATGATCATCCTCAACGGGTAAATATCGTTCTAACCAGGTGTACATATCTTGTTTGGCTTCTTCTGCCACGGCAGCAGCCACGGGGTCACTTCGATTTGCTCTGTGTACGAAACCATGCCCGACATCTTCAAATATTCTAATGAAGGCTGCTGGTCCGCTTAATTCGGAATCGTCAGCAGTAGGACTATCTAATAATCTATTTTCCGCTTCAAGCGCATCTTCAAGACTATACACCCCGTCGACTGGTTGGAACACATCCTCTTCTGCAAAAATTAGCATCGTGGGCGCTGACATTGCTAAAGCTTCATCATTTGAAATCCCAACTCCGTAAAATCCAACACCGACTTGAATTCTGTCAGTGGACGGCCCTGAAGCTAAGACTGTCTGTCTACCTCCCCAACAGAACCCAACTACACCTGCGTATTTCCTCCCTAGTTCAGTGTGTATGTATTCCAAGGTCACATCGACGTCATGGTCTACTCGCTCCTGTGGATGACTAGTACGCCAGCCGATATAATTTATCTGACCGGCCCATGGATTTCCACGAAACAGATCTGGCATAATGGCTGTATATCCATGTGTTGCTAACTCGTCTGCTATTAGTCTGGTTGCTCCTAATTCATAACCATAGATATCGTGAATGACTATAACGGCTCCACGACAAGATCCAACAGGTTCAACCAAGTACGCCGACAGGTTAGCATTGATCACTATGTCTGTACCATTGGCTATGTAATCATCCCTTGTATCGCCAGGATCACAGGGACCAGAGTCGACCGGAACATCTGTGTATATAGGAAAGGGAAATTGTTGCAACTATTTTGAGGGGATTCGGAAGTGCAACGTATTTTCAGTGCAAACGACTCTACAGTAGAAGTAACATTTTTGACACTGTGTGTATGGCCTTGACTAACATAAACGTATATAATGGTCCCAGTGTTATGGCTGATCATGCAATTTTAGTGAGATAGTATTCTGGATTGAAAAAGATTGCCATCACATTCATTCATTCATTCATTCATTCATTCATTCATTCATTCATTCATTCATTCATTCATTCATTCATTCATTCATTCATTCATTCATTCATTCATTCATTCATGTCATAAAATTGACTAATTTAAATATAATCAACGTCACAAAAAGCATACAGATTAAAACAGAATATCGAACACAGCAGTACTACTGGTACTAGCTTATATCATAGATCTTCCTCGTCTGGGCCTAAATTTAACATAACTACATACCCGACAGTGAACTGTACACAAATCAAGAGCAATGCATTTCAAGTCCCATTTTCAGACCGTCACAATTTTCAAGGTATCTCCTTGCACCCCGAAATTTGTTCGCCCCTCACTCAACATACACCTCAGTTTTTCTCCTCAACCCTCGAACTCCTGGGCCCTGCCATATACTCGTTCCATCGGCCAGAACATACAAAATAGACAAAGTCAATCAGTGAACACATACCTGATCCGTCGTCCTCGGATTGCCAAACAGTAAAGACTAAGGACAACAGAACGGCTACTACAACTACAACGATAACCAATCCCAGAACCACGAATGTTCTTGTCTTGTTACTTGACATCTTATAACAAAGGCACTATTACAATATATAGGATGAACACATTAATAGTGCTTGCATGGAAATAGCTAACTCATTTATCTATGGCACAAAACTGCGCACACTTTGTGAACTTGCTTCACAAACTAACTTGCTGTTTAGTCTAGAAATAATCGACACGATGTTCACACACACAAAATAATCATATTGCTCACTTGGTATGTTTTGGAGATTCGAATTATTGTGTAATTTGATTTTCTCAACGTAAACTCTTGATATCTTCTAAACTTCTAATTTAATATAAATATTGCTGTTGGTGCCATCAAAGCACGCATCGCCTGTAGCTTTTAAAAAAATTAAAAATCAATACCTAGTTTAAACAAGTGTAGCCAGTTTTCGGTGCTGATGTTTTATTCAAGATCTACGGCAAGAGCTATCGGAGAACAACATCAGCCCTGAAAACTAGGCTAAAATACGTGTGATTCAATCAATAGGCATGTCGCATGACCGATAAGGTACCTTATAAGCTTATACTGAGATCGAATCACTGTTGATAAAATCAATGTCTTTATGATGATATCTTTGAAAAGAAACATTTCATACATTGTTATCCTGTTATATGATGCAACTTGCTGGAATTCAACTGCACAATTGATGCTGATGTAACACATAATATGAGGGGGAGGGGGCGGAGAGATATTAAACAATATACTAACATTCTTTCACTGTATCGTAGAACTTCGACCGCACACTGTTAGATGGGAAACGGGGATAAATCCAATGTCATGTGACCTGAACAAGGTGGCGTAGACTTGTTGTATCTACTCGACCTTTAACCCGAAAAGACACAGATATAAGCTTTGTTACGTTCGTTGCGTCATAGTGTAAACAGATTGTATAAATCACTAAATCACTGGCGTGTGTCTCGGAATATGTAAAACACACAATTGGGTTTTCAGAAATGGCGGTATTGCAGGAAAGTGGCTTTACTAGCTAGTATACATGGGCAAAGAATTGAGTGTGCCAAGCACTGCAATATTCTTTGACTATTGATGTCCCAGGTAATAAAGAGAGAGAGAGAGAGAGAGAGAGAGAGAGAGAGAGAGAGAGAGAGAGAGAGAGAGAGAGAGAGAGAGAGAGAGAGAGAGAGAGAGAGAGAGAGAATAATTATGCATGAGAAAAACGATTACGAACAACCAGATAAGTGGATCTCTTTTTATATAATGTGTGTCGCCCTTTCCTGTCAATTTTTGTGACAGTCTTTGTTACGTTCTGTCATGGTCTTGTACGGTACGGTCCCCGTCTAAAGAATTCCACCAAATATACATTCCAAACATTTATATAGATGACTTTAATTTCATTAACCAATGTCATGTACATTATTTTTCGGTGTATGTTCTTAACATATATTCTAGACGTATTCCTTGTCTATTTCTGGCATCTCCGATTTCAATTTCCTTTAGTTCAAAATTCGTGAATTTGTCAAGGCTACGGTATAACCTCTAATGTTCTAAATCTTTATTTTGTTCATTTTTGTTCATTACATTTTCACTGTTCTGAAGTGTTAAATATCGTTCTAACCAGATGTACATGTACTCTTTCGCTTCTTCTGTCAAGGCAGTGGCCACAGGATCACTTCTATTAGCTCTGTGTACGAAACTATGACCAGCATCTTCAAATACCTTAAAATATGCTGCTGGTCCACTCATTGACCAAAAACTTAACGTGACAACTTAGTTGGCTGGATCTTGAGATGAGAGAGAGTAGAATTATATTGCCAGTCTCAGCAGTTCATTTATTTCTTTTGATTCATTTTATTTTTTTTAGTGTCAATTTTCATTTGTCACGTAACATGTTCTTACACAAGAACTAACAGAGGCCTACTTTGTTAAACCACGTAATATATAATAATCAAGATGTCAATTATTTTATCAGTTTTCATTTTCATCATGATCATCCTCAACGGGTAAATATCGTTCTAACCAGGTGTACATATCTTGTTTGGCTTCTTCTGCCACGGCAGCAGCCACGGGGTCACTTCGATTTGCTCTATGTACGAAACCATGTCCGACATCTTCAAATATTCTAATGAAGGCTGCTGGTCCGCTTAATTCGGAATCGTCAGCAGTAGGACTATCTAATAATCGATTTTCCGCTTCAAGCGCATCTTCAATACGGTACACCCTATCGATTGACTGCGCTGTGTCGTTTTCTCCATATATTAGCATCGTGGGCGCTAGCATAGCAACCGCCATATCAGGTGTAATACCAGCTCCGTAAAATGCTACTCCGACTTGAATTCTGTCAGTAGACGGCCCTGAAGCTAAGACTGTTTGCTCTCCTCCCCAACAGAAACCAACTACACCTGCGTATTTCATCCCTAAATCAATGTGGATGTATTCCAAGGTCACATCAACGTCTTGGTCTACTCGTTCCTGTGGATGACTACGACGCCATTCAACATAATCCCCTCCACTTGTCCATGGATTTCCACGAAACAGATCTGGCATAATGGCTGTATATCCATGTGTTGCTAACTCGTCTGCTATTAGTCTGGTTGCTCCTAATTCATAACCATAGATATCGTGAATGACTATAACGGCTCCAAGACAAGATCCAACAGGTTCAACCAAGTACGCCGACAGGTTAGCATTGATCACTATGTCTGTACCATTGGCTATGTAATCATCCCTTGTATCTCCAGGATCACAGGGACCAGACTCGACCGGAACATCTGTATTGAGGAAGAGAAAATTGTTCAAACTAATTCTGAGTGAAGAGCAATATATACCTCGCAATAACACTGTAGCCTATCCGAGTAAACTTTTGAGTAATCGGTCAGGACTAGATCACCATGGTGGAGGCTGTAGGGGACGGTAGGGGTGCATGACTTGTGTACCTCCTATCGTGAGAATTTTTTCTTGAAGATAAAGATATGTAGGAGCCCATAAATAATATAGAGGCATACAATATCAAACTATACACACGAGACATTCTCTTCGCTGCCACCTGTTTCACAATTAAATATGGGTAAACGAAAGTGTGATGCAAATGTTGAAAATTAACGCACAAGATGTAACGACGGCCCCGGAGTTTTAATTTATCTCGTTACAAATCAAGTACAAAATAATTGAAGGCCCCTTCGAGAACATTACAATCGTCAAAGCACCACTACAAGCCACAAGCCTCCCGGGCCCTGTCGTAAATTCTGTTCGTTCCCTACGCGGGAAACTATACTATAGCTTATATGGGAACATACAAAGTAATCAAAGTCAATCAGTGAACACATACCTGATCCATCGTCCTCGGACTGCCAAACAGTAAAGACTAAAGACAGCAGAACGGCTACCACAACTACAACGATAACCAATCCCAGAACCACGAATGTTCTTGTCTTGTTACTTGACATCTTATAACAAAGGCACTATTACAATATATAGGATGAAAACGATAGGAATATTCCTTTGACGAAATCCTCCTGAGTATTGTACAGTTGGAAAGCAGAGATACAAACAATGTAATCTGAACTATCTTGAGTAGAATTATCATATCTAATCGCGATCGGCCTTTGACCGGAATAATCTTTGTCACATTCAGTGTATCATATTATGCGTCCATTCTAAAATGATATGTAGGACTAGGGCGGGGACTAGGGACATAATCTACTTTTTAATGTCGACCCCTGGCGAAAAATTCACCCCATGGATTAAATATTGGTCAATACATGGCCATGCAACAAAAAGCGGGTTAAGATTTAATGTAAAAAAGTTCTGCGATTTGTTTTCTTCGATTTAAAGTGGCCATATGGATGAAAATTTGGTATTTATTTTGGATTTTTATTTGATAAAACAGCTTCACCATATTTTTCTACTTGGTAAAATAATGTGAAAGAACATATACCAAGTCCATGTTCATAACTCAATACATTGCAAAAAGATGCACAAAGTGTAAAAAATTTGTTATTGTACATACAATAACAAACATTTTACACATTGTTTAATGTTTTGTCGTTTATTGAGATGTGAACATGGACTTGGTATATGTTATTGCACATCAAGTAGAAAAACATAGTGAAGCTGTTTTATCAAATAAAAATCCAAAATAAATACCAAATTCTCATCCATATGGCCACTTTAACATACAGATAAATATCTCCCCTTGAGCCACGATAGTCGTGTGTGTATTACCTATCAAATCTATCACCACAGATGTTTTTGTATGAGTCATTAGGGAGAGAGTTCATCATCAAATAACCGAACTGATACACTGAATATATTGAATGAGCAAAGAAATGACACATTAATGAACTGATTTGATAATATAAAATTGTACTAGTGACACAATGTTCCATGGAGTTTTCATATTCATATTCATATTCATATTCATATCCATATTCATATGCATATGCATATTGATATTCATATCGTGTAAAATAAATCCACTAACACAGCTACCTTATGTAACATCTCTATCTCACAAAAGACAAAAGTCAAATGAAAATATATGCACATTAACTAATTCATTTGACACGATATCAGAAACATTACATCAGTGTTACAACCCAAAACACCAAAGTAAGCATTTTCTCTATGTAGCATAATCGTTTATAGCATAAATGTATAAGTGTAAAATTAACTGTTTCATTTGCTAATTGACCACATTAGAAAGGCCACATGCTAGGCTTGTAAATAAACCAATTGAAATAGTACTTTTACCATTAATATGAATGTTATAAATGAGTGTAGCACACAGAGAAAGTGCTTTACTTTGGTGTTATATTTTAAATTATGTGTCAGCTATGAGACACAAAACACAAACATTATATGATATATCATATATGAAACGTTGTGAATATATCAGAAGCATTCCAAGCCCCTGTGGTTTTACAATATACATGTCAACTAAACCTAAATTGTGTACAGGACAAATATTGAAAATAAAGGGTTTTAATCATTAGTTCAGGATAAATCCATCGGTGGCTTGTGAGTGGTCATGTGATACCATTGAGATTAATATCCGATGATTTCACATGTTTGCTGCATTGTTTAATTGATGTCCTCATTTTCATGTTTTTCCTCGGTTGGTAAATATACTATTCTGGGTGTACAATATTTAGAGTAAGTTATTTTATCTGACAAAACACAATTTTAAAAATGTTCCAGTTTTAGCTAGTCCTCCTTTCTAATTCTTTCCTCAGTTGGTAAATATCGTTTTAACCAGGTGTACATATCTTGTTTGGCGTCTTCTGCCATGTCAGCTGCCACGGGATCACTGCTATTTACTCTGTGTACGAAACCATTGTCAGCACCTTCGATTATCGCAACAAAGGCTGCTGGTCCACTCAAAACCGAATCGTCTGCAGATGGCTGGCCCAGTAGTCTGTTTGCTGCCTTAAGTGCTTCTCTCATCAGGTATACCCTCTCAAGAGAAACGACTGTGTCACTTTGTGCAAAGATCAGCATCGTTGGTGCTTGCATGGCTAAAACTTCAGATGACATTATGTCAACCGGGACACCGTAAAACCCTACACCGACTTGGATCTTGTTCGAGAACTTCCCTGAAGCCAAAACTACCTGTCGCCCTCCCCACTCAAACCCGACAACTCCAATGTTTTTCAGACTTTGGTTAGTGTGTATGTATTCCAAGGTTGCTTGAACATCTTGGTCCACACGTTCCTGTGGATGACTACTGCGCCATTCTGCATAATCCCCTTCACCTGTCCACGGATTTCCACGAAACAGATCTGGCATAATGGCTGTATATCCATGTGTTGCTAACTCGTCTGCCATAAGTCTGGTTGCTCCTAATTCATAACCATAGATATCGTGAATGACTATAACGGCTCCACGACAAGATCCAACAGGTTCAACCAAGTACGCCGACAGGTCCAAGTTAACATTGATGTCAGTAGCATCGGCGATAATGAAAACGTCCTTTTTATTTGCAGCATCACAGGGTGGAGGAACTGGAAGGCAAAGTACCATATTGCTAAAATTAGTTATGTAATTGAGGAAAAGTGGCACAAACTGAGTTCATAAGCTTTTTTTCCCCTGAGATGGAAATACTTGAATATGTAAAACATTGATTAAAACTATGATATTAGTATAAATTGTGGATTGTTGTTGCATGCCGTTGATGGCGTATAATAATTTGTGTTTTATGCCTGAATACAACGTTTGACTTCTGCCAGCAACAAGTGGTTTTGTTAATTTCTGCAGTAAGTTGAATATTAAGTGTTTTTTGAGATGCACTGAAAGCGTACAACATATAACAGTATAGTATAATGCGATGCTTCCAACGATATCAAGTTACAGCTCGTGACATTTCTTAGTGAACAAACACATATCAGAACAGGTTTTTTGTGTGCCATAAATGACAAATTACATTTATAATCAAATATCAATCCAGTTTGTGGAGCGTAAAATATTAGAGCGCCACCAACGACTATTTACAGTTCATTGTAGCCTGTGACAATGAAAGACATCATACATACCCATGATACCTGGACTTCTTTCCCAAATTGTGAGACCCAGTCCTATGAGAACGCATACTACGACCAACGCAAAGAGTAATCCAGTGATAATCAATGAAGGTCTTGTCTTAGTTTCCATTTTAAGTCACTGTAACGAAACAGAGGATTGGTATTGAAAGGTAACACAGCAACAGTTATTATAACAACAACAACAACAACAACAACAACAACAACAACAACCACCACCCACCACCACCCACCACCACCACCACCTGAGATGCGTTATCTCAACAAGTACTGAAATAGTTTGCACCCTAACGCTTGCGTGCGCTAAATACCGTCAATTCAGCAGTAATTTGACGAGAGGTCGACCAGTCAGACATTACTATCTAACTAGATCCTCAGATTTACCATTCATTACATCTTGTATTGTTGGTAAATTAACCACATGGTGAATTACAATAAAAGCTCGATCGACGGTTCTTTAATTATACATACATATATATGTCATCAAAGAAGTATAGTGTGTCGAGACGGGATATCATGACATGTACCTTCAGCCTTCACAAAAATGATTTAACACAGATACAACATATACAGAACTACATCGATGTGTCTCTAAATGCTTCATGTGAATTTCTACTAGCACTTCATCATCAGTAGACTAATTAACTTGGTCTTACATGTAAAGTGGGTAAAAGAACGAATGATACTTCACTCACTCACTCACTCACTCACTCACTCACTCACCCACCCACCCACCCAGCCAACCATCCATCAATCCAAGTAGTCATCTCCATGTCCAGATAAACCCATTACAGCTGTCATTCTATACTTTGTAGGTGGTTGTGCAAAGTATTTTGTACGTGGACATATTGAAGTCGCTACCAGTTAAATTAGCCACAAAATAATGACCAACTTCAATCTTTACAACTCTTTGTATATGGCCATTTGTGAAAGTTCTCCATATTTGATTGTCTCTAGCCATATATCACACGTTGTAAATGTGTCCACAAAGGAATTTTGTCTACAAAGAAATCTTTTCTTTGTGGTATGTCGCGGGTACGTGCTTGGCATCACTGATTAATGTACATGCAGATCAGCATTGCAGTGGTTGTTAAAGGGTCAACAATTTTATACTGCTATAAATGTACTGAATTCTGTTCTTCCGACTCCATATGCCGTTCAAACCTTCGATATTTATTCTGTCCAAACTTGTTTACTCGGACAGGTTAATATAAAATGGTCCGGGAACCAGAAACGATCCTTGGCATGTATGTCTCAACTGAGACGACGCCATTGAAGTAAAATAACAATGGTAACGTTGTAGATGTCCGTAGTATTTCACAGTCTCGTTCAGGTTGATACCCACGGCCAAAAAATCAACACATTGTGCTACTATACATATAAATAGCTAGTAAACTATATTAATACTAGAAACTTGGCCATCATGAACGGGTTGCACAGTGTGGTTCGAACACATTCAGCTAGTGTGGTGTGTTCATCGAATTGGTCGCATATACATAGAGAGAGCTAAAGAGTGTATGTTGCACTTCTTCCTATGAAAGTGTGTTTTGCCGACAGAAACAAAACTTTCTGAGCAATCATCTCTGCATGATACTTACGCTTGTGGACGTCGATTACGACCCGAAGTAGCTGTGTGATATTCTGACGAGTGTTGAACTGTAAACGAAAAAGGAACTGTGGTCTCTGTACTGTCGTATATAATTATACGACCTTCAACCTTTGGCTTGGTTTTTCTTTACGTCTTTTTCATTGCTTTTTGAAAGTGTTACAGAGAATGCACGTAGCATACAATGGATCATGAACGCACCAGAATTTTGTTAGTATATATAACCAAAACCAAACCCCAGGGTAAATATCCTGCGATTGCGACCCCCACAAAAATATATAGTGCTCAATCTGGGGTTGCATTGTTTTTATTTTTCGCCTTCGCTACGTAGCGGAAGGTAGCAAAGTAAAATGATTGTCAAATTACCAAAACATGGCCTAGGATATTAATGCTCCATAGATGTCGTAGGACTACTTTTGCACACATGAATTAAATGGGGTATCCTTTAAAGTATCATCTGTTTTGTGTACTTGAAACATTCTATGGCACCTTGAGCAGTTAGTAAGTGACGTTTTCATTATTAATGAAGTGACCTGTTACATTTAAAGCAATATTTCCTCTCAAAATCTAGTCAAATAGCATGGTGTAGGTAGCGTAAGGTAAAGGTAACGATCTGCTCCGTGGCCACTTCTAAATGATCCAGGTTAACAATGAACTGAGCTAATTCCCTAAAAGTACAAGTCGATCCCGTGTACAGAGTGGAGAGAGAGCTGAGAGTAACATTGAAGGAGGGTTACGTTAACAATAGAGGCCCCCTGAATGTGTTACAGAAGCACTGAAATGTGGTAGCGAAGGTAGCGGTAGGTAACGAAGGGTAGCGAATGAGTTTCAGCAAAAGCACTGAAATGTGGTAGCGAAGGTAGCGTAACAGAAGGTAGCAAATTATTTTTTTACCCACCGAAAGTACACCAACACAGAATCAAAAAGCCTCCACCAAGATATGTGGTAAAGATATTAAAACTCGTCCTACAAAAATAAATTTGAATTCAATGGAGAATTCTAGAAGTATATATCTATGGTTGTAGTATGGGTTCAGCGGTATCATGGTATAGCTGGCATTACAATGAATTTAAGTAAAGAATACTCGAACTACACAATAAGAATATTATATTCTTGGACCTTTTCAGATGATATTGTTATGCTATTGGACGAAACAAAAGATAACCTTAAAGTTTGGGTCAAAATTAATAACGATTTACACCGAACTTTTAAATTTTCGTTTTAAACCTCGTAAGGGGTGGACCATTTGATATCCTGGGGAGGGCTTGGAAGATTTCGGGGGGGGGGGAGATGCCAAATGGAGTTGCTTGAAAAAAATCCGCATCTGAGTGGGTGATGGAAAAAAAGATGGACCATTGCTGCTAGAAATAAAATGTCTTGGCAGGGAAATGATGCACAAGTTCGAGTGTACAGTCCAATCTGTTAGTACCTCTCCAACTAGGACACTTGTCAGATCATGACAAACATTAATTTTCAAACACATGTCAGGGACCAGTCAGTTTCGTTGGCCTGTGGTACATATATATATTTGTTCTTGTCTCTGTTTCTTTCATAATTTTTTTAAAATATTACTTCATGTAAGGTTCAAACATAACTATACATAAAATTATACATATACATGTATTACCTAGCTACCACACTAGTTATAGAATATGCCAAGTAAAAGTTTATTAAAAAATTGTCAAGTCTCTTCAGTATGAATTTGTCAGAAGGGATGAATATTTTTCCTATTTCGGACACTACATGTATGGACACTACAAATCAAATTCAAGTTTCTATTGTACACTGGGTATGACCCATCGATCATAAACATCTCTAACATACCAGTGACTTTACTATACATGCAATATCAATGCCCCATTACCAATGTTACAGGCCCAATTTTATAACATGGAAAACCTATTTAAAAGATATATTTTCTTTAGCTTTTCGAAGCTTGGCAATATTACCTCAGAGGTTATGAATAACCTACAAATTGCCTAATTAGAAACATTTGGCTGTTGCTATGGGCGTGGTCTTGTTGCTAGGCATATTTACTACATTTTTTGAATGTTTATTCCATTGTGTATAAATCCCTGTTATCTTTGCAATATATGTGATCATTTGGATGTTGCTATGGGCGTAGTCTTGTTGCTAGGCACATCTGCATACATTTTTTGAATGTTTATTCATTTGTCTTCCTATTCCTGTTATCTTTGCAATATACGTGATTATTTGGCCGTTGCTATGGGCGTGATCTTGTTGCTAGGCAAATATACAAACATTTTTTGAATGTGTATTCAATTGTCTATTAAACCCTTTTATCTTTGTGAAATACACCACCGTTTAGCTGTTGCTATGGGCGTGGTCATGGTTGCTAGCGTATTTGCATACATTTTATTGAATGTTTACTCACTTGCCTACCAGATGATGTTATTTAACCAAAATATTCTGCCATTTGGTTGTTGCTAAGGGCGTGGTCATGGTTGCTAGGGCCAATATTGTCAAAATGTTTTGAAGAAAATATGCAGAATAAAACTTTCAGAAACATCTCGCCAAATTTTAGACTCATTGACCAAGTACTTTTTGAGATAACATTTTTTGACCAAAAATGAACATTCTTACACCTTATTTCCATATCACTCATGGAATCATTTGTATACTTAATATTTCTTTGTCCATAAATCCCTAGATGCATTCCCGTTAAATTTCAGCCCAATGTGTTCAGTAGTTTTGGAATAATAGATTTTTAACCAACAAGACATTTTTAGCCCTAATTTACTTATTACTGATGGAATCATGATGTCATGAACAGATCTTACTTTACACCCCCATTGTTTCCTCCAAATTTCGCACGAATCTGGCCAGTAGTTTCTGAGTTTAAGTTTTTTAACTAAAAATCACATTTGTTGACCCAAAACCCACATCGCTGATGCAATCAATTTCATTTGAACAATTTATGACTAGAAACCAGAAGCAACATGACCATCGAATATCAACACAATCGGTTCCCTTAATGGCTTGTGGTTTAGTGATAATATCAAATCATTCAATTTATTCATATATTGGTCAGGTACTCCCCTGATTACTGTGCAGTTGAGATAGTTAGCCCTCGTAATCTCCGCTTCTCTAGATTACATTCTGAAAACTGATAATGATATAAAAGAAATTCTCCTAATAGCTGGATCAATGAAAGCGTGCATTCCATTCAACCATAGTACTTGATGTTTACTGAAAGTTTGGTTGAAATTGGCTTGTGTGTATTTGAGATAGGTGGACAGAGACGGACAGGACCGTATGGAGTAGGGCCCCTTCCCTCTTGGCTTTGCAACTGGGGGCTTCTTTAAATGTTATTCAGCACCTACAGTACACAAAATGTATGCCAGGGCCAATTAAATTTGATTTATGCATATCAGGAATAGGACTGATAACAGATATTAGTCATTCCCATAGCCCTCTCCTTGCTCTGCCAAGTGGGAACAAATAAGAATGGAAACTGTCATAACAATGAGTATAATAATGCTTTATTGAAAGTTACATAAAATGTATTACCTTTCAAAAATAAAATAAAGTTGAAACATTTTCATATTAATAATTAACATACATGTATACTAGAGTGTATATATACATATATATATACATAACTCGGTGGGTATCAATCTGCTATAAGACAGTGCTCTATACCGCAGTGGCAGAGCGTAATAGTTTTGGTAGTACTGGAACTCCCAAGAAAGAGTTCCAGTACTACCAAAACTATATATATACATACACACACACACACACACACACACACATATATATATATATATATATATATATACATATATATATACATATATATATACACACACACACACACACATATATATATATACATATATACATATACACACACACACACACACATATATACATATATACATATATATATATATACACACATCTGCACCCTGCTATCATGAATGTACATACCAAATTACATGGAACTTGAAGCTTGAATTCTTCACATATAGCCTAATTACTGAACATCATTAATTATACAAATTACTCATTAAACTAAAAGCTATATATGTTATCAAACTTTATATGACACAGGTACTTTGTTATTACCAATGTATGTCCCAAATTATATTGAATTTGAAGCTTGCACTCTTAAGATACATGCATAGCCTAATCACCAAAACACATTTAATTATGTAAATAGATTATTAATATTCATGTGATTTTTACCAAAACCTAATAGGTTCTAGCCATGATCCTAAAGAATATGCACACCAAATTTCATTTGAATTGGGCCAACCTTTTTGAGGAACGATGACACAGCCAGACACACACACACACTCACACACAGACAGACACAGACTTTTAATCCCAATATAGAATCTTCCTTACAGAAGGTAAAAATCAATAGTGAAAATAATTACAAAATGGCAATATATACAAACTGTTACATATAGTTGGGTATCCTCTAACAACATTCAGAAAAATCATTACAAAAAAATGTTTACAACAGAAAATAAATGGGAAAATCACGAACAGTTGTTTTATTTCACAAACAGTTGTTATTTGTACAAAAAACCATGAGGTATGACCTACTCAAATGTTGCTCAGTTACCATGGTAGCCAGTATAGTGTAGTAATACACTGCTAAAACCACTTTCGTTTGTTTGACACAAAATTAACATTTATTCAAGGGTAATATATAGTGCTCATTCAAAGAACATCATCAAAGTAACTGTTCCTAAGACAAAGTGAATTGTAGCTGTTCCCCAATCAAATTAAAGTGCAACTGTTCCCCAATCAAAGTAAAGCGTACCTGTTCCCCAATCAAAGTAAAGTGTAACTGTTCCCCAATCAAAGTAAAGCGTAACTGTTCCCCAATCAAAGTAAAGCGTAACTGTTCCCCAATCAAAGTAAAGTGCAACTGTTCCCCAATCAAAGTAAAGTGTAACTGTTCCCCAATCAAATTAAAGTGCAACTGTTCCCCAATCAAAGTAAAGCGTAACTGTTCCCCAATCAAAGTAAAGTGTAACTGTTCCCCAATCCAAAGTAAATCGTAACTGTTCCCCATCAAACTAAAGTGTAACTGTTCCCCAATCAAACTAAAGTGAAGGATAACTGTTCCCCAATCAAACTAAAGTGTAACTATTCCCCAATCAAACTAAAGTGAAGGATAACTGTTCCCCAATCAAACTAAAGTGAAGGATAACTGTTCCCCAATCAAACTAAAGTGTAACTGTTCCCCAATCAAACTATTAAAGTGTAACTGTTCCCCAAGCAAAGTAAAGTGTAACTGTTCCCCAATCAAATTAAAGTGCAACTGTTCCCCAATCAAAGTAAAGTGTGACTGTTCCCCAATCAAAGAAAAGTGTAACTGTTCCCCAATCAAAGTAAAGTGTAACTGTTCCCAATCAAAGTAAAGTGTAACTGTTCCCCAATCAAAGTAAAGTGTAACTGTTCCCCAATCAAAGTAAAGTGTAACTGTTCCCAATCAAAGTAAAGTGTAACTGTTCCCCAATCAAAGTAAAGTGTAACTGTTCCCCAATCAAACTTAAGTGTAACTGTTCCCCAATCAAACTAAAGTGAAGGATAACTGTTCCCCAATCAAACTAAAGTGTAACTGTTCCCCAATCAAACTAAAGTGAAGGATAACTGTTCCCCAATCAAACTAAAGTGAAGGATAACCGTCCCCAATCAAACTAAAGTGTGACTGTTCCCCAATCAAAGAAAAGTGTAACTGTTCCCCAATCAAAGTAAAGTGTAAGTGTTCCCCAATCAAAGAAAAGTTTAACTGTTCCCCAATCAAAGAAAAATGTAACTGTTCCCCAATCAAAGTAAAGTGTAACTGTTCCCCAATCAAACTAAAGTGTAACTGTTCCCCAATCAAAGTAAGGTGCTACTGTTCCCCAATCAAACTGAACTGTAACTGTTCCCCAATCAAAGTAAAGTGTAACTGTTCCCAATGAAACTAAAGTGTAACTGTTCCCAATGAAAGTAGAGTAACTGTTCCCCACAAGACTAAACCATCACTCAAAGCAACTGTTCCTAAAACAAAGTAAAGTTTAAAAGTGTAACTGTTCCAAAACAAAGTAAAATGTACCTGTTCCCAAATGAAAATAAAGTTCAACCCCCCCCCCCCCCCAATCAAAGTGAAATGTATCTGTTCCCAGTGAAAGTAGTGTAACTATTCCCTATAAGACTAAAGTATCACTAAGTATAGCTGTTCCACCTGTAAAAATAAAGTATAACTACACCTGCCATAACAGTTGTTCTCTATAAAAGAAAGTGATGTTGTCCCCCCCATAAACTTAAGTATAACTGACCCCATAACAGTAGTAAATCTGTTCCCTTATAGAATTAAAGTATAGCTGTTCTCCCAATAAAATTAAAGCATAGCTGTTTCCCCAATAGCAATATCTGTTCCAATCAAAGTAAAGTATAACTGACCCCCCTGTAAATATAGTATAGCTGTTCAATCATAAAAGTAAACTATTGCTATTCCCTTATTACAGTAAAGTACAGCTGTTCCCCATAAAGTAGTGATAACCGTCTAAAAGTAAAGTTATCCACCAAAGTAAAGTATAACTGATCCCCCCCCCCATAAAATTAGTATAGTTGTTCCTCCATGAAAGTAAAGTGTAGTTGTCTCCACATGAAAGTATAGTTCTGAAAGTAGTACACGTATTTCCTCAGAAAAGTCAAGTATAGCTATTCCCCCTAAGGCCTAATAAACAAGTTGTTTGGTTCCGGTTACCCGACCCCACCTAGTTTTTCATGCCGACCCTAAAACATTTTTTTTTGGTATTCGAGAAAATAAAATCAAGAAATCTCGCAACAAATAGTGGATGAGGAAACTGACATCAACTTAAAAAGACAGTATAAAACTGTTCTTCCAATCTGTAATGGCTGTACATCTGATGAGAAATAATCAACAACAGATACTATATGGAAAACAACGGAAAAGATAACTACCTGAACTAGACCACTCACATAGGGAAAAAATAATTTAAAAAAAAAATGAAATAAAATATCTACCTACCCAACTATTCTAAAATTGAATGTAATCAGAATCATACAATTATTTGTTTACGCTTAATCATTGTATAACTGCTCCAAATAAAATAGGTATAGCTAAACCCCCCCCCCCCCCCCTAAAGGTGGTATAATTATTCTGGTACCCATAGGGATTCTCATCTATATCAAATCTTGGAGTACAATTAAAATAACATGATACAAAATGTACATCAACAATAATTAATCCCAAAAATCATCATTATATTTAATATGGTAGACCAAGTTGCTTTTTTTTCTTTGCGTAAGCTTAACAACCACCAAAAATGTTTTTTGTTAGTCTTTACAGATATGGTTAGGGTTATAGTTAAATTTATTAGTTTGGTTAATGGTTAATAGTTAGTATAGGGTGAGGTGCCTAGACTAGAGGTGACTGACGCATACACAAAGGGACTGGGCAACAGAGTCTACCAAATAAATACAATGAAAATTTGTATGGGTTAGGTATTCTTCAATTGTAATGAAATGATAATAATATTCAAATTCTCAATTATGACTAGCAATTCACATTTTATATGCAAATGCTCAGCAGATATTCTTCATAATCAAATGAGTGAGAAGGCATTTGTTTTTAAAAGTAGTTTTAGACTACATTGTATAACACGATGGCACTAATTAAGTAACAGTGAAATCATAAAATTTCTCAGAATTTACAATCAAAGATTCCTTAACACCTACTGTGTCATATACCAGATAGCCCACAAAATCTCCAAGCCGGTATGGCTTTTAAAAAGAAATCTCAAATATTGAAACCTCAGTAGCTGTAGTTATTTTCACTCTTTTTTTTGTTTGTCAAATACATGTTATTTGAGAGGGGATGGGGCAGCTATACTTGAGGGAACTTACTGGAAACAGTTTATATAATAATCCTTTCAATGACTGACTTTAGTAAGTGTTGATACTGTATTTGATTTTTAATAAACAATCCTGAATTGAGTATGGATATGTTGACAAATTATAAATACATGCTTCACATGAAAGTTGACAATATGAACAATAATTATGAAATATAAGTTGTTCATTTTACAGCTGTTGTTTCTTACAAAGACTACCCCTATGTTCTATGTCACTCATTTAATACATGTCATTGTTGGTGCAAAGGCTAGTCTTCCAAATGACTTGGAGACATTAAAAACTTAATTCTTACCAAGCCAAGCTGACCAACCCTAAAAGTAACTGGTAGACTTCTTCCTCTTCCTGTACAACATTAACACTGTGGCGGATTGCGAAGAGTGTTCTTGGTGATGTAACTGGTAGTCTTGATTTCTTCCTCTTCCTGCACAATATTTACACCTTGTGGAGGATTGCGACAAGTACTCTTGGTGATATAATGGTACATTGTAGGTTTGACTTCTTCCCTGCGACTTGTTCTTGGTGATGGACCCAAGTCTATGATTGTATTTCTGCAGCAACTGTAGCTAATTTTGGGCATACTTGTAGTTCATACTTGAGGTGCTCTGGTCAGATGGATGTTGATGCCTATGATTCAAAAATAATAACCACCTATATATCAATGAATGCAAAAATTAAGACATGCATGTAACAAGCCATGTGCATTCTAAATTAATGTGTTCATTAACTTGAGGAGGGATATGTCCGGAGAAGGGCAGTGGACACCAATTTTGGCAGCTGTGTGCCAGGATTGAGGATGCATGACAAAAAAGTAATGGGGACCTTGTGTTTTGAATGCATTTTTAATTTGAGGATTGGTTGGTTATTTGACAGCGCATTTTAATTGTTTTTTATCTGTAAACAGTACTATCTGACAATCAAATCAAAATCAACTGTGATAGATTGCATAACAGGTGTTTCTAATAGAAACAATGTGTGTCAATCACATAAAACTAGACAAAGACTAGCACAGGTTTTGAAAGTAAGAAAGAGATCTATCAGAAAATAAGTAAAACAACAATTAGCTCTAAATACCTTTTCATATAGTTTGTAACATATTTGAATCCTCACAGGCATCTATTACACATTTTGATTTTGTGTTGTCTGAGTAGAAAGAGAGAAATATAGGTAAAAATACATAATTCTAATCAATACATTGATTATCTGCAGATTACCATTCTGTCTTGGGCATTAATTCATAACTGATGAACATAATAAATCTTGTGTATAATCACCGATTGATCATCCAATATCTTCTAAATATCATGCTGCCCAGCTGGCAATTGACACAAGATGAACACTTTGCAAAGCTGGACAGAGAGTGAAAGCTACTCACCTTGCAGACAGCATTTTGCAAATTGTGAACAAAAAACGTCAGTGTAAATAAAAAACAAGTCAGCAGAGCAGTACGCATATTATGATCAATACTTTGAGATTGATCATTAACTGTGGCTGGACAACAGGAAGCAGTTAATGAAATACTCCTTTCAGTTCACATGGGGCAACACATGGAAGGCTGAATTGCTAAATGAACAAAGAAATGGCTACAAATATTGCTGATATATCCATACTCCACCCTTTGCATTGTGACCAGTACTTTTCACCTTTCGATGTAAAATCTAATTGCATTGACAAAAAATAAGCATGAAATTGACAAAAAAAGATAGTGAAATAAATATGAATTTCACCGATCATGGAGCATGTTATCTTGGGTGTGTCAGATGAAAGTTCATGCCATGAACATTGAGACAGATGTATATACTATATAGGAAATATGACATTATTGTTTCAATACATTGACAGTTGGCATTGATGACATATCAGAAAGAGATGGCAATGTGACAAACTCTTTCACACTGAATCAGGCACATCAATTCATTTAACACTTCTATGACTTAACCAGTATGGTTACCCCCTCAATTTGTATGGCCTGGCCTGACTGACAATATATCTGGATATTTAAAGGCATCAGAATTTGATGGGTTTGAATAAACATTTTTTTCATTGAAGTTGGTAGAAATGAACAGAAGAACCACACATCACAGAGGCCAAAAAGGAAAATGCAACTGTACATTCTGTGTTATCAATGATTTTTGACCAATCCATGGTGTACATTGTCACAGCACCCTCTAATCCAATTCAATGCATCATTGATGTACAACAATATTGACCCGCAAAACCAGCCAATAAATAATTAAACTTGACAAGCAAACCAACCTACAAATAATGAACTTGACAAACTAACCAACAAACTCAAAGGATCAACCAACTTCCCAAACAACAATAACTTAAACCAACAGACAAACCAACTAATACAGACAATTAACTAACCATTCAACTAACCAACCAACCAACCAACCGACCGACCGGCCGACCGACCGACCAACTGAACAACCGACCAACCAACCGACCAACTGAACAACCGACCGACCGACGGACCAACCAAACAACCACCAACCAAATGATGACAAATCTGACTAATAAAGTAACCTACTCATCAACCAATCAACAATACAAACCAGAGGATGATGTGTTTATATATAACCTGTGGGTCTGTCAGAACTTATTGATAAAACAGAATGCATTACATTTTCTTACTGGACTTTGTGATGTTTGGTTCTTCTATACACTTGCATCAAAAAATGTTTACCCAATGTGATCAATATCTGATGCATTAAATAATATATGTTGTCACTCAGGCTGTGCCATAAAAACTGAGGGTTTGACCATACTAGTGAAGTTGTGGAAGGTGTTTTTGAAGTGCTGTGCATGATTCAATGTGAAAGAGTCAGTCATATATGTCTTCTTATTCCGATATGTCTTCAAAGGCAACTTTCAAAGTATTGCCCCAATAATGCCCTACATCCAATGTATATCTGTGTCTATGTTCATGCCCATTCACTTTCATCTGACACACTCAAAATAATATGCTACATGACTGGTGAAATTTTCATTTTTTCACTGTCTTTCTGGCCAATTGCATGCTCATTTGTTCTTAATGGAATTCGATTTTGCAGGGCAAGGTAAAAGGTATCGGTCAAAATGCAATGGACAGAGGATGGGTAAATCTGCCCATTTGTTGAAATGTCTTTCATTCTTTATTGCATGCACCCATCCAGGTGCAACACAATGCAAACTGACCTGAATAATAATTACATATGCATATCAACAATTTCCAAATATGAAATTTAAACATTGTCTATTGTCTTTTTTGGTTTTTATAGATTTGGCAGGCAGGACATATTTGCTTGTGTTCCATTGGCATTGCGTGTGCTTTTTAGCAAATTAATGTAAGAGAATTCTAAAAATACTTTACAATGTAAGAGCTGTCAACTGCCATATTTAAAGCTAAAAGTTACTAGTATCTGACCTGAACAGAAGGTCATGGTCAAGACATAACTCCAGTTGATAAACATTACATGTACATATCAATCAGATAATTCTAACATCTAGTGAGCTTAGATCTATTTTGTGTATGTGCAATCTGACTAGAGCAAAGCTTTAATGTTTGAGAATTCTAAATGTAACAATTAGCAGAACTTATCTTGGTTGTCTTAAAGCTTTCAGGTTGCTGTCAATGTTGTGAAAGATGTTTGAAATATTTTGATTGATTTTCGTTCATTCATTGGTATCCTTTTACCTGAAAAGACAAAAGATTAACATTAAAAATGGAACATTAAGTAATCAATGACAACTTCTTATATATACAAATTATTTTAATAGGTAAACTTGGGATAATAAAGAATTTGGGGCTAGCGAATAAGAAAAAATTATATTGAAAGCTACAACAGGGGACCGCGTATTTAATTTATTCAGCGTTGTGCTAATTTATTCAAAGAATGTTTTGCCCTGAACAAAGCAAACCTTCTGAATTTGCAGTCAAAGTTACTTGAATTTTGTTGCAACTGCAGAAAATATCAATAAATGAAGTTTCAACAGGGTGCATTGGGCGAGTTGGAGAAGGTAGCAAAGATCGACAACTTCTGTACTCAACCTGTGAAGTGGCTTTTTGTGCACGCCACACGGGCGGGAAATTTAAAGATGGGCGAAGGCACCTGCAATGACCTGCTCAGTGAAGTCCGTGTAATTTTTTTTCTTCAAAACCTACGAGTTTGGACGGAGACTTTTGGATCGAAACAAGCGGGGAGTTAATTAGAAATTCTTTGGGCAAACACTAATTGTAATTTGCACGAAATTCCGGTAGCATTCGGTCGTCTAGCAACCAGGCTACCGAAATCAAAATTACAGAATTTTTCAGTGGAATACTTCACAACCAGCTGCAGTGCAGTGGGAGTGTTGTTACCAGTACTGGAGTGTTACACTTAACCACAAATTCAAACAGTGCACGTAAAACTAAACAGAACTACCTAACCCATCTTCGATGGACGCAAAAACTTTGTCTAGGATAAAAAAAACTCGCATATTAAATGAATTTTCGCCCGCAACAGTCTCGATTACGAGAGTAGTCCGAGTGTCCAAATGACCACGAGGAAAAAAATCACGTCGGCTCGGACGCGGAAATCGCTTGCACTTGCAGTGCCAGTTTTGTGTTTTTCCGAAAGTAGTCTTACCCAGGTAATTGCTGTTAGCATGTTTATGTACAATCCAGATAATATCTTCGTCCAGATTTAGATATACGGCGATGAGTCTCAACTTTCACACCCAATTACTCGAAAGTGGTCCGATGGTCGTAGTCAGGACCAGGAGAGTCTCAGTAAAGATACTTCCCCGTGCTATAGTTATAGTGGTCTGTGGACCTTATCCTGTGGTTTTGGCTGTAGCGGGCGGGCTTCTACCGACGGACGGGACTGCCACATTTTAGAGGAAGGGGTTGCACCATGCACCAGGAGGGAACACAGTGCACGGGCTGTTAATTTTGTTTACGAAAACAAACAAAAGCACATGAAGGAATAAATAAATAGATAAATACTGACAAACATCAACAATACAGTAATCGCAAATTAGTATCAACTATAATGAATGTTAATGTTTCACAGTTTAGTATATGTTTTCTTCTAGTATATGCAAAGTAGGGAAAACATACACTCACTTGATACTCTTTGGTGATTACTCTATTGTTGATGTTCGTCAGTATTTATTTTTTCATTCATTCATTCATTCATTCATTCATTCATTCATTCATTCATTCATTATTTTATTTATTTATTTATTTATTTATTTATTTATTTATTTATTTATTTATTTATTTATTTGTATAAGTTTGATGATAAAATATATTTGTATATCCTATCAACTATAACCTCGCCTTTAAAAGGCTAAAAAGAAGTGTGTAATTATCTAAAAATATCGTTTGCCTTGAATGGTATACTACACAATCATAGCAATAATATCTTGTTCAGAATCGTCCCGTTTTTTGAACATGTAGGGTAATTAAAGTTCAATACACAAGCTGAATTTGTGAACTTTTTTTATTCATATGATACGATTTGCTTACCTCTGATTAAACTGTTCTAGTAAAATGCATATGGTACATTCAATATGTAATGTTAATGTATATACAATGTAGATGGCATTAAACGTGACATTCATCATTTAGTTAGCTTTTGATGTTCGCATAGTTTCCAACATTTTACTATAATTGTGTATAGATTATGCCAACAAGATTTGAATTCTGTGAATAGTAAGTGATGATTAAATAAAGTATGCCCCAGCACATATACATATGATATGTGGAAGATGCTGCTTTGGAGTGACAGAATGTGGAAGATGTTGGAATGAGGAAGATGAAATGTGACGGCTTATTTTGAGTGATGTGGTAGTTCATGATTGGTGGTACAGATTGGCTTCACGGATAGCCTTATCGTCGGAAACACATTTTATCTGACACGTTTAGCATCAAGTACGAAAAAGGCGCTTTACTACCACTTTACCAATTTAATAACCAAAGTTGTTTAAATTTCCGTGTTTCTATTCTCTAACGGTAAATATCGTTCTAACCAGGTGTACATATCTTCTTTGGCTTCTTCTGCCAAGGCGGCTGCCACGGAATCACTTCTATCTGCTCTGTGTACAAAGCCATGGCCAACGTCTTCGAATACCTTAACGTAGGCTGCTGGTCCATTCAGTTTGGCATCGTCAGCACTTGGACTATCAAGCAATCTATTTTCATCTTGAAGTGCATTTTCAACGACGTGCACTGCGTCGAGAGGTATAACTGTGTCATTCTGTGCAAAGATTAGCATGGTCGGTGCTTTCATGGCTAAAGCTTCATCAGATGTTATTCCAACTCCATAAAACCCTACACCGACTTGGACCCTCTCAGCGGACGGCCCTGAAGCCAGGGCTACTTGTTTTCCTCCCCAGCAAAAGCCAATAACTCCAATATTCCTTTGTTCTAGTTCAACCCGTAAGTATTCCAAGGTCACATCAACGTCTTGGTCCACACGTTCCTGTGGATGACTACTGCGCCATTCGGCAAAATCCCCTTCACCTGTCCATGGATTGCCACGAAACAGATCTGGCATAATGGCTGTATATCCATGTGTTGCTAACTCGTCTGCTATTAGTCTTGTAGCTCCTAATTCATAACCATAGATATCGTGAATGACTATAACGGCTCCAACACAAGATCCAACAGGTTCAACCAAGTACGCCGACAGGTTAGCATTGATCACTATGTCTGTACCATTGGCTATGTAATCATCCCTTGTATCTCCAGGATCACAGGGACCAGACTCGTCACTTGGTGAAGCTGGAAGGAAAATGATCGTGTTTTGAAAATATATATTATGTTATCAAAGTAATCCAAGATAATTTCCTACTTAGTGAATAATTGATATCTATAATCGCAATTTTGTGCACAGTCCCTTATACTTTGATGTCGTATGTAAAGTATGCAGTGAAGGGCGCCCTCACACATCCTTTAACTTTCACAGATAGAGCAGGCCGGTCGAACAGTCTAACTTCGATGTGGTGTAGTAATATCCTTGGAAACGAATTAAATACACTGAACAGATAGAGAATGATGAATAATTTGTAGGTCGGTTTTCTTGGTTACAGCATGTGATCCTGTAAAAATTAGGAAATGACGTCGACAGTGCTCAAACTTTACAAAAACGTCTTTGTGCGTTCCTCTTTACTATAGATGTTTGTAAAGTATCATTGTAGTTCAATTCTGGTTTCTACTTAGCTAATAACCTTCTTTACTCATACATATACCTGTATTGTCTTTCCAAACGGTGAGAGCTAGTGGCACAAGAACAGCTATTACAACTATCACGATGAGTAATCCTATGCCAACGAATGTTCTTGTTCTGCTTGCCATCTTTGACACGAATTGTACTTTAATGAAAGAGAGGGGTACTGAAAAAATGTATACAAAACAACAACAACAACAACAACAACAACAACAACAACAACAACAACAACAACAACAACTACAACAACGATCAAACATTATCAATCATGATATCGCAAAATAAATCGAAACATATATCTCATATATATGACGTAGACAACTAAAATGTGTTACGTCATACTTGAATAGACCATCCTATCTCGAAATGTGGCGATGAAATACAAAGGTTAATAATTAAATTTTCAGTGCTAACATCATTATGTTTAAAAGGTGAGATAGACGATGTAATTATACATCAATTCAGCACAGTGTACAGATACGGAAGCTGATTGCTGATTGTTTAAGGGACTGAGTTTGGGTTGGAACGTGAACGTGCAGAAATACCCGTGTGTTATTTACTAAAGATTGGCAGATATTCGGTCCTGTAGTATATGGCAGAGATAATGCCAATTTTATCAAAATAGACTTTCTTTATGCATCAAAGTGATCAAAAAGAGTACAAATTTTTTAGTAGTAAAAAAACCCGTCTGTATGGCGTTTCACTTATATATATATATATATATATATATATATATATATATATATATATATATATATATATATATATATATATATATATATACATACATAAACATATATATAAACTCTCTACGCACATTAGCAATAACATCTAGACACCACACACACAGCAGGTGACAAGCATCGTACAGCTCAATAGAAACAGATTTACACATAGATTGAAGTTGATGATTTTAATGGCTTCAATTTTTATAATTAACATTATTACCTGTCAACATCTACATCCCAGTTGTTTGCGGCACCTCTACAAAACTTAAATTTGCAGTTAAAGTTGTCTGAGTGTGTGTAAGGGAAATGCCAAGGCAACTTCATTTTCCCTGTACACGGATTGGCCTCTGTGTCTAGGCGGGTAAAACTAACACTAAGCAAAAGAACGGTTCGGATATTCACATTCAAGTCGCTACTTGTTAATAGTGGTAAGGTCATCATTCAACTTCATACACTTTGCTTTTATAACGACCTCCAAAAATGACAAGGGGTTGGGGTGGGCATTTTTCACAGCATACGTAATACACACATAGCATACGTAATACACACACGTAATACATACGTAGTACGTTGCTATTTATACATGAGTCACCACTTTATGCTATGAAACTTTTCGGCTTTACTGTAAGCTTACACATTACTACGTCTTTTCCTTTCACGTGATTTCACAGGGTCAAGGGAGGTTATTCAACAACATGTACTGGCCTTATTTGTGTCTTTTACTTATATAAGTCGGACTTAGAGAGTGAGTGAAAGGCAAGTTGAACGAGTTTTTCTACTAACTGGTCAAAATGACAAAGACGTGGGATCAGGTATGAATGCATGGTTTTGAGAAATAATTCTGGTTGAGACCGTACCAGATAATTACCACAGTATATAGAAGGTTAGGAAATCAGTCAATGAAACACTATTGTATGTTCTGGGTCACAGACGCTGTGTTGGTGGCGTGCTAAACAATCGTTATATGCAACAATTTATGTCAATGCTCTTGGCATGGTGGACCTAAAAGTAGACTGCGTGCAATGACGATATTTCTTGCCATGAAAAAGTTTTACTTAAATTTGACGACATAGAAATCAGAACATATGGATTGAGACGTGTTATACTTACGCAGATCGGACAGCTTGGGAACGACGATGGACACTATGATCAGCAAAAACGACTTGACTTTATTGACCCCGTCCTTTCACACACCTCGATGACCTTTGATACGTTGAACGGTTTTTTTCTTTTGTGTATACAGCATACACATGCTATAGTAAAGTAAACACACTTGAAGCTTTTTCGATCTGAAGGCGCCGATTACCTTCGCATTCCATATTTTTGCAATTACAACCTCTAAACATGTCGATGTCAACATATGCAGTCAATGCTGCACTAACTCGGGTATTCGTTTTTCGACCAGGCCCTCAAAAAACACACTACAAGCCTAGTCTATCCAAAAGTAGTATCGTAATACGTTGAATCGTGATTGCTGTGGGAGCTGAATTTAGGGTACGGAACCAAAATAATTTGTTTTTATTTCGATGGCTAAAAACGTTATGGTAGCTAGCTGGCTATATACATATATATTCATGTGTTGTATTCAGGATTTTACCCAATATGTCTTGCCGATAAATACCTTGAAAAAAGAAAACTGTAAGCTATATCAACAAAACTTATAGGACATATCCGCTTTGTTATGGTTAACGTATTTACTAAATGATATTGAAATGCAAGTATGCATTCTTATGATATATCTTAATTACCGAAAATCATTAATCATGCAAATTAGTTATTAACACTGTAAGGTACATCAACAACTTTATAGGGCGTATAAAGTTTGTTATGTTTAATGTATAAAGTAAATTATATTGAATTTGAAGCATGCAGTCTTAAGAGATAGCCTAAGTACCGAAAATAATTAATTATGTAAATTATTCATTAACAATGTAAGGTACATCAACTAACTTTATAGGACATATACAATTTGTTATGGTTAATGTATGTACTGGATTCTATTGAAATTGAAGTATGCAGTCGTAAGATATAGCTTAATTGCCAAGAATAATTAATTATGCAATGCAATATTCCATCTCTGTCAACAATCATTATCTACGACTTGTGTGTGTGGGATTTATGGGCAGTTCATATTCCGCGTACGCTTCAACCCGAAACAACGAGTCTTTTATGTCGAAATTAATGAGTAGTTTATTGTCACATCTAACCATCTGTAATTTTAACGTGTGTACTCTAATTTCTTAGATTTAGTCATCTATACATTACAAGCAGCCATGCTGCACAAACTGCTGTATTTTAAATTAGTTTATTAATTATTAATAAAAGCAGTTCGAGTTGAAACTGTGACAATATTACGTGATATTCTATATTGAAAATGTTGGATAAATATTAGTTTTTATTTCATAGTGCTTTCTCACACATGTGCTTAAAGTGTTTTAACAAATACTACCCCTAGCACAGACCTATAGCGGCACAAAAGTACCTCAATGCATTGTAGCCTCAGTTATATTAGGATTAAATCATTCACATTGGAATCTCTATCCTATCAGGCCCCAAACAACTAGGTTGACAGGCGCACAGCAGTGGTTCAAATCTTGTTCAAGAACTTTAGTATTCCACAAACAAAGGGCAGCGACGGACTCAAACTTGCAACCTACAGATCCTAAACCGATTACTGAAACCATTCAAATCATCATGACACCACTGAACGTTATTAGAACGACACACTTCATTATTGTTATCGTTACCAACATCGCGAACGGATGGTGCTAAGTATCAAGATATAGTATCTATTATCTAAACAGGAAATAATCTTACTTCCTGACGTGTATGATACTATTACGTGTTATGTTACATCTAACTCGAACACATTTGTGCATGGTACGAACGTTACCTTATAACAAAATAGGCCCTCATACTAACGTACACGCAATGTGAATAAAACCACAAAATCATTCCGTAGGATGAAATACATTGTCTGTGGTTATGTGTAGGCTGGCTTGTATATGACATGATTTACAGCCAAATCAAAAGTTTTTTTCCCTTCTTTATTTTGTATCTTTCCACTCTCTCCACTCGCAACAGGATCCCACACTGAAGCATGTACCCAGTACCAATGAACACTAAAGCATAATTTTCTGAACGGAAATGTACTCGATTTGCGACAGACCTTTCTCTCCAAGTGAACTTTCGGGTCATGCAAACGTATCGAATTCTGCGTGGTCTTCGGAATTTGAGATGGATGCTACATACGCAGTGATCGTGTTGTGACGTATGACTGGGTTTCTCATCAAACAAACAGCACTTCATCTGAATTAAAGTGGAATAAACTTTCTTGAAGTAAAAGGATAAAGCTAGAGTTCCCTAAACCCGACGTACACAATGTCAAGTACGGGGTAAAGAAGGGGGTGGTGGGGCGATTAGTTGAAATCTTATATTTGAACAATGATGCATGCTAGTTCTGTATACATATAATATTTCGGAAGAAGTTACAATGAGGTAGTAGTAAAATGTACTGTACATATACTGATAATAAAACAAGGTGCAAAAAGAAAAGGAACAGGTCCCAGTGACAGGTGTTTTTATATAGTTGAACCTTGTACCTAAACATTCCCACTCTGGTTGACTGGTAGACGTATGTGTATACCGTTACTTTTTTTCTGCATAATTATAATAAACGTTTGTTTCCCAACACGTTCAGTGAGGACCATTCCTCATATCACGGGCTCAATCTTATTGCAGGAAGAAACCAGAGTCCCATCCAGGGGAAAAATCTGTTTTGTTCGGTAATGTCAAACTGAACGAGATACTTCGATATCCAATGAAACAAGGAAGATTCAAACGCAACATTATCTTTATTTTTGTTCCCTGGGAGATAAAACATAATATTTCGTACGTGCGCGCTATCTGTACCTGTAATGTGTATGCGTAATTCGCAACAAAAACGGTGATATAAAAAACAGAGTACCCTAGAATAGTCTTTCTTGTAGTAAAATGCGTGATGCTTTATTCATTCGACCGCCGACAACTTATTATAATGGAACTTATTTTATCAGATAGTGTAAGATATACTCTATGCCATTTCATTTTCTGTCCTTCCAGTCCAGTGGTAATGTGTAATCTTGTGGTAGACGGAGAATAACATAAGAATGGAATATTTTACCAATTTACTGTCGCCCTCAAGGAAGTAAACGTTACGAAGCTAGTGGTAAATTGGCAAATTGTAAAAAGTAATAATCATTATATAAAATCCTGAAGGATATATATACATTCTTAGACTAAAGAAAATGGACAGAATAAACAAATAAGGAAATTAACATTTGAGTATTTTTGTTTTGATAATTTACAATTTACACAAATCAGTTATATATACTTTTAATTATATATATATATATATATATATATATATATATATATATATATATATATATATATATATATATATATTGGTAGTACTGGAACTCTTTCTTCGTTGTAACTTGGAGTTTCACGCAGTGTGCGATCATCAGACAACAATTGTGCGATCACCAGGTTGTCTGATGATCGCACAATGCGTGAAACTCCAAGTTACAACGAAGAAAGAATTCTCCAGTACTACCAAAACTATTGCGCTCTGCCACTGTGGTATAGAGCACTGTCTTAGCAGATTGATACTCACCGAGTAATATATATATATATATATATATATATATATATATATATATATATATATATATATATATATATATATATATATATATATATATATATATATATATATACAAACTTTCGTCCCAATCACTTTCTGCCTCGACATTGTTATCCTATGTTTATACTGTATCGTGCAGTCTGGAAGTTTTCACTCTAATTACTTCACATTTGTATGAACAATATGCAAAATAACACTAACAAAAATCAACGACGATCGTGACGGTCAGGAGACATTCGATGGCCCTTTTAATAGTCATGTATATATATAGAACTAGATCCGATCCCTATTCTATTTTTATACCAGGTGGGGTTCGGTTTTATCAAAATTAAATAGTTTTGTTTGTTTACAGCCGGTGTGAAATGGAACAAAGTGCCAAGTATTGTACAGAGCGTAACATCTAGTACTCTTTTTAAGATACTTTTAAGATTGAATTAATGGATCGATGTGTAATAAAGGATGACTATGTGTTATTGACTAATTGTTTTGTCTCATGTGAGTTTAATCTCTATTTTTGTTAAAGTTGAGTTTGTCTGTTCTGTGTAGACACAAGTTTTTAACTTGTCTGTGTTATCGCAGCTCAATAACGTTTATTCTGTCAGTTCTAATTGTTTTCTGTATACTGAATTTTATTTTCTTTCTTGTGCTGAAATAAATCAAATCAAATCAAATCAAATCAAATCGTCCATGCAATTTTGGGTGAAGCCCTCCTACAGCAATTTCCATTCTCGTCTATCTCTTGCCATTCTACTCCAAGTTGTCGTATTCATGTATGTGGTTACTTCATCTCTACATCTCTTTTTCGTCTTCCTCTTCTTCTTTTCCCCGTCCTTGGTTACCATTCTGTGAATCTCTTGGTCCACCTGTTGTCTTGATTTCTTGCCTACCTGTGACTAGACATTTGAGTTTACATTTTGGGGGGTTTACATTGTTCAAAGTTTAGTTTATCATAATCGGATTTAATAAGACCTGCTCGAGGTTCCTCTTTTACAATGTACATGTATATACCCGAAATGTCAAACTTGCATATATGCCGCACTGAATAATGACCTCGCTCCCACACAGGCGGTCATTGTTTTCACTGTGACCGCATATATGCAAATATCACGTTCCGGTTATATATCTTTGAGCGCGTGAGCGGAACAACCTCACGACCATTATCATCAAGATCCAAAAATAAAAAATAACTATTTAAATAAGATTTACTAACGTAGTCCATTTTATATATGCATATACACTGTATTACGGATGACAAACTACACACGTCTACGCACATCCTTTCATAACAGAGGAATTACACACGATTCCGGATATAGGAAACAGTGTGCTTTGAAGATAAAAAAATGAATTTTAGCATTTGAATTAGTGTATAAAACGTATATGTATGTGTCAGTGTTTGACATAAACCCCATACAGGCTGATGGTTTTCTTTCCTGCAAGTGTTATAGAAGTAAACACTTACAAGATGTGGAAGACTTTTGGTTTGGTTTTAGTCACCTTTGTCGGTAAGTCGAGGAACATTTTACAGTACATCTCTAAACCAATGACAGGTATGAAAACCCTTAAGATTGAATCAGAATATGGTATCTGTCTGTCAAATGTATAATATCGTCCTTAGTGGGACATGGCTCAGATTTGAACGTTTTTTTTCTGTGTTATATCTGTTTCAGGGCTGCAAAGAATAATGCAATACAAATGATGAGAGTACCCTGAAACAAAACGTCATGTGGCACAAAAAAATCTTACCAACAGTGCAACGTTTTATCAACTAGCTCAACAAAAAATCTTACTATAAAAATCGCTACATTTTATCGTCTTGCCCGACAAATATCTGTTGGTAAGATTTTACTTGAGCCAGACGATAAAATTAACAATTTTGGTACAATTTTGTCGAGTGAGATGATACAATGTAGCAATGTTGATAAGGTTTTTCTTCCGCCAGATGATAATATAACAGCATTGTTGGTAAGATCTTTGTCACCAAGTTGAGCCAGACGATAAAATGTGGGAGTGTAATGATATTTGTTGAGGCAGAAGACATTTTGATTCGGGTTCCTGATTTTGATTATATAATGTTCTTCTAACGAAATCCTGTCAGTCATCACTCGCAATCAATCGTGAGATCTGTGGCATAGCTCTCAGGTTATCTAGATGAACAGTTCAATGACGAATTTGTAGTGTGCATCCAAGAATTGTACACTTAGTTGACATCAGGATCATAGGGAAATGGCACATTGGTACATTTGTCAAACCTCTCCGAAGACCTTATACTTTAAGGCACAGATCAATAAATCTATAAGTTTTCATTTCCGGCATGCAGGTAATATATTTAAACAACACTAGAAAATATAGAAAAACTTTGGGGTAATTAAAGCCTGTTTTCGTATGTTGACCTTTATATGACCTGATGAACACTTGCACTCGGTAACAGTTGAAATGGGTCAATGGGAAGAGATACATTCGTTATCACATAATGATAGTTTGCTTTCAAAGTTAATTAAGACATGTAGTGTATTTGACAAATCCAATCTGATGGTGGCCTAAACACAGATAATCACTTTTACGAGTTATGTAGAACCAGGGTCGACACTTATTCATAGCTTTGTAAACAAAATTCATAATTTATTTACAGTGTTTCAACTCTTGTCAAGTGTACATTGTGTTATCAAAATCTCCATTCTGCTTACTGTTTCCGCAAACACGAAATGCATATTAGCGTTGCCATGACAACAATCAAAAGTGTCGGACAGAGTTGTGGGACGAAAATAACATCTATACTACACAATTATAATGCAGACTCAACTCGATTAGGGTAAAGCTTACGTCGTGTGTATGGTACAGTGAATGTGTGTGTCAGACATACAAATATACACTGAGTGTACAGTAAAAGGAAATACAGGGTAATGACGTAGATACAAGCCGTTACCTAGGTAACGATATGGGCACTTGTAAAGTTTAGAATGACATCGAAAAGAAATCCCTGAACGTACATAAAACTTACAAGCTGGATTCACTCCGGATGCTAATATACTATACTATGAATGGAAGCCATGTTAACACACTTATCGCCAGGAAAAGCTGAGTAATATTTTTGGAAAACAGCATCCGTTGTTCTGCAACCCACACGGACCGGACGGGAAGGGGGTGTCAAATCGTCTGATTACTAAGAAAAATTCAAAATTGACTTTTTCAAAATTGACCTAGTTGACATATGAACGGTATATCTAACTAGGTGTCCTTCGAAGCTTCCGCCACTGTTGGTTGTGGAAGGAGGAGGGGTGGAGGTATCAAATTGTCTTGATTGCTACGAAAGAAAATGGGAAATTCGTCGTCAAATATCATAAGCTTATGACTTAAAGTTATCCTTCCGTCACTATTGGTTGGCGTATATGATATATAGTTACAAATATTTTTATGTTACATTATATTAAATGCTGTAATGTGATCAATAGTTACACTGCATTTAATAATTAATTGCATTGAATCGTTCAAAATGAAAATCAACCCAGCTGCGAAAAGGAGTAAGTTGAATGATGGTAAAGATAATTATGTCCGATGCTAGCGATGTGTCTAAAGATTCCCCTGTGACGCCAATGCAAACGACCGCTTGGATATGATTGGTCATATGAGCACCGGATTTATTTGATACATGTACAGCCACTCAGAAACCATTCAGAAACTGCATATTCTAGACTAAGATAGCATTATCACAATGTCTCGCTACATTTAGTGTAAATGAAATAAATCAAGCTTACTGCAACTAGACACAAACGCACGCAACTCCGATGTTTTGATGTCTGCTTTTAGTTTCTGCAAGGCGGCATGTTAGTTCCTTTCATTTAGACAAAATGTTACATGAAACCGTTTTCATTCATACAGAGCCAATGAACGGTAAGTTGAAACGATTTGTAGATTATCATCACCCAACCGTTCCTGTCTATAACTAAACTTACTATGACTAAATTTTACATTCTCTTTTTCCCAACCGAATAGTTTCATTGCACATTTAATTTTGGAAATTCATCAAATAATAGTAAGGCGAACAATAATACAATGATAAATTGACCACCATCATCCATTCTACCACTTCAGCATGCCCTGAACTCAGCAGCCAGAATTGTGTCTCGTACACGGAAATATGACCACATAACCCCTATATTTATGGAATTACCTTGGCTATCAGTACACTACAGAATCCTGCTACTCACGTACAAAGCTCTCAACAACACTGCTCCTGTTTATATATCTGATCTAATCAACCTGAAAGTGTCATCCAGAGTTCTCCGATCAAATGACAAAATCCTACATGTACCACGGAGTAATATAACTAAACTTACTATGATTAAATTGGATCCAATGACATTCTTTTTTTCCAAACCGTCTTTTTGGTAAAAATCTATAATTCCAAATTAAACTATTGAGCAGATTGGATTGAAAATTGGTGGGAGCAATTTTAGGGGTGTTTAGAGTAAGAATTGTTCATGACATTCATGATCCCATCAATTATATGCAAATTAGATCTATTATGTGTATTTTTGTCAAAAAAAATCTATAATTCCAAAATTATTGAGCAGATTGGGTGAAATATGATGGAACGTTCTTTGTGGAGTTTAGATGAAAAATTGTTGATGACAAGGTGATTCCATCAATGATATGCAAATTAGGGCTAAAATGTGTCTTTTTGGTGAAAAATCTATAATACCAAAACTACTGAGCAGATTAGGCAGAAGTTTGGTTGGAGCGTGTTAGGTGTGTTTAGATTAAGAAATGTTCATGACATGATGATCCCATTAGTGATCTGCAAATAGGGTCTAAAATGTGTCTTTTTTTGTTGAAAATTTACTAAGCAGATCGGGCCGAAATTTAATGGGGATGCATCTGCGAATGTGTAGATGAAGATGTATTCATAACGTGATGATCCCATCAGCGATATGCAAATTAGATCTAAAAATCTGAAATTCGGTCAGAAATTTGAAACTGCATGGCTAATGGGTTGAAACTTGGTGGGATGTTTCTTGAGATATTGTTCTGCAGTTATTGTTGAAAACATTTTGACACAATTGGCCCTAGCAACCATGACCATGCCCTTAGCAACAGTGAAATTACGATGCATATTACAAAGTTAATAACAGGGATGGGTAGGTAAGTGACTAAATATTCAATAAATGTATGCAACTATGCCTAGCAACAGACCACGCACCTAGCAAGAGTTGAATGATGGATTATATTGCAAAGATGAAAAGTGGGAAGGGTAGGCATGTTAATAAAGATTCCAAAAACGTATGCATATATTCCTAGCAACAAGACCATGTCCATAGCAACAGCCAGATACAGTTGTTTTAATGCCACCTGGTGCTATTTTTAATTAATTAAACATCTTTACTATATTTTCAATTCCAATTCTATGTTTGGAACGCAAGCTAAAACTCCAAATGTGGCAAAAGTTTTGTATGTACAGCAAGTGATAAAATATATTGTCTACACATTCTATGAATAACCTAGCCCACATTACAAAATCGTATTCGAGTCTGATCACGATCAGTTAGGCCTTGTGGTGATTAGGTGCATACTTGTGTATATCAGTTTGATCCCAATCAACGTATGGGTGACTCCATTGTTTTGCATGCGTTTGCACATGCGTTGTTGTATCAAGAACCTATAATATAAATGTTTGGTAACACCAAGTGGCTCTTTGTATTTTTCAACCATTCTCCATAGCTTGCTCTTATCAATATTACAGTAGAAGTCAGTATATGACATCTCTGTCGAATCGCTGTGCCCTTGATTACAAATGTAGTCAAACGGTTGTAATCATTTAGATGGAGGAATCACTCGCACACATACGCATAACATTCCATTCGTGCTTGTCTACCCCTTCTCTATTTCAAGGAAATACTTTATGTCACTTCGCAAGGATTAATTCACAAACTCTTTTGTCCTATGCTTGACAAATTATTACAGATTCGATAATGTAATTCAAATCGAGTCCATCTTTCAATTTAGAGTGAACAGAAAGTGGCTTGGATGTGGATGAAAATAACTTGGATCAGTTCAATTCGAAATCGAACTGATTCAGATGAGGACAAGGCTTACATATTGGAAAATTGCCTTGCATACACAATCTAATTAACTGTGTTTACTTGTGAATACAAGTGACTAGTTGTATATAGATCAATATACAAATTACTCCATGTATGTGCAATAGTTTTTACACAATGGGCATTTGTTTTATCTGTTTGCAATGTATCATAGAGTTATAAACACGTACTGACTTCCTCTATGTTGTATCACATTGTTATGGCATCACAACCTGGGATAGATACGACAAAATACTCACAGTTCCCTTTGAGAATTAACTTTGAATTTCTGTTTGAAGTTTTGCAGATGACATATGGGTTTACCGTACCTGCCGGGTCTGGAGATGAGGATGAATATCAAACGACAGACAACAGTACAGATGAATGCCCCACTGGGTGGATTCCTTATGGAGATAAGTGCTTTAAGGTACACACGTTCAAATACATTACTTCTGTGTTACTAAACGGATGTAATCAAATTTTGTATGTGAAATGTTTACTCAGAACGTAAAACTCAGGGTCAAATATAAGTAGAGTATAACAACGAAAATGTCATAATTGATAATTCTTCGGATTTGATAATTGACTTTTGATTATTAATGTTAACGTCAAGGTTTTAAAAGACCCCCTAGCACATGACGGACCCCCTAGCACATGACGGTCGAACACAGCATAGCCTATTTAGTAGAGAAGAAAACAAACAACACAAAGTTGCACGATATTGACTCAGCCCACCAAACAATGTAATAAATATCTTGGCGTCTATTTTAACTCAGAGTCTATAGTGTGGTTAATAGTCTATAGTATGGTTGTAATAACCGGTATCTCGAACGTTTCCCAGACTGAATTGTAAAATAAATTATTTGTTACATCATATTAATTATTAGAATCACTTTATTCATCCCAGAAATTTAAATTAAAAATATAGTTCATACAGAACGGAATACAACAATAAAGGTGCATTAGTACAATGGTAAACTTACAATATATCTTGTGATGATGTGCATAATTGTGTTTAACATTTACAAATCTGTAAACCATATTCTGTGTTTTCATAGCTTCATCGAGTGCAACGAAAACATAGGAAGAACTGGCAGGATTCATCATCATATTGTCAATCCATCGGTGGTAGTCTAGCGAGTTTCCAAAGCCGTGACGAAGAAGAGATGATCTTAAAAGGAATGGACAGGCAGGTTATCAGATAATATCAAAATCGTATGTATGTATGTATGTATGTATGTATGTATGTATGTATGTATGTATGTATGTATGTATGTATGTATGTATGTATGTATGTATGTATGTATGTATGTATGTATGTATGTATGTATGTATGTATGTATGTATGTACGTACGTACGTATATTTGTGTCTGTGTTTAACTTTGTGTACGTGTACATGTAGGGGTGGGTGGGTCATCTCAATTTATGAAATCTCCTTATTGATCTGGAATTGATACATGTATCATTAAATGAAATGAAAGTCCGTTCAACTTGACAGGTACGAAGATTTCTGGATTGGTTTGAATGATATCGATCATGAAGGTAAGGACATTGTTACATAATTTACCAGAGATCACTGTATCGGTTAACGCGCACACTACTGGTAATTGTACTGCAGTACAATACCGAAAATATTATTGCATACCTGCATGCACATGATATGCACATTAGGGCGCGAAAGTTTATATTACACGAAAGCGCGTGATTGCAGTGTCATTTGTAGGAAAATTTGATGTTTCAGCAAAAACATATTGTGTTTTAAGAACATAACCCCATTCAGTGTGAGTTCCAGTGATAGTACTTAGTGGTATTTGCACTTAGTCTCATGCTTGCAGTGTTTTCTGTCACTCGCTATGCTCGTAAAAGTACGGGGCAGAAGACACTTGCAAGCACTCGTGCAAATACCTTGGGTAAGCCACGTTCATTAATTTTCAAAAGACGTGATCATAAACAGCGCCATCTATCGTAGAGTATAAGCAAGAGTTAAAGTTTGCAGGCGAAAGCTCTCAGTTTATCAAATTGTGGTGTGTGTATTAGGTACAATTGTAGTCCCCACGATGACATGTTAACTTATTTTATTTATACAATGTTGTAAGTACCATTATTATTTACATCACGCGGCTATTGTTGATGAGGACATCGACAGAATGGTAGGGCAATCACCATCAGGCGGTTGGCTTACTATTGACAGCTAGAGGAAGTTTCTCATAAGACTATTTTATTTATGTGATATTGAAATTAGAATGTGCTTAAGGGATCAATTTCTTTTTAAAAAACACAACTAAATTCTTCAAATCTCTGCAAGCTTTGTTGAGTGAAAGTCTGTTCCTGGTCTTTTTCACCTAAAAAAACTATAAGTAAATTTAGGGTTTGAATTGTTTACAAGTGAATCGACAATGTATCATTTACCTTTACAGCCAACACAATGTTAGGTGGAGATTTTCGAATCTAAATCAAAACATAACATTAACCTTTTTTTCAACTATACACATGGTGACTTTGATATGTTTATCTTCATTATAACTGACAGTGTGGAAATGGATTTGAGTTTTCTTGGACAAAGTAGTGAAAGAATAAGATTTTCATTTCAGAGGCGTACATTATGTTAAAGTACGAGAAACAAATGATTAATTCTAGAATCGGGCACTTTACGACGCAACTTCATTTTTTGAAAATCAATTATAATCTGACCAAAAAAAACAGAGAATACTAATGAAAATGAAACTAAATATGGTACACCATGCAAATGTACAAATGTAACCTCTTAATTACCAATTTAAGTTTAATCACTGCAACATTGAAGCAAGGTCTTGTTGTTTTTTTTAATCGGGCAGGAGATTTTGTTTGGACTGATGGGTCTCCTACTTCGTACTTCAACTGGCATCGCAGTTATAGGGGAGCGATTGGTTATGGTTCAAGTTACTACAGCAGGCTGGACTGTGTAACTGCCAATAAATCCCCTTCAAAGTTGACATGGTATCGTCGAAGCTGTACTACATTATACGGCTGGGTTTGTTCTCTTCAAAAAGGTAATGATGTTTGTTTGTATTTGGTTACAGAAGATGTATAGGAACTACTTTCATAAGGGGTTTGCCTCGGGCATAAGACGAACGGGGGGGGGGGGAGGACCCGATGAATGTTCCCTTTAAATAACAAAATGCGTCAAGATTCCTCATTAAAAATGCAAAATATAGTTGACGTGAATGTCAAACACATGAAATCCTCTATCAATCCATTAACAACCCGATGAGGCCTGTGTGTACATGTATATGTGTGTGTGTGCGCCCGTATGTGTGTGTGGGTGTGTGTGTGTGTATGTATGTATGTATGTATGTATGTATGTATGTATGTATGTATGTATGTATGTATGTGTGTGTGTGTGTGTGTGTGTGTGCGTGCGTGCGTGCGTGCATGTATGTGTATGTATGTATGTATGTATGTATGTATGTATGTATGTATGTATGTATGGGGAGGGTTTAGAATTTATTGCCGTTCGTAACATTTTTTTATATCGAATGGATTTTCTTCTAACATATAGGGCAATCACTGATAACACCCACTCCACCGCCACCGCCGAACTATTGTTACCAAGGTAACAATGATTGGATTGAGTTCGAAGGGATGTGTTACTTCTTCAGTTTTTTGTCAAAAGTCGAAGATCTGAGCTGGATTGATTCTCGAACCTACTGTAATTCTCAGGGTGGTGAGTTGGTGTCTATACATGGTCAAGACGAATCCAAATGGATCACAACAATGGTAGGATACACTAATAAATTTGTACCGCATTGTAATATCAGCATTGTATTGTCACACCAATATAAAAAATACTATCAACTAATTGTACATCGTAATTAATTTCGTCACAAAATATCATTGGCTAATACTGCAAAGACGATCGTGCGATCCTGCCCAGCTCCCATCGCTTTCTTCATGTCTTTGCTACAATGTCAAGAATCTTAATTAAACTTGACGAAGTTGAACACTATATAGTTACTGTAACTGTTCCATTTTTAAATATACCTGGCATGGACCATATAACGTGAAGTGAGATAAGAATACAAATAAAGAAACGCGCTAGGTTTTAATAGCCTTAATGGTCTCGGCGTTGCGTCGATGCGCTCCCTTATGCCTGTACAACTACTGTCATAATTAGCGGAGACATCATAGGAAAAAATATATCACGCAGTGAAGTCACATACATGCAAACAGCTTGTGATCTAATCTAAGTAAGTATGATACGATACATAGTAAGGAAGCATTCAGTAATTCAATAGGGGGAGGGCCAGGGGACCAGAATGGGGTGGGTCACTTTTACAAATCGGGTTCTCTGGGGAGGGTCATATTTTAGAAAATGGGATAAGGGGAGGTCACATTTTCACTTTGACTCATTCTAATACTTTGCTACTCCCTAGATTATAGATACTGATAAGAATGATTGGTGGATTGGACTAAGGCGATATCGTGCTGTAAATTTGTACAAGTAAGTATATAGATTATAACTTCAAGTGCAATTTTTGTCGTCATCATTTTGAATAAGCTGGGGATGGGGTTGGAGGATGAAGCTTACCCAAATCCCGTCAAGATTGTACTGTACTGTATAAAGTTAACGCTACATTTGAATACAGAACAGTTTCCCGCATCTTGAATGATGAAGGGGTTACGATTATACTATCCTTCATCTCCCTCTCTTGAAGTCGAAGGATACTATACTATAATTGGTAAATTTGTTGGCGGATTATGTCAGATGGTGATTTTATCTAGGGTGTACTAAACACATTACACTTAAAGGCACATCTTTAGAAGCTTCGAATTCAAGGGGAGAGATGAGTAGTAGTGTAAGTGGAGCCCTTTTTTGTTCAAAATGAATTCCCAAGTGCTACGCACTGGAACATTCAGTGAAGCACCAACATTCACACTCATTATTTCCTTACTCGTAGATGGTCTGATGGTACTGCGCAAGATTATGAAAACTGGGCAGATATGGAACCAAATGATTTCAATGGGCAGGAAGAATGTACTAGCGTGTACAATAGGCGTATGTATTTTCGATTATTTCACTGTCTTTATATATTTGAGCAATAGTGAGAAGTCCTTCCGGGTTGTACGCGATACATGTTCGTCGTTAGTCCTCCACATCGCATTAATACATCCACGTTCATTAATATATACTATTTTCGTTAATGTTGGCGGCTTCAATTCGGCAGTCATAGAACTATGCACTGACAGTCATTTGTTACCCGATTTGAGATCATGGAATTTCGACGAACTAATGGACGGGTCATCTTCTTTGGCGGGTGGGTGGGTGGGCAGTGGGTTTGTAGGGTCACATTTTCCAAATTGGAAGTAGGGGTTGTCATGTTTTGAAAATTTTGATGGGGGGGGGGGTTCACGGTGTTTTCGATTGGGTTGAAAGACGAATGCATTTTTACAACGGCATGACCGTGTCTGAACTGTGGTGTTTGTCTTGTCCCCCAAGTCGTACCAGTATTCTTTATGAAATATTACTTACTTAGCTACTTAACTACATTACTATAATACCTAACATTCTGGTTACTCATATGTCCTGTGGAATTATAACAACCTGCGGCCTTAATAGAGCTACAAACAGAGCTGCTAGGGAGATGACCAATGACCACCCCCTTCCTCGGTTGAGTGCGAGCGACTTCTAGTCAACCGACAATCAGATGCACTTATTACTGTCATGTCGATGTTATTAATTTTCCTTTGAATAATTCAACCCAATGTACAACGATTAATTACTAATCTTAGTGGGCTATGTTGAGCCTGAAATTTGTCTTGAGAAAACAAACTCAATTTTTCCCCTCCCAATGACTTAACCACACTGTTCTCTTAGTACTGTGTGAGAGCCACTCTTTTCCTCAACACAACAGACAACAGATGGTTGCAAGCAGTGACTCGACTGATATGTTGTGATATTCTAGTACTATTATGGTGACAGTGTTGGAATTTGGCAGTGGTGGCATGTGGCAGTAGTGGCAATGGGGGCTGCCAAACAAAATGCTGAAAATATGGAACATAAAGTGAATCCCCAATTAAAATGTGACACTCCCGGGCCTCCCATTTATGTATTCCTTTTTAATGGGGACCTAAGAAGTGAACTGATTTGTAATCTCAGACCCACACCCTTATTTCCTTCTGCCCCTACTTGTTATCACCGAAGGCTACCTTTCTGATGATTAATTTCGTATTTACTTGATTTTTAAAGAAGGTGGTAAATGGAACGATATGCACTGTGCAGTGAAGTATCCGTACATATGTAAGAAATTCAACCATACCACAGAACCAATCACCTATCCACAAACACCACCAATGCCAGGACCATGTCCTACAGGATGGAAGGAATTCAATGATAGATGTTACAGCTTTCATGGTATGGATGACGGAAGCAAACGTTCGAATTGGACAGCAGCAAGAGATGTCTGCAGAGGTCTAGGTGGCGATTTAGCGACCATTCATAATCAAGAAATACAAAGTATGTATCTGAAGTCACAATTTACTGCATAGTCTCCACTGCAGGCTGAATGGCGGACATATCAACGTTCTCTCCATGCAGCCTGCTATGAAGGCCAAGCTCTAGAGAAGCAAAATATCTAAACTACTAGATTGCAACTGGTAATTTTCTTTTAGCGACTTTCTTGATTTATGTGTAAATATATCCCGGAATTATCACCCGGACATTTTCGGCGACATGCAATAATTATTCTGTTTAACAGTTGTGTTCCCAAATGTCTCAAAAGATCTTCATTTTAAGGACCACAGAGACAAGCTTGGCATATCAAAACCTCGCATTGCTAGCAAAGCAACGACATTATTCAGATTCAAAGGAACAATAGACTAAGTGTAAAACAAAGGAGACAATCGAAAGTTTGATAATTCGGGACGAATATCAATTTTAAAAAGTGTTTCTTTGTGATTTTGAGAAATTCTTAGTGACGAATAGACGTCCCGGTGGTATAAACAGACAGATCAGCATAGTATAATGTCTACTGACCTAATAGAATACTGACAATAACACACACACACACACACACACACCCACACACACACACACACACACACACACACACCCACACCCTATATACTAGACAAATTGAGAGGGAAACCCAATTCGAAAAATGTCGAATTCGCTGACTAGTTTCGCATAATAAAATGTGCAGTTTCAACCACCATTCTAATTACTATCTAAAGTTCTGGTGTTGCATGCCTGTTTCTACTAAATAGATTATCATAATCTCTTTATGTTGTCAAATGGATATCATTTATAAAAAAAAAAAATCAGGATGAAAAGTGCATCATCACAAATACATGTTATTAACATTTCTTGTAATAAGCTTAATTAATATTTCACAAAAACTAAACGAGATATTGTCTGCAATCTCATATAGCGTTTATAACAAGTCAGTTGAAGTTCTCGACGAGTGGTCTGTGGATTGGATTACTTGCATATGGTTCAAGAAGACAATTCAGGTGGACGGATAGTACTGAACTGGAATACACAAATTGGTCACCAAAAGCACAAAATACATACCAACGTGTAAGTATTCAATGCTTTTTATTACAACTACTAATAAAATTCGTCATTACTATTTATTGACTGTCTACCAAAACCTAAGCATTTCTGGTCATTCATATAACGATGATATTGATAAATGTGACCCATCGCGTCCACAGACACACAGACAGACACGCGGGCACATACATACATACATACATACATACATACATACATACATACATACATACATACATACATACATACATACATACATACATACATACATACATACATAAAAAGACCAATTAAAGTTGTTTTTTTCAGTAATAATAGTTCCTGTGCTCTGTTTCAGAAAACATGTGTATCTACAGAACAGATACAGTTGTTTGCGGGAACATGGCAAAAATATGGCTGCCAAGGTAAAAGAGGATGGATATGTCAAGGGAAGAAGAGTGAGTTTTTGTAATACTATATTATACGTGTACATTAGCATAAAGTAATATTATAACTTAACTTAATTGCCCTCTAGCTAGCTTTGGTCAGTTCACACTTCACCTTTGTAAATAGTCGAGTATTAACGGAGTATATAACAGCGACCTCTGAGATAACTCCTAAGCAGTGAATAATTTTGACACAATCGCTAGTTTGCCACTCCTTGAGGAACGATGTTAGTAAAAATTTGGAGTCACCAGTTTGGCTAAAATAGCGTAAGTCTGAGTCCCGAGGCGCCAGCCATAGAACGCGCATTCGTAGTTATCGTGCCGCAGTGCATCCTTGGGTGAACCACCAATTTTTTATCGCGTGGTATATAGGACGTGCATGCATACTATAGTCATTGAACAATACACACGGCTGCTTTGCAGCCACTGCGAGCTATAACTGTCGTTACGTATGTTAACAAACGAATATAACAATAATACATCAGCAAAAATTTACAACGCTTTTCAAATGGAGGTATTCCAACCAAAACTGTTATATGCTTGTCTGTCTGTCTGTCTGTCTGTCTGTCTGTCTGTCTGTCTGTCTGTCTGTCTGTCTGTATGTATGTCTATCTGACTGTCTCTCTCCATGAATGCATGTATGTATGCCTGCAATTATGTGTATATATATAAACGTAAAACTGTGTCTAACATTTAGATATACAGTCAGGTTATGACCTACTGTATATCTTGCCCTGAATTTCTATGAGAAAGAATATTGATTGAAAACGTTAGGATTGAATTTATCAGGACTGTTCTACTCCTAATACTGTGTATGTATGTATGTATGTATGTATGTATGTATGTATGTATGTATGTATGTATGTATGTATGTATGTATGTATGTATGTGTGTGTGTGTGTGTGTGTGTGTATGTATGTATGTATGTATGTATGTATGTATGTATGTATGTATGTATGTATGTATGTATGTGTGTGTGTGTGTGTGTGTGTGTGTGTGTGTATGTATGTATGTATGTATGTATGTATGTATGTATGTATGTATGTATGTGTGTGTGTGTGTGTGTGTGTGTGTGTGTATGTATGTATGTATGTATATGTGTGTGTGTGTGCGTGCGTTCGTGCGTGCGTGCGTGTGTATGCATGCATGCATGCATGCATGCATGCATGTATGTATGTATGTATGTATGTATGTATGTATGTATGTATGTGTGTGTTTGTATTCATGTATACTGTCACAGTGTGAATACTTAAAGTTCGTACATTGTTAAACACGAATTTCTTTCAAAATAGATGTCCTCCCAACCGATACTGGTTCAACGCCATCAACGACCACACTTTGTAAAGCAGGGTACGATAGGTATGGTGACGCCTGTTATAAAGTGTCAACCAGGGAACAGACATTTGAACAAGCTAAAAGTCAGTGTATCAGCGAGGGAGGAAATTTAGCTAGTGTGAGAGATGCGTTTGATCAGGCGTACATCAAAACATTGCTATATGAAATAGAAACACCGCTGTGGATTGGAATGACATTGAATAAAGAGGTGACTATCTATTTTATTTTCGTTCTGTCCCGACAGGTACAGCACAGAGGGGGCTATTGGTGTGACCAATGTACATGCTTTTGTGAATATGTTCATCCATTACACGCATTATAATGGCTCAATGGCTCATCAATTTAGACCCACACAACATTAGACATAAGCTTGCTATTCTGATAGACTTCTGACTTCGACATTGATCCTTTTGTTCAGTTTTGTTAATAAGATCAAGTTCAAATTATGTGCATTTTACTACAAGAAGTAACCGTTCTGTTACCCGTAATCTTCACATTCATATTCAAGGTAGTTTTGCGCGTACATTATACTAGTATAGACATAAGGGAGACTTAAGTAATTGCAGGGGGAGGGAGAATTCAGGCCTGGGCTGTTGTGTAAAATATTACCCTCCCTTTCTTTCATTGTTCTAAAACGTTGCCCTCCCTCAATTTCCATTCTATAAAACATGATCCTCCCCAGGTTGAAATATTTCTAAAACTTGGTTTCAATGCTGTCAGACATCAATGGTTTAAAGTGGCCATATGGATGAGGATTGGGAATCTATTTTTGATATTTAATTATATATAATTTATAAAACAATTTAATCATGGCGTCTTACTTGAAAAATCAATGTGAACAGCAAAGACTAAGTCTGTGTATGTAATTCAATAAATTACAACAGTTACAAATGAGTACAATAACATTTTACACATATATCAATCTTTTGCAATTTATTTAGTTACAAACACAGACTTAGTGTATATTGCTTCACATTGATTTTTAAGTAGGCCGCCGTGATAACATTGTTTTACAGATTGAAAATCCAAAATGACACCCAATCCCCATCCATATGGCCACACTAAAAGATTTAAATCCACCGTACCGCTACCACCACGTTGATAATTTTATAAGCATTGATTGTTTACTACCTCGGTAGTGTACGTGTGTGAACCCGGCACTAAATACCGGTGTTTGAATCTCATTGGCTTAACTGAACGCCGGAAAAGGTAACTTCCAAACACTAGATTCGCACACTGCCGACATTTTGAGGACCGAAGTCAACATTTCTACAGCATCATCCCTAATATTTTAACCAACTGTTCCCGTTTTACTCTTGAGAGACTCAGTTCTTTCTAACTAACTACATGGTTGTCATCAGCGATTTGCAATTGATTGCCATGGTTTGATATTACGTAATACCTATACTAAGTCTAACCATAAACTTAACGTTATCTTACGAATTGACAATGCTATATGCATGAAGCCATGAACGTGCACGTGAATTGAAGGACCACATTTCAGACACAAGTTTATAGCACAATACATGCAGTGTTGGGGAATATGTCTTCGAAATCAGAAGACCATCGTAAAGGTGGAGAAAAGATGGACTTAGACAAGCGGCAAGGAATTGTTAATAGACGGTTTTAAAACAGGAACAAATCATCATCATCATCATCATCACCACCACCACCGCCACCACCACGACCACGCACCACCACCACCACCACCATCACCACCACCACCACCACCACCACCACCATCATCATCATCATCATCATCATCATCAACAACAACAACAACAACAACAACAACAACAACAACACCAACAACACCATCACCACATCACCAGCAATAACAACAGCCAAATTAGCAATGTTTAGAACGGTTTCTTCAGAAGTATCTTTATTTACCTCCATAATTTATTTCCCTTTTAGAGCAATGAGTATGTTTGGGTCGACCACATTCCTGTATTGTATACTAGCTGGAGTAACGGCGGTGGTCCAATTGGCGATGACAGGGATAGTTGTGTACAAGCTACGTCAAGTGGTTGGAATGACACAAACTGTGACAACATCGCTTCGTCTTTATGTAAAATTTACACAGGTAATATTTTTTTAATATGTTGTGTATTACTAGAATTGATACACGGACACACCTCTTGGGAGAATATTCACTCAATACTGAAGCAAGCTGTGACAAAATGAAGCTCCTAACATTGTGTATTTTCAATATTGCCTCAACAGAGTCATAGTTCTCGTTATGCAGGGCTATTAGAAATGACTTGTTTGGGTCCCCTAAGCACACAGAATTGTAGCTAATAGAAAAAGAAATACATACATACATACATACATACATACATACATACATACATACATACATACATACATATTCACGCACGCACGCACGCACGCACGCACGCACACATACATACATACATACATACATACATACATGCATGCATACATACACACATATTCACGCACTCACACACACACACACACACGCACGCACACATACATACATACATACATACATACATACATACATACATACATACATACATACATGCATGCATACATACATACATACATACATACATACATATGTAGGCACACAATTTAAATATAACGTTCTATCTTCACAGGACCTGTTCCAACCACACCTGTACATATAGAAGGACATTGTGGAGCTGAGCTAGAGTGGTTTCCTTATGGATCACATTGTTATTACTTCGGTGGCAAAAACACACGTGATTACGCTTCACAAGCACAGTTGGAGTGCATGAAGCGTGATTCCTATTTATTGACAATCCATCATCAACATGAAAACGACTTTATATACAGTCAGATAACAGATGCCAATGATATCTGGATCGGACTAGTCAAAGGATATGGTATGTGTGTCTTCATTATTTCTATTTAATATAAAGGTAAAGGGTTTAAAACGAATGTGATAGCCCAAGTACACAACATCACTCCCTGACTCCTCACCTATGGTACTTACAATTTTCATTTTGTTGGGAAACCGGAAGAAATTACCCTTGATGTAAAGTGATTGTACATAGTAATCCATTGATTATTAATTATGTTTAACGAATTTGTGAGTAATCTTTCTCTTTCCTGTCTATTATACATGCACATGACATTCATGGCTTGAAAACGCTACGTTATCATCAACAAATCATCAATGTGCAACTTGAAAAGTAGTTTAAAGTGGCCTTATGGATAAGCAATTGGTTGGAAATTAATATTAGAATATATAAATAGACATGACATGTTCTCTTTGAGGTACACGCTCCTACATTGTATAATCTCTTCGCCATAAATAAAGGGTTTCAAGGAAACCTTTGATGCGGTTATTTTAATCATTGTGCTGTTTCTGTTCGAATGTGTACAACTTGGCTTGCGCATGGTATAATACTACAAAAATGTCCACAATTTCTGTATATTTTATATTTAAATCTCTGCACAGATGGCTTTAAGTGGGTTGATGATTCTCCTGTCCAATATAGCAACTGGGCACAAGGCGAACCAACCAATACCGAAAAATTTGGTCAGGAAGACTGCGTATTGATGTCGAGTTACCTTGGTGATTGGAAAGATGTACGCTGCAAAACATATAAAGGTTTTATTTGTAAAAAGCCAAAAAGTAAGTTTGACTTTTTCTTAAATGTATAACACTCTTTGTAAAATAAGTTCCTATCCTCTTGAATAGTCAGAGATTCTGAGTCATTCACTACTGCCATCATACCTTGAACTCTTTTCTTTTGAGTATTGTAATCGTACACCCCTATGGTTAATCTTGCTTGCTGAAATAAAGTAATCTAATATAACGTGTTTGTGTCAAAGAAAACCATGATTCAAGGTTGAAGGTCACCACCATTTTATGAAATATAAGGAATTTCCATGAACGTTGAATTCTGAAGGTCCATGCCACAGTTTTATATCACTCTACATTAAGTCAGAGAGAGGTAGCCATATTAGAAAAAACACTTTAACGGTTGACATTGAACAAGTAGTTTGTCTGTGGTAACAATTACAAGTTATGATTATAGACCTCTGTTGACGTATCGTACAGAGAGAAAAAATGTCACAAGTAAAAGTTAATTATCACATTGTTGAGTAAGTTATAGGTACCGTCCGCAGACTTATATTCACATAAAGACGACTTACGAAGACGCGATTTAACGTATTAGATTTCCATATTTCCACGTACTGTGAACTTTCCGATCGTTCTTCTACCAAAAATGGGTTTGTAGAGAAGGTAGAAGTCGTCAGTACCGATGACAATTGACCGGGTGGGACGAAGCTTGCTTGTATATACTTAGTCTTGGTTACCCAGGCTCCCCAGCAAAGCGTCTGGACATTATAACGTCAGTGATTGGTTCAAGATGGTTATGTGGAGAGGGCTGATCCACAACATGGCCTGTGTGCTAAAATTACACAGTAGCAGCTCTCATTAAAGTTAAAGGGATGATTTTCAGAAAGTTTGTACCACGATTTATGTTCAAAATTTACAGTCTTTATCTTTAAAAAATGACAATTCAGAATCATTTTCATCCAATCAATTGCTGTCACATATGTCGACAGCGGCAACATTCCTCCTTACAGGAATAACCTCCTCTGTAATGCCCCAACCTCTCGCTCGGCCATAAAGTTAGCCATCAGCGGTGAAGCTTGGTAGTCGAGACTAATGTTACATCCTAAAACAAAGAATTATATCAATTGTTTTTATTTTGTTTTACAGTCGTCCCTACTACATTAGCATCAACTGACCAGACCACTATAAGCAATAACGGTACGTGGTATTCTAAAGCACAATTTAGCAAGCTCATATATTTGTGTCAAACGTCTGCTCAACATCGTCATTATTCATTCAACTGTTGATTGCACACACACACACACACACAGCTCAGTTAGGTCATTGGCACATATCTATGACTGTAGTAATTGTAGGAGTAGAAGTGCAACATAGTTTTACGAAAGTATTTTTATAGTTACCGTTCACTGTTCTGTTTGATACAAGCAGATATCAATAAGAAACCGCACATTCCACAAATGAAGTAAACCATTTAAATATACTGCAACTGGGAGTCACGTGACGTGGATGTCAATCGTTTGAAGTTTTCATTTGATGTCTGTATGCTGGCTCATTAGTTTAATTCATGCTATAACATCTTAAAGTGCGGTATCAATGTACAGATTATACTGTTCTCTTGTGTATCAAACAGATGTGCTGAATGGTAACATGAATTCAAACAGGATAGTCAGACACAACACTTTTAATGCCAGCAACATTTCGGCATGATAGTCAAAACGGTGTCTTTACAATTAAACCGTACCTGTAAGTGTTACAACTGTATGTCGGTGTCAAATATCATTAATACTGCTGTACATATATTTTCAATGACCGTGATTAAGTGGCATAGACAAAGGAAACGACCGGTTCAATTATAATGATATTACGGTATTATAATGATATTACGGTACTTTAGACACAACGGTGATCTTGCAATTGGTTGTATTATGTACTCGATATAAACGTTACAGTTACGTTACAGTTAGATTATGTAAACAGATCTATAAGTGAGTTTGATGCTTTTAGTATGAATTTGTTCATGAACCTGTTATAGTCCTCGATGTACATTTGTCATTTGTTTGTGCTTTTAATGTCTTTTTATATAATTACATTGGTTGTTTTATACAGTGCCTCATCAGTAAGTGACTGCCTTACTGCGTTGATGATGGGTAAATAGATAAACAAACAAATAAATAAATGCTAATCGTCACGTAAAACATTATTAGTCTAACAGAAAAACACAGAATGATGTGTATATGTGGATATAATATCCATCTTCCCCCCTACACCCCACCACATCGTATTTTATTCACCTTCCAAAGCATCAATAATCTCGTTCAAAACTTCTTTCTCCTTCTCCAAATTGATCTGAAATTTTCTTCGTTCCCAACATGTTCAATATCTTCTCTTTCCAAAAACTTTGCTTTTGTACACGGCGAACGTCATCGCCATTAAGAACAATTAATTACACCGAATATCTAACAATACATTCCATACAAATACTTAATGTACAATTCGAAGTATTGTTGCATCGATGCTATATACAATTGTTAATGATACATTTCCTCCAAAACTCACTCTTCTACTTTGCATTCAAGAATGAGCTGTTTGTAATCTTCAACTTTTTCTCACCTTTCCAATTAAATAATAAACCTACATCATCACATTTTTTTAAAATATCACATAGAGTGTCGTTTTCTTAATATTTAATATTGCAGTTATTTCAACACCTGTTCAAGATGTGACAGTGATAACGGCAAGGCTTCCCCTGGCACAGAGTAGTAGCAAAGGCAAGTATACATATTTTTATTTTTATTTTTGAGAAAAAAGGTCTATTGTGGGAAATTGAAACTATATATATATATATATATATATATATATATATATAACGTTATTGCGTTTATGTTTTAGGTGTCAGTACTGCAGCCAAGATACTTGTGGCCGAAGCTGTAATTGCAGTAATTGTTGCAGTTGGTGTAACGGTGTGGTGTGTTATTAAAAAGCGATCAAATTCTGCCAAGTACGTTAAAAGAAGGGGCAACGGGGCCGATATGCACACCGGACATAATTTCGATAACGCTTTGTTCTCAACTGATACATCCGCTTCTCCTCGGGTCGATTTTCGTGAAAGTGATACCACCGAAGGACAAGATACTCCCGTTTTCAGTAGTTTTTAAGGAACATTGTCTAAGTTTTGCTTATGAACTCATGTCAACAACCGGAAGACTGTGACGGAAATGTCAATGTTATTTTGAACGTTTATTATACCATTCAGTGCAAATGATATTTTATCATTACATAATCGTTTTAGCTTTTTAAAGGTGTTACGATATTATATAGTTCGTAAGACATAAAAATATTTTATATCAAATTTATAAAAAGTATATCTTAGATTCCATATACCTATTATAATTATATACACAGAGTAACCCTTGGCATAATTTTATGGGGCAATAACGACAGCATCTTAGCATAAAGTTTTAAGTGCCCAGAAGCAAAACTATCTACACAAGAGAATTATTTGGACATCTATACGAAATTTTATGTGATGGTGATGTTGTAAAAGCCATGAAAAAAGTCTGCAGAAATTTTTTTTTTCTGATTAGCATGTGTCTCTGAATAAAGTTTCCACTGATTTTTTGTGACCTCTTACCTTAAATTACTAGTTTTAACTATAGTCACCGTTTATTCTGTCACTACACTGTTTAGATGCTCTATGTTATAAAACATATATTTTCATTACATACTAATGTTTGGAGAAAGTGTTTACATAAACCCAGACGCAGCGATGAATTCCATTCTGGCCGGCAATATATAAGTGTTTGGAGAATAGTCAAATGCAGTTTGAAAAATCTTGCATGTTCATTTATTCAAACATTACCAGTATTATTTCAAATAAATGCTTTCCCTAAATAATGCTTATCAGTGTGTTTTAATGTTGAGGTAAGAAATAAAACCAAGAATTATACATTATGGTTAACATATTCTGGTGGACATACATACAATGTAACTGGTGTCTTTGTAAATCAAACCAAACAAGGACAGCTTGGCATATTTCAGTCTTCTCTTGTAAGAACGTTTGAAGATGGCAACGTAAACTGTTGGTCATGACCGTCCGCGCGTGACATTGCATTTTTCCAATCTTGCCTTTGGTGGAACCTCAGACCACTAAAGAAAACCCTATAGTGATCTGAAGTGGAGCGTTCTAAACATATCATTTGAACAAAGAGGCCGTGTGTTTTTACGATGATGTGTTGTGTTACCAGAATATTGTGCAAGTCAGAAATAAAATCATACAATTATCCTAAAAAGCCTTGTTTACTCATAAAGTCCAAACCAATGTAAGTATGCCTTGCATTATAATTAGGTTAAATTGACTACAGGTCTAGGGAAGGATGCTTGAGCCAAATACCGTTTTCCCTTGTATTTGTCCAATTGGCGCAAACTTACTAGTAGGGGCACAGTACTGTTAGCGAAGATAATATTCACAATTACTGTTTGTACAAACGCAATACTGTACGCCAAATTATCCTCTAATTTCAATGCGCAATATTAATGACAGGTGCGGTAGCTGTATTTGATCAAAGAACTGTCGAATTATGGCCATGGACCTTACTTTCAATATAGTATACTCACTTTTTCTTGATATATTAATGTCCAGAAGAGTTGTACTTCGATTTATTTTTATCTGAACAACAGATATTAGTTATAAGTTTATCAAGCAAGCGTACAAACCACATACTGACACACAACTCTGGTAACATTTCAGCACTTCAACAAAACGACTCACCAATCAGTATGATATACATATGCGCCTTTATTTCCCTGAATTGAATTGAATTGAATTGAATTGAACCGTAAATTATGATCAGCATGGCGTGAATTGTAAATACGTTTTTACCATGAAAAAAACGTGGAAAGTCAATCGATCGAACGACAACACAAAAGTCACGGATATCGCAAAACAAAACATATTGTTTTGTAAGCTTGATATCCACATATTCTGGACGGCAAGTACCTAGGGTAGTTCTATTCTTCTGGACATCTTGGATAGTACGGTAAAGAGGGTTTGTAAAGAGGGTTGTGGTTTTAATTACCACTATGAGGTCGTGTAACATAATGCCAATCCATGTTGACTAAGTAATTATACGCGTACAATATGTACCATAAGTTTCTAAAACAAGAACATCTCACACTTTACAATATGTTTGCCCTAATTTCCTACGACACGTAGATTTCATAACATTTGAATGCACTCATTTCCAAACGTTTTTCGCATGAGATTAGTCGCTGGGGCCCCATTGTAGGGGAAGGATGACGATGAGGTGCTGTATAGCGTCAGTGAAATTCATTATGGATAAAGCAATTTGTAATAAAAAAAATTATATTTTGAAAATATACCAAGAATGAATTCATTGGAGTATCAAATGTAAAAAAAACAATGCGTAAAAACTGTATTAAAATATGATGTATAACTAATATTCAAGTACAATGACTGCCTTAAGACAACAACAAGAACAACAACAAGAACAACAACAACAACAACAACAACAACAACAAAAACAGGAATGATAGAAAACGGGAGGCAAAACAGTAACGTGTCATCTTTCTAGCAGGTTTGCTAGTATTTGGGTATATTTCTTTTTATGGATAACATACTCGAATCTACAAAGCGACAACTACAAATTCATTTCTAAGCCCCAAACCCGTGTTTTACTCGCAAGTATGTCAATGTTTGCAAACTAACACTCTTGTCAAAGCCTTGAAGGATACGGGACTACAATATTACGTTCTTGAATAAGAAAATGTAATATTTGACGAATTAATCTACTATCTTTTTGTAACTATACGGCAGTTGTTAGAGACTGTCCCAAAATGTCGTGTACGTCAAGGAATTGTAGAAACATGCGCTAGTTTCATTTGGAACCACATAATATTTTGTGAATAAAACGCGAATAATACTGTAAAGAGGAGTAACATTGAAAAAAAGAAACCGTTTCTTAGATAAAGTTGTTACGATTATCATATATTATAACAAATCAATGAACATATCTTGTTTAAATGACTAATGCTCCTTTACCATATTTACGTCGAATTTGTTTTTCTTCACCTAAGACATGACCGAGTAGATGAGGGCGTCTGGAGTAATTATAGGGGGGATCATCAGTATCAGATAGAGTATGTTGCTTAAGGAGCCTTCAGTAATACGTGTGGGGAGGGGGGAGCAGGGAGAAATCAATCACGGGTAGTGCGTAAAATATGACCTACCCCAATTTCGTCGTGCTAAAGAGCAGCTCACTCAACAATTTCCTTTTTCTAAAACATGACCCTCCCCTTTTGAAACTTTTAAAATACATAGTTTAAATACTGTCGACGTCAGATATGAAAAAGGACGCTAGTCTCAAAATCAGTGTTTTAAAGGACTTAATCCCACTGCTGCCAATATGTTGAAAGTTCTAAATTGGTTATCTCCAAACTACTACCACCGTAGTGAATGTGTGTGAATTCACTATATTTAGACTAACTATGTTCGGCTCTCATTGGCTGAGCTTAGGGACAGACCGTTAACCAACACACATTAAATGGGAACATCTAAATCTCCACGGCACTCTCCCTAATAGCCACCTAACTCGTTTACCCCTGTGAGACCCCACTTGTATCCTCACATCATAACTTATAATTAATTCACTACATGGTTATAAGCAGCGATTTGATTGATATGGTTTGATATCGTGATACCTAACCATAACCAAAGTAGCAGCAGTGACATGCAGTACCGGAGGCAGCAATGAGATGCCAAAATCACACTATCATGCTAAATTATCCAATACAATAGGCAAATACAATTGTGACACTTTCCTAATCTCATTTACTAATATATTACGTGGCCTTCCCGAGAACCGAACTCCCCTTTTAATTGCTGAAGTGAAGGTTCCCTAAAATACGACACTCTGCCGGTGCCTAAAAAGCGCCCTTACTTTGATCAAACTGATGGCTTATATAAAAACTCTTGTGACTAGTGGAAGTCCTGTCACTGTACACATAGCATGCACTGTTTACGCAATGCTTACAAAATGGCGTGCATCTGCTTCTACATCACGCAGCTCATGTCTGGTGTTAGAATAGGTAGGCTCCATCCCAACAGGCGATGCTGAAGTTGACGGTGTGTAGCTACCACCAGAGTACAGCGTGTTGTCAAAATTATTCCCCTTTTCCAAACCGGTATTGTAAAAGTCTCCGCCTCCACCAGCTTTTGACTGTCTTTTGAATACGCACCATATTAACACGCCAATGGCAACTATAACCAGAACAATGGCCTCAGTGAAGAGAATAACTGCAGGAATGTTGATATCTGTATAATAATAATTATGAATAAATGATGATGATGATGATAATGTTGATACGATAAAACATCAATTCATCATACAGGTATTATTTATCATTTATGCTTTGATTGACGTCTTCAGCCTTCTTACGACTCCAACATCTCTTTCTTTCGATGAATGAAACTAATATCATATCTATTGGCACTGTATGTACGTACGTACGTACGTATGTATGTATGTATGTATGTATGTATGTATGTATGTATGTATGTATGTATGTATGTATGTATGTGTGTGTGTGTGTATGTATGTATGTATGTATGTATGTATGTATGTATGTATGTATGTATGTATGTATGTATGTATGTATGTATGTATGTATGTGTGTGTGTGTGTGTGTATGTATGTATGTATGGTGTATTTGCACGTATGTGTGTCTAAGTGTCTGTCTGTCTGTAAGTCCGTATGTAATATATTTGACAAATTAACACTACTGTAATGTATTACTAATTGTATGGCCTTGGTGAGGAGAGTAAATGACATAACTTCATATATCGAATTACAATGGTGAAAAATTCAAGTGGCAAAGCACGCCAACTAAATCAACCAGACGACAATTTGGAATATCAAAACAAAAGCAAGCAAATACAAAGATACTCAGACTTGTACAAATTAAGTATGACCAACCATTACTACTGTCTTCGATCGTCTCTGGTGTAGTTCTCGGTGATGTTGTTGTCGGTGGTTCAGTTGGTACGACTGGAAGATTAAACAGAACTAGTAACTCTATCACAAAGTACAATTTAATGGTATCATGTTCTTTAGTGATGCTTTATACTCATGTAGAATCACATCATTAGTTGAGTATCCCCAAGCATGGCTTACAGGAAGTTGTTGTTGTACTGATGTCTGTCTGTCTGTCTGTCTGTCTGTCTGTCTGTCTGTCTGTCCGTCCGTCCGTCCGTCCGTCCGTCCGTGTGTGTGTGTATGTATGTATGTATGTATGTATGTATGTATGTATGTATGTATGTACGTACATCTGTCTTTCTGTACATGTATGTGTCTATGTACACATTACCTAAATAACTGGATTGATTTCTGTACAATTCAGTACGCACATACAATGGGGGTTTGGGCAGAATTGATTTGATTTGGGTCAAACGTATGCCGTGTCTATGGAGGCATTTTCAGTTTCAATCTGGTCAGTTGTGTGTAATATATATCCGTTGTTTAAAATTAAAAAAACAAACAAACATTCTTTGCCTCTGCTGCTTTGTGGCTGTTTCATTGAAAATACTTGTAACGTGTATCAATGATAGCTATTTTGGGTACATATAGAATGTTACAATGCAACACTCTCATACATGGTTTATTTGCCGGAGACATTGATTTGAATAAGTCTCGGACACTCTGTTTGTTACCTGGGATACCAGTATATTATTTATGGTAACCTTGATTGACACCCTTTTGTGAAGCAGGTTGCGTTGCAGTTACACAAACGCAATGACTACAGACTTATGAATGGGCACACCGACTCTCACGGAGCGGCATTGTTAACATAAAGAAATCGACTGTCGGCCCAATAGGGAACTTGCAAACCCGCCATTTTGAATGTTGCATCATGGGAAATGTCATAATAAATACTACTCAAATAGTATTGTAAACAATAATGTTACATTGTTTTTTACCACAGCTGATCAATTCATAGTCTCCCTGATCATTGTAGAGGGGTTATTTTATTGGTAGCTCCAGATTAGGTATTACGATAACCACAGGAAATCCCATAGTCCTTTGCGTCTGAGCATGCTCAGTCTGGATTGCAAGTTCCCTATTATGATGATGTTGCATTGACCGTACTTTCAACAGAATATTGATTCTGGTTGTATCATACCTTTGGGTACTTTACAAACATAGCCTTTGTAATTATAATCAGAACAGTGGGCGTCAAACCATCGTCCGTGTAATCTTGACATAGCCACACACTCTTCACTGCTTGATGGTTCCCCTATGTCCCAGTTAGTGTATTGTATTGGAGAACCATCGGCCCATCTAAAACCATCTTGACAAAAAATGGGTTAATTAGGTTAATAGACAGAAACCTGATGTTTACTAGTAATTGGTATATAATGATCAAAAAGTTGAAAATCATACATTTTAAACTCTTCTTGTATCCTTTCTTTACATAGCTCATTTAAATATAATAAAAGAGCAGTATTTAATCTGCCTAAGTTATTATGTCGCATCTGTGGTAGTCTTTCTGAGTTCTTTAGTGTTTATTCGTAGCTAGGTTGATCATCTCAGTGTCGAGATGATGGTTCCTTCTCTTTTGCTAGCTAGCTTTAGCTGGTCTCTAGTTACATATTATTCACAACTCAGACCTCTCTGTATGACCTTGAGACTATAGTGCCGACAAATTGTTAGGGTCATAGAGATCTGAGGAATACACGGTTTGGTGTGTAAAACACAGATGGGTGTAAATATAGGTGGCGTACATCATAGGTGGCACTGTGAAGGTCTATCTACGCTTGCATTTGCGAAAATGTTCTCACGTTAGAGCTACCATCACCACATAACTCGACCATAAAGATTACACTAAAGTGGCCAACAATTGTGTCGTCGCTAAATTAAAATACTTGTGGGCCATCATATAACATTTGCTTACCATGATAGAACTTACTAAAGTCATGTCACTTACTATGAATGTTATGATGAATAATAATATATGGAATTTGGCCCACATAGGCCAGCTTTAAAATGCGCTTTAAAGGCAAAACCAAAGTGTGCAACTTATAGTTACAAGTTTTGGCTGGACTTACTATATCCTTCAATCAATCCAATCCAAATATCTCCAGAATCTTTTATCTGGTGGTAAATGAATTCATTTTCTTGTTGATGGTGGATACTGACCAAATCAGAACCTCTTTTCCTGCATTCAAACTGTGCCGTTAGAACATCTACGCTTGCATATTTCCCGCCGAAGAGATAGCAATCTGGCCCGTACTCGTACCAATCTTGAGTTGGACAGGTTCCCTTCACGTAATCCGGTGTTGTTGGTGGCGGAACTAAAAGTGGCAATGTACAAAATCGTGAAAATGCCTTCAAATTATTGGAAGTGTACTGTTTTTAAAGGGCATACCAATCCAGGAAATGCAGGTATTTTCTTAAACTTTCGGTTCTGAAGAGTTGTTTTCTGATTTCAAAACGCAAAAGTATTGCGCTGTTACCAAGATACACGAAAGTGAATCTTCAGAATATTTCACATTCATTTCTCTCATAATGTTCGGGCTTGGCAGACTTACAATCTATTAGATAAACACCGAATATTCATGACTATTGGTCTTAGTGAAGTAATAAGCACTTAGGTATAGGAAACACGAATATTCAGAGTTCATATAATCCACATGTATGTCTCCTAAGTCCCAGGAGGCCCATCGACCCAGTCTGTGTTTATATTGCCAAAAAAGTACAGTAACAAACACTTCACACACTTTTTAATCGTCTACAATAGATGAGTTACAGACACGGACGTGGCATGTGTTATTCACGTTGCTTTTTTCTAGTAGAAAAACATAGTCGAGGTGTATTTAAAGTTGAAAATCCAAAATGAATACACAATGATCATCCATATAAAATAAACTGTAAAAAGCAAAAACAGAGTACTTACCAAGAGGAATTTTACAAACGTACCGAACAAAGGCATTACAATCGGTATCATCCCAACCATCCATTGTAGCTTTTACACAACCATCGTTTGGACTACCACTTGGTTCACCTACTGCCCAGTTGGTATACCATACAGGGGCACCATTAAGCCATTTATATTCACCTTTCTATGAATAACAAATGTAAAACGTTTGCCATACTATCGATAAATTATTATCAATTTTTCAGTCGGTTGTGCTGCTGTTAAAACATTATCAAGAACGAACAACTTTGAAACCATACAGTAGGGAACTTACAATCCAGACTGAGCATGCTCAGACGCAAAGGACTGTGGGATTATCTGTTGTTATTGTAATATCTTATTTGGAGCTACCGATCAAATAAACCTCCCACACTGGTCAGGCTAAATATGAATTGATTATTGGTTAGAACAATGTAATATTATTGTTTACAATACTATTTGATTAGTATTAATTATCACATTTCCCACGATGCAACATTCAACATGGCGGGCTTGCAAGTTCTATATTTGGCAAAACAGCTAGTGGTTTAAGGTTATATACATCTTGTATGGATATACCGGTCAAAAATGACTAGATACCAATATAACATTATTATTGAAAGCAGTAGACAACACATACTTTACACGAATAGATGTATGTGATGCATTCTTTTCTGTCGTGAAACCCCGCCTACAGAACGACTGGACATTTTATCAGTTCGAACATGCACCGCTCATGGCGATGGTTATATATATATTGATTGTTAAATAAACAAAAAAACACTTGGCAAGGAAAATCATTATCATCTACAGGGTCTTACAATATTCGAGAACTCTAATTTGTTAACAGTACACAAATCGTTCAGTATTCGAAAGTTTGTATGATTTTGAAAAATGTGGAAAGTCATATCCAATGTACAGATATTCCATAGCATATCACAAGTTTTAACTGGAGGACGTCAATGTTTTCTCTTTTGTGGTAGATATCATATCTAAAATCGTATTTTTCTGTTGACAGAGTTGTGGGTATAATTCTCAACTTAATTTGACTAATACACACCTCCTGGTTGTAAGCCAAACCAATCCACAATGGTGTGTTTTCTTCGTACATCAATAAATCAAGATAAGCCTGCTCATAAACATTCATTATATTTGCTAGGATTGCACCGTCAGCCTTACACTGGGCTTCAGCTATACTGTGTGTTTGGTAGGTGGAGGACACTTTGTAGCAGCTTTCATGGTAGTGAATATAACCTGGTAAACATGGGTCTTCGGTGGGGTTTGGTGCAGGATTTATTGGGTCGACATCTATATGATTAAGTTGACAGCAAAGAGTTTGGAAATCAAATTAATATGCATCTTATTCGTGAAATTAAACATAATTATTACAATACTTCTCTAACAAAGAGTGTATTTTTCAGTGTTTTTTTTCTTCAATATTTGCAGAGTGATACTATTCGAGTCCCGGACTTAGTGAAACATGACAGACAACTTATTTAGAATTGAATGCGAAAAGGTATTTACAATTGTTAAGAGTTACTCTGTGTAACTGTTGTTTTACTTCCAGTTCTTACCTAGACTGTTTACAGCGATGACTCTGACTCCGATAGCTTTTGTCTTCTCAGCTTGTGTTACAAACGATATCAAGTCGATATTACAATTTCAGAATATTCCCGTAACCTGATTGGTCGCAGTGGGGAGTGAGGACATACGTCAGACCGTTTGAATAGTGACATTGAACGTTGACCCCACGTGCAATACACGAAGCATGATAATTTACATGTAATTATGCGCATTTTAACTTGTTGGTATTTTGATAATAGCTTTGGGGTGTGGCTTACTGATCATCAGTAGCAGTAAAACACACGTCGAGAAGACAGTCTCTATCATGTAGCAAGCTCCTTAAACAGGATAGCTAGTCCCTACCTTTCTTTCCCTGGCAAATCCAACCTTTCAAATCTGTCGATTCAACATGACGCCATTGACCAGCTCCGTAATTATTATTCGTAGTTTCAACGCCTTGCGCCTAGAAAATTGAAGTTAACAATCAGGCAGGTCCGAAACAGCCAATCATATATTGATATAATCAGTAAACTTGAAAAAAAAAGAAAACTGTGCACACAACTACTGCCATTGAGTTAACATCCCTGCCATTAGTATACACCTGGGAAGTAATGATAAAGGGTTTCGACCTGTACATGTCTACACATTTAAAAAAAAAGAGATAGGTCAAAATTATATAAGCCAACTTAAGGCATTTTAGAATCCAATATGGCCGCCAACTATGGTGTTAACTCTATGGGGAAATATAGAAAATGGTGATTTCCTTGAAAACAAAACGGTGAACCTCTATATTTGTTTTATTACTTCAAAGTCAAAGGTTACTTACAGTATAATGATAACTTGGTTGACCAGGTCCCCAATTTTGATAATCAACTGGGGATCCATCTGTCCATCTAAATGTATTTACGACACCAACATCACTCAGGCCAATCCATAGACTCACTTTTGAGTACCGTATCTGTGTTACAATGAAGGCTGAAAGAAAGAGAGAGAGCGAGAGTAATGCTAATACAAAGACAGGTAAAAAAAATTAAGTGCTGGCTGAAGAATAACATCGAAAGTATTTGCTTTCATTATCTATTTGATTGCCCATTGCCTAAAACAAAATTTAGCAATTGATTAATGTAGGCAGGTTTGAAATTATTCTAGTGTTAGTGACATAGTCTATGAGTTGTATGTTGTAAGTTGTATGTTGCTGTATAAAACAGCTACTATGCAAATCATGTAAAATGGCGGCAAATAAACGAAACCATCTACTGGTGAATATACAGGAATATGCAGGAAAGATTCTGATACTAGCCTTCCAGCCTCTAAATCAGTTCGTTGTCAGCCATATACCGCGTTGAGTGTATATTAATGTCTAAAGTTAATGGTTGAGAGTCAATGTCAAATTTGTATGTTTTTTTCACAGTTTATCAAGTCGTCGCTCAAAGGACTGTACACTTGGTTCAGAGACCACTAATTCCTTCGGCAATCATCGCAGTTCCTATCAGTACGCATTAGTATCCAGTGCTAGGGAGTGAGGCGACGACTTTGTTTTAGATGAAACCGTCGTAGCAAAAAAGGCACGAACGACTGTCGACAGTCTAGTGTTTATCATGACCAATGGTATATGCCCTTTCATTGACGTCTGACCTTCTAATTCTCATTGCCCCACACTTCCCAGGATGAAATTTCAACAGGGAATCTTCTGACCAGTTAAACATATCACAGTCTGTCTAACAGAAAATCCCCTTGAACACCTTTGTATCATATGCAAGATATATACATCAGAATCAGAGACTGACCCTGTAAGTGAAAATCTGTAACATCATAAGGAATGAGACCACGAGTTAGGTAGTGATCCATATTGATATCTTGTACTTCAAAGTAAAAGTAGATAAACGTTCAAACTAAAGAAAGGCAAAGGGATGCTGTAATTACGCAGCATGATAAAACATGTCGGCTCATAGGTATACTTGCCACGTATCTAAAAACACTAGCGGGCGCTATTATGCAAATGTCCTTACATTGTACTCCTTGGTTGTGAATTGTCACTAAATCACCACCTAGACCTCTGCAGACGTTTCTTGCCGCTAGCCAATCTGATTGGTCGATAACTCCGTCCATACCATGAAAGCTATAACATCTATCATTAAATTCCTTCCATCCTGTAGGACATGGTCCTGGCATCGGTGTTGTTTGTGGATAGGTGATTGGTTCTGTGGTGTGGTTGAATTTCTTACAGATGAAAGGAAGTTTGTCGCCACAGTTGATATCATTCCATGTGCCATCTATATACAATAAAATGAACATGTTATGAATGTGTCAAAAGGAAAGTAAACAGTGCACGCGTTGATAAGGTGCGGATTTTATTATGTTGTTTCTACTTAACTCGACCTGAAAATATAGAAACAACAGAATACAGACACTAATGCTGTCGGTTACATCGGCATCTAGTTGTACCATGCCCAGAATTATTTACCCACTGTGCACATAGGTGATGATTCGTGGTTAACTTGAGAAAACCATTATTTCTCTTATTTTGACAGAAGTTGCACAATGCTGGGGTGGTGAACGATTGTGAATAAAGCAGATAGAACGAAATTACTTCTCAATCTTTGTTGCCTTTTAAAGCACCTTCAACGGATAATGTAATGTAGAAATGGGGAACGCTACCCAGGAAATAAATGATTTTTTATAAATGTTGAGTTCCGGAGAGTCGTTTCATGATATCCTTTAACATAGTCTCGCTAACAGACTCGACTCCTGACTATTGTACCTTTATAGCTTTGTAAGGCGTACGAAGTGCGCCTCGAGCGGCGAAGCCGCGAGAAATACGGGACTTTAGTCCCGACTAAGTCCCTCACTTCTCACTCCTTCGTGAGCCTTACAAAGCTAAGGGACGATAGTCATAAGTCTGGCAGCGAGACTACACCTCACGTAGAATTCGCCAGATTGCCAAGAAACACTAACTTGAAACGCTTTTGCGGCTTTATTGTTCTTTCGGTGGTAACCTTATAGGAGTCATGAATATGCATAGTACACATCTCATGTCTGCTAAGACCCATGAAGCAACTTTTTGTACTAAATGAGTTTCATTAAACGAGTGTTAGTGTGACGTCAAAGGCAATTACGGTGAAACAGAAAGTTAGAATTTGTAACATATCATATGTAGATTATCAGAATACTAGCAGGCTTCAAGCTCTTCAAGTGCCAGGAGTTTTTAGCAAGCCGTATTACCCTCGAATTTTATAGAGCCACAATAATGACTCATATCTGGGTAAATGTAAAGACAACAGACCTGACGTTACAACTTATTTTCCGTGTTGCCCTTGCTGTACTATTTTATTGGCGACTATAAATTATCAAAAACACGCCTAACTGCTACTGGGCTCTAATGAGGGAGAGGGGATGAGAATTCGAACGTATGTATGTCTGTATGTATGTATGTATGTATGTATGTATGTATGTATGTATGTATGTATGTATGTATGTATGTATGTATGTATGTATGTATGTATGTATGTATGTATGTATGTATGTATGTATGTACGTACGTACGTAGTATGTATGTATGTATGTATGTATGTATGTATGTATGTATGTATGTATGTATGTATGTATGTATGTATGTATGTATGTATGTATGCGTTTGCGTGCGAGCGTGTGTGTGTGTTTGTTTATTACCACTATGTGCGTATATATTAACACACTCTTCTTCTCCATTGAAGTCATTTGGTTCACCTACTTCCCAATTCTCATACTGTAGCATAGTACCATCAGACCATCTGGATATGATAAATACACAGACAAAATGTACTTATTTCAATAAAATTTAACAAATGTAATGTGTTTAAGACCATACTTTGAGAAATAACAACGCTCTAACAAACACACTTACTATATTTGGTGGACAATAATTGCAGATTATCAAATATACCGATTGTCAAACATACTCATAGCATGAGGTATCGTATCATAAATACCATTTTCACCTCGACCTCCTAGGTATAAACCATTTGATATAAAGGGGGTTTGAAGGCTTAATACCGAGAAATATTTTCGCCCCTAAAAAATTCTGACTTCACAGTCTTCAGCTAGTTGCCAAAGACTGATGTTAACTTATTCCAAGACGGGTACATTGTTTTCACTTACAAAGAGTTTAGTCCCTACTTTTAATAAATCTGTGCTTATCCTGTCCCCCCAAAAAGTCTTAAGTGAAAATTTTCAGGTTTACAGAACTCTTTCTCTGTCGTTAGGCCTTATTGCAAACATTTTTGAGAATTTTTGATCATCGCCGTTGGTGGCGCTGCTTATCCGTAATTCTTGGAGACTTAGATAAAATGCAATACTCACTCATAGATTCCACTCCATCCGTATTCCCTTAATCCAATGTATATATTGTTTGTATTTGACTTTCTAATCTAGAAGTAAAGGAGATGAAAAACAATTTAATATATCCAATGACTTGAAAGACTTGTCACTTTATACAAATGTTCGTTACGGAAAATGTGCACAATGACATTGTCAATACAAAACTCTTAGGAGTCAGTATAGACTATTCCATTACATGAAACGTGTATTGAATTAAACACCACAATGATTGAGATTGCGCCGTGTTCAAAGGAACACATGGGAAGGGAGAATAGAAAACATGCGCACCTGGTCGTCAATTTCGATAGAACAATTATATAAACATGGACGGAGAACGCTGACTAGATAAGTTTTGTTCAATCCGTACACTGTTCGAACTTTCAATGTGTAATGATTAACTACATGATGAATGACAGTCAGATCTTTACAAATGTACGTGTCCCTTGATGATCTTACTCGATCAGTGATCCATGTATTTTCTTCTTCACCGTGAATAGATACTAATTCACCACCCATAGAGTTGCAGTAAGACCGAGAGTCTGTCCAACTCTTATCACCCTCACCAGATATATGACTGAAATAGTAACACATCCCGTCATACTCAAACCAGTCAGGGTTGCCTTGGTAACATGTAGGTGGTGGTGATGGTGTAACCAACTCCTGATCTGAAAAAAACAAACAATATGTTGTTTTTAGTACAACTGGACAATATTGATTAAATTTGGTATTATCAAAAGTGAAGTGATATTTCGAAATTAAAACGTACAAATAACAATCATAGTCAAGCCCATTGCAACAATCACTGCATTTGGCAAAGTATAGAAACAGTGGTAGTAGCGTAAAGAACAAGTATTCGAAAAATAAATACCCCGTTGTTCATAATATATGCAAATTAGATTTTAAACGATGCCATATTTGGTCAAATCGTTATAATTAAATCCCCACTACTAGTCAGATCATTCTGAAATCCGGTCACGATGTAAAGCATAACATTTAAAGTAGGTATATATATTGTATGGTTTTCTCTTTGATTCTGAACTTCAAGGTGTCACAACAAGCTAAGGCACTCTAAACATGTGAACGTCTGTTGTGGCCATTAGTTCAGAAACAAAGGGGACATTAGACGTGAACGTGGTCCATACCTATGTGTATTTTACACACAAAAGAATTTGATCCTGTACATGGCCATATGCCCCACCCTAAATTCGTGGATGGGTACAAAGAATACCACACGGCAGCTGTACATTGATATACGTCTCCCAGGTATGGTTCACCCGGTGACCAGTTCAGATACGTTACATTGGAACCATCACTCCATACGTAAACTGAAAAAAAGTATATGAATACTCAATGACAGGATTTACATAGTCGCTGCAGGAAAGCTGACCCTCTCTTTAGTGTGGTGCACTTTTGGTGAGTAAGACACACAATTGTTATTTTGGATTACACACCCAATATATTCGTGTAAGGTACATTTGAGAGCAAACTATTAAGCAGCCTTACTAAAAAAAGTAGTTGTCCTTGCCAGTCTAGAACTATACCTAAGATGAAAAAGCCACGAGAGATGACGTAATTCATTTGACCCTTTCGGCTTCTCCACGCCGAAGCACTTCGTAATACTGTACTATGCCTTACCGTATAAATTACCTGATGTGAACAGAATACTTTCCATACAGGCGAAAATGCAAGTCTTTAAATTTTTTTTCTACTCACAAAACTCTGAACTACCATACATGATATATCCCTTAGGTATATTATGCAAATGACCTGTTATCGTGGATGTACATGTTTAATTAGAAGTAATTTAAAGCTCTTATTTTTAAAGTATTGGCTAGTTAAAATGATACTTATAGGAATATTTAATTAACATTGAAGCTACATCAACGACATATAGGACATAAACGATTTCCTGTCATCAATTTCATCCACAATTATATAGAATGTAAAAGTGCATTCTTAAGATATTGCCTAATTTTTACAAAATATTAACTATGCAAACAACCCATTCAAATTAAAAGTTAGGTCACCAACCTATATCAGCCATATGTGCTTTGCTATCGTTCATGTATTTACCACACTACATACAATTTGATATTGCCTATTTACCAAAAGTTTTTTTCATGCAAATGACGCTTTGATATTCATAATATGTTACCAAAATCTAATAAGTTTTTGTTATTACTATAAAGATATGTTGCAAGTTTCATTGGAACTGATACTGTACTTTTTGAGATATGCTGTCCATGAACAGATAAAAACAAGATAGACAACCAGACATACAGCCAGCCAGCCAGCTAGATGGATAGACGGCAGGAAAGACGGGCGGACAGACAGACAGACAGACAGACAGACAGACAGACAGACAGACAGACATTATAACATTATCTTCCTTTACGTAAAGTAAAACTATGAATGATGTTACAAGGAGCTCGAGAATTCATATTTACAGTATTAGTGTGTTAATTCTTACCTCCATCTTCTTCAATATCATTCAGTCCATACCAAAAAGATTCAGTGGAGCTAGTAATTTATACATCAGAGATGAAATTACAGAAAAACAGGCAAATAGACAGGCGTGGTTCAACAGTTGGGTAGGTAGATAGATTGGGATGGATACATACAAACGAGTAAAAAATGGCAAATTAAAGTTTCAAAGTTATGTGACGTATACATATATACTCACAGTCACGTAGATGAGTATAATATATGATAAATGTAGACAGATGGAAAGATTTTTGTGAGATTCAGTAAGAATGCGTGAAATAAAACAATTCAAATGCCGATCGAGACAAATAAATTCAAATATTCATATTAATATTAATATTAATACACATAGTATTTTAACTGTGTTGCCCCTTGCAACTGGTTGATCAGGGAAACTGTTAGGGTCATAATAGTGTCGTTACACATGCAAACGCGTGTCGCGTAAACAAGACCAAGTCGTTCACAGATACACAAACGCGCGCGCACACACACATAGACATACACAGACAGACAGACAGACAGGCAGACAGACAGACAGACAGACAAAGATACACACACGCGCGCGCGCGCGCGGAAATGCATTTATCGAAAGTTGTTGGACAGTTAAAAACTACCACGCACGCGTAAATGTAGACAAACACACTTAAAACAAAACAAAACACTTATACTGATAAACAAACAAACAAACTCACTGAGCACACACCGTATGCGCTCACAAACAAACTCTTGACCCCTGCTCTCATTATTAAACTGTATCAGTACATGCACAATATACTCACTAGGGATTTGATTGCTGGATAACATAGTCCTCCTCCTCCTGACTATGGAAACTAGCCAAGTCAGCATTCATGGATTGACAGAAATATAAAGCATCATGCCATGATAGTTGACTTTGATAATCTAATTCATACACCTGTAGTGGGATAATATACACATTTAAGATATTCACCATTTGTACCCATTATTGTTCATTATTCTTTGTAATGATCTTATTGTGTCTACAAGTTTAGTCCGTATATTTTGATATTTAACAAAGATGATTTATTGTGCAATGTTTATGGTGATTTCCAAACTGAGCTCGACATTACAGAATTCATCGATCAAGGTCATGTGCTTTAAATTGGCCATGTGGATGAGAGAAGGGTATTTATTTCGGAGTTTTAACTGATTCCTATTTATTTCGAGTAGGACATTGTGAAGTTGTTTATCAATTCAAATTCTAAAATTTATACTCAACTTCTCATTCATTTGTCCACTCTAACATTGTACGATGGGTTGTCATCATTCAACTGAGGACAATGTACCTTAATAAGATGGCATACAGCCAATGTCAATACGGGTTCGGGTAGTCGAACTAGTCTTATCCCCCTGACACTCAATGTATAGATGGCATCGTACTGAAATGTTCCATTTATAGATTACAGTTTGTTCAGGTTCGACGTAATATTCTGTTTATATATTTACGTGAGATAGAGCACAGCCTGAGATTTATGCAGCGAACTTTCGACCCTTTGTCTATTTGTCATGCCAAAGTGTTCTTGACAATTCGTGATATGAAATTCGTCACTGACCGACTAGCGATTTAAGGGAGTATCTGTGACAAAACATAACAATCACCTTAAAACAGTTGTCTTCGTATTTTATCCAGCCAACTGGACATGTTCTATTCACCGACCACTCTAACTGTTCTTGTACAAGTTCACCATGTGTTACGAGTAGTTGACAAACTAGAGGGTTTGAAAAAAAAAAAAATAGACACCCATTAAGTAATATCAGTACACAGATTACTCATGCTAAAGAAACCCATACTCAAAACCGGTGAATCTTCGGATTGAAGATTGGCTATATTGGCATGTGGGATAAACTCAATATGACCTGTTGAATCAAAGTATCTTCACCTCAGGAGGAATCAGTCGGTCCAGTTTATTATCTCGTCTAGTTTAGCTATCAGCTATATATTTTACTCCATTATCTTTGATGTTGCCGATGTAGATGTTTTATTTCAGTTGCTTGCATTCATTGCGTCCAGGGACATATAGACGTCCCTGGTCAACCTGGATGTTCACATCCGCAGTACCACCCTGAAAGAGCTCGAGGTTCGTGCACGCTCCTATTGCACCTGGAACGAGGTTCAAACACGTCCCTGGTTAACCTGGATTAGGTTTTTTCGGAATTAAGAATAATGCCGAACAACTAAATCGTGTTGCATTGGCTATTAAACTGATTGATTGATTGATTAATTGATTGATTGATTGATTGATTGATTGATTGATTGATTGATTGATTGATTGATTGATCGATTCATAAAGCAATTGAAAAATTCAAAATTACTATAATAGCTAGATGACTCGATCGCTACCATCTTTGTTACGCAGTGGGTAGTGTTAATTTTAATGCTAACGATTTGTACGAAAATCAATTACAATATCTGTTTATCGATCTGAATTTGAGCATTTGATAAATGAGCTATATAAACGTTGTGATTGGTTTTAACCACAGATGCCATGTTCATGATATTCATGTTCTCTTTATATCAGTTTACTGATAATAATTCGTGCAACGTAGCTCCAATGATAATTCTTAATAAACATACAGATACTTAAAACCTGCCTCTAGCAAGTTGACCAAAATACACAGGACAGTGTAAGGGGGCGTGTACCCATGCAAATCGCATGTACACCATATAAAGTGAAGAGCGTGTTAAAAATTGTACTAATTTATGTTACTTACGTGCAAAGCACACGATGATATGAAGAAAGTTCTCTGTCATCTTTCAAAGTATCGCTGTGTCTTGAACTATCACAGTATCGTTTTGTCTTGAACTACATCTAAGTGGACAGATCATAGAGCATTCCGCGCAAATCCAGACAGGGTGACCGAGTAGAGTCTGTACAGTAAAATCTTGATATGATGGCCACGAATCTGGGTCAACATCCTTCCCCCCAATATCTGTGGACAAATAGTAGTGGCCAAGTAGCAACGGTATCACCAAATATTTGATATGTCATTTCAGTTGATGTATTGGGACCGATGTACACATGATATGAGGGCGAATGCTACTGGCCATTTTGATCAGAGTAAGTAATTGGCACCGCCTCCTTAGGATTGTCATGGCAATGGGCGGGAGAGGAGTCAAGTGTTAAAATAGAAATATTACTGATTTAGGTATTTTCTAAGTCTTGTCTTGAAAGAAGACGTAGAAGATGACTTAAAGACAGGGGAACGAGTGAATTCTTGAACTTTTTGTGGTTTTTGTATCAACGCAAAGTGTTTGGGTTTTACTGGATGCAGCGAAGGCGAGTACACTTAGCTGGCAGGGACATCCAACTCTTCGTTACAAACTGTTAATGGAGCATTAATCGACACAGATATTCGTTTGTGCAACAAATCAAAAGGTTGAACCAACAATGACAAGAACATCCATCCATAGTCCAAAAGATCAAACAGTAGTGTAGTCACAATACTGATAACAAACAATGTACTCCAACATTACCACGTAGTCTGCAGCATCGATTTTTAAATAAATGACCTTTCCTTCTTTATTGATTTCACAGTGCACTATGATTCATTAAGGGCAAGGTTTTATCATAGAGATATTTTGAGCAACGAATTTGAAATCAAACACTTGAATTCGGAGATATTGCCTAACCATAACGATTATGTCGTTACAGGCCGAGCTATGGTAAATGTTCGTGTGACAATTACAGATTATATTCAGTGAGGTACATATCCGAAAAAAGGGGTAAACAATCGTTCTATTTTTCGGTGCACCTGAGACTAACCGAGTCACGAAATGGTATCCCTGCCCCTGTCTTTTCCAAGCAACATGGAACTCTTGCTGTCACAATATAAGTCACATCCTAGCAGGTACCAGGGCTTGGTATGAACGATGTCATAATTCCACTCAAATCTTGCTCGATCTATGAAAAGGATCGACCTTGATTTAGATATGTGAATATCTGACTTGCAATGTGTACTCAGCGATACACACACACACACAAACACACACACACACACACACAGATATATATGTGTATATATATATATATATATATATATATATATATATATATATATATATATATATATATATATATATATATATATATATATATATATATATATATATATATATATGGAGCAATATGCTTGGGAGAGAGAGAGAGAGTGTGTGTGTGTGTGTGTGAGAGACAGACACAGAGACAGACATACATACATACATACAGACAGACAGGCAGGCACGCAGACAGACGCATACATACATACATACATACATACATACATACATACATACATACATACATACACACACACATACATACATACATACATACATACATACATACATACATACATGCGTACATGCGTACATACGTTACGTACCGTACATACCATGCTAACGTTTACCGTCCAAAGCCTTTGCCCTATCTCAACAACACCTCCCTACATAATTGTTCGAGTGTTATTTCTACCTTTCTACCTACATTGAAAGTGGCACTGGGGTACGTTTGAATGGTTTGTTAATCCACATCTCATATTTCAAATTGTATTTATCTTACTCTCTGGGTATGGAAGTAAAATCCAGTGTGATTTGAAGGTGATGCATAAACTATATATTCTCTGATACAGCCCAAGGGAGGGAGGGAAAAGGATGGAGGTTGGAAGAAAGACAGGGAGAGGTCAGGAGTTTGCAGTAAAACGTTTATACTACACTTTACGCCATTCATAACACTTGCGAATAGTGACTGAAATTTTCGATATATTTATTTTATTGTAACACTGCGAAGAATAGCGATTCTCATATTGAATCACTTGTTCAGACTATCTATCTCGTTTCCAATTACTTTAATGTGTATATTACACATTCGTTTACATCGGACGATATTCATGAGTTAATAAAAACAGTTCAATGCATACAGCAGTACGTTGAGACGAAACAGGGTGAGCTTGATGGTTTCGTTACTTTGCATAAACAGATACATCAGCGGTGGGTTTTAGAGCAGTGGATGGCGTGAAGTGATCTGATTGATACTGAACATTAGTGAAGTCACCACCAATAGTAACAGTCGTATCACCACCTTGTTTTGAAGATCGGGATCGTCTTCTCTTTGCATAGTACACTACCCCAGTTGCTACCGCAATAGTCACAGCAATAACTTCGATCATTAGGATAACTGCAGCAACATTGGTATCTGTAAATACAGGAGATTGTCCTAATACAATTATACCAATAGTAATATTTATGACAAATGTTTTTTCTTGGTAATTCTTCGTGAAAGGAATGATAACACTATGATATACAATTAGCTGAACAGAGTACTGACAGTACATGACATGAACGTTTACTTCTCAGTGCTTGCAAATCGCTTCAGCATTCACTTAGGAGGCTTGGCGGTAGGTGAAATTAAAGAGACACTTAATTTTTTATTATGGAAATTATATGTGCCTGATGAGAATGTGACGTGTTATTATAAAACACCGCCGTGTAACAGCCCTGGGGTAATATAAACGTCTACCAGTGCCCTCACAGCCAGGCAATAAGAATATGATATTACATTTAGCACTTTTAACTGTGAGTTTCATATCTTACACTATGAACATAAATCGAAGGGTGAAAGGAAATCCATACATTCTGAACTACCATGCCCTGATCATATTGTTATAAAGATAAGTACAAAGTACAAATACCTTCTTTTTGTGAATGATGTAATTCTCCTGATTGTTGGTTGGCTGCCAAAACACTTGCCTGGGGAGTAGGTATAACTGTAAAGAAAGAAGCCTGTTACTAGTGCTAAAAGTTTAATCACAGTTTCTTTTTTCAAAATATAAAATATATTTTGGTGCTAATAAACTGGTGCCTATACTATAAATAATTATCCTTTTGATTAAAATTCATTGGATTTTATGCACCGTTTTATTCCATGTATGATATAAGCATTTCAGTCCTGAGCCATGAAGTTTTGTTTAAAATGGCCATATTGATGGATGAGGATGGGCATTGATTTGGGGTTTTTAATTTTTTAACGCAATTTTATCATGGCTTCCTACTTGAAAAATCAATATGAAACCTGTGAGAAGTCCTCAACTCAATAATTCAATTATTAAGTTTAATAAATGTGTAAATGTTTGGTATGGTACGTACAATAACAAACCTTTTGCACATTTTTGTAGATTTTTGACAATGTGTTGCCTTACGTCAGACATGATCTATGCTGTTTTACATTGATGTTCCATGTAGAAAGCCTTCATAAAATTGCTTTATGAATTAAAAATCCAAAACAAAAACCTCTTTCTCATCCATATGCCCACTTTAACCACACTTCAGAATTAGCGACACCCAAAATTGATACCTTATTTTCACACAAACATGCTATTAGGCTCAAAATATCCGTAAGCTATATCTTGACATGACACAGATCCACCTAGAAATTGATAATATTATTAACATCTCACCCTGAGGCCGCATACAGATGTATCCTTTGATCTGGTCACAACTTTCATCAAACCAAAGTCCTTGATTTTCTGACAGGAATACACACTCCTGATCAGCTGAAGGTTCTCCATCAGCCCAGTTGTAGTATGTTACAGGTGACTCATCTATCCATCTAAACTCGCCTCCTTTTATATTAAGAAACCACATACATCTTGTACAATGGTTTAAGCTATGAGTTTAGACATGGAAGGGCTTTTGCCTCCATCTTTTGATTTATGTTGGGAAAACAAGTAATTCGTACGAATACGGACAGTTCATAAATGACTGACACTGTCCATATTGGGTTTTGAAAGAATGTATCGAAATACGTTGGGAAAATAATTTACAACAGTTCATATACCAAAGCTTCTACGAAGCAGATTCTGCTATAAAGCAACCAATTGAATATAAAGGTCAACAGGAAGCGGAAACACGTCACCGGAATAGAGCAGTATATACAGAAGGTGCGCTTACTTGAACCTTCACTCGCTTAGATATATTGGGCTAGCGCGGTTGTGTATTCATTGATATAGAAGAAAGCTAACCAACGGCATGCCAATTTTAGAAGTATTTAATATATGTATATTTGTTGGTACAACTTACCAAGTCCTCTCACCAGTCCGATCCACACATCACCTGCTGGTGCAATGTGCCTGTACAAAAAGCTGTTTTCGTGTTGATGATGTATACTGACAAGGTCAGAGTTCAATTTTATGCATTCAAATTGGGCGTCGGCTGTGTCCACATAGTGAGTTATTCCATCAAGATAGTAGCAGTGTTGTCCGTATACAACCCAATTTCCAGGAGGACATAGCCCTCCCGCTGGTTGTGGAGTACTTGGCATGGTAACTGTAAAATACGCATCATAGTGAACACTACACCCATGAAAAATGTATGCATTTCATTCCATTAATGTTTTCTTAAACTACCCAGCACATTTATTCGACAATGATTTTAGCCTTAAAGTGGTCATATGCATGAGGATTGGGTATTTATTTTGGATTTAATATTTATTAAACAATGTTATCATGGATTCCTACGTGAAACAACAAATGCTAAGTCCCTATTTGTAACCTAAAACAGTAATAAATGCCCAAGCCTCATCCATATGGCCATGAAATGAAATGTGCAGATTAATTCCCACGACAACGTTTCTGTATACACTTGCTTGCCTTCATTCGAATCTGATTACAACACTTTCAAAATGCAAAACATAAATCTAGAGACCAGTAACCTTCACCTTTATATTGTTTACAGACAGACCCAGCAGAAGTAGCAGTACAACTGGTGTCCTCCCAACCATCCAATGTAGACTTTACACATCCATTGTTACTAGGTCCACCTTCAGCCCAGTTCGTGTAGAATACTGGTCTACCATCAACCCATTGGTATTGCTGACCCTAGTAAAATTAATCATGATATTGTGCGTGCTTTGCTGTTAAATATGTTGGGAACATATTTACATATCTCTGTACCCGCCCAGTCACATTCTTGATCATCGCCCGTTACAAAATAGTCTAGAGACTATCGGTGGCTTTGAATCCTTCTCCACGTCCAGAGGAATGATGAGCTGAGATAAAATATCGAATTCAAATAAAGCCTCCCACACAAAAATTCATATCATGCTTATTTTACTCAATCACAGACCTTTTCCCAATAATAAGTTAGTGTTAATTGTGGGCCAAGTTACACAATGTCCATGTAATAGTACATTTGTCAGAACGCCACTTGTGATTTGATTACGTCATTCTAATAGTTAGAGGCTTACTCATTTGGACGAACAACATTTCGTTCATGAATTCTCACTCCTCTAGATGTGGAGAAGGATCCAAAGTCATAGATAACATCTAGCCTAGTTACACATTATTTTTTATTAAAATGTTATTCTGGCCCTTCTGTTACAGACCTGTCAGTCTTATCACGTGGATGATTTAAGTTCATGGCAACAACCTTAACAATCTGTGGTGAGAACATTTCCCTTATAACGAAATGTTTCAACGGTCATCGTCATTTCAGTCAAGAATTACCGAGTTCACTTGTCTCCCTTTTACGAAACACTGACCTCCTCATCAAACGTCATTCCGATCCACAGCGGCATCCCTGCTGTATACACTAACATATCAATGTACGCTTGCTCATATGCATCCAGAATTGAGGCTAAGCTGGCACCCTCACTCACACACTGACTCAGAGCTTCGTCGAATGTTTGACCTACAGATGATGCTTTATAGCAGGCTTCGTGGTATTGGGTATAACCGGGTGAACAGTGACCTTCGGTGGGAACAGGAGCAGTGGCAGATGGATCGACATCTGGAACAGGACAGAACAGACTAATCATGATAAAAGGTGGCATGGTAAACACAGATAATGTGCTTCATTAACACTCAGACAACTGTGTTGGTTGGTCTAGGATTGCAAGGCGACTTGTTGGTACATAGCATGTCCACTAATTGCAAAACTGAGAATAAAATAATTATGTAGTTGGCAATACATTGTATACTTGGCTTGTTTCCATGCATAATTATTATATATTCATATGATATATATTCAGGTAACATAGTGTCAATGAAATACTTCAATTAACTTGAATATTTTACATTTAGTATGTTATGTAGCTTGCAAAGCCTTAGCTATTGAATGAACTTGCCTTTGCCTCCCTGACAAATCCACCCCTTCAAATCTGCACATTTGTTTTCTTTCCATGTACCAACACGTGATTCAATGTTACTGGTTTCAACACATGTTGGCTTTATACAGTCAGATATGAGAGAGAGAGAGAGAGAGAGAGAGAGAGAGAGAGAGAGAGAGAGAGAGAGAGAGAGAGAGAGAGAGAGAGAGAGAGAGAGAGAGAGAGAGAGAGAGAGCAATGATTGTGTCACAATCGAGCAGTCAATCAATCAATCATTCAATCAATCAATCAAAGATATTGCATTAAACCAAAATCCCATACTCAGCATCGTGCCTAATAGTAGACTATGTAACAGTGTGTACTGATGTCCTTCTTATATTCATCAATTATGGATAATGCATAATTATATAATTTAAGTGATAAACTGACAAACGCACTATAACGCACAAGAATATAACACAAGGCATCGCATGCTATAAATTACGAAATCTCGAAAATTAGCTTTCTAAGGTGTTTCTTTCCTGTCATCAGGAATATTGTCAAAGTTAAACATGATTTACATTCCCTGTATTTGCCGCTATAACACACTCAACAAACAGTGTAACTATTGTAACATCTTTCGAAACATTCATCTCATAAGATTATATCCATCTTTTTGTTATTCCAAGTTATCTGTCAAAAATTTTTTCACCGCCCGAATGTGGACGTGTGCACAAGGCCTAGGGACAGGATTATTATTTGCCTAGAGTGAGGCGTCTATCCCACCTGGTCCAAACGCACAAGTTCTCAGACTTGGACCGTAATGTTTTTTTCACATATACATTGTCGTGAATATATGCTATGGATTGTATACACATTTTTGTAAATATGATTTCCATCCTGTTAGGATGCCGAAATATAGAAGACTTTTGGCGGCATCGTATATGGAAGTATGTAATAAATTGTAACCTACGTTATAATGAGTTTCAGGGTTACCCGGAGCCCAGTTCATGTGGTCTACCGGACTACCATCTGTCCAGCGGTATTTATTCAACTGACCTACATCATTTAAACCAATCCAGAGACTGATCTGTGTATATCTCAGATATGTTATTATGAACGCTGAAAAAAAGTGGAACAAGAACAAGTGAAATCAAATAGATATTCATCAAAATTACGGTATGTAGAAATGTAGATAATCAACCATGACATATAGAGTGTGTCATACATATAGTAATATGGCTGACATTTCGTAGTTCCTGTAAAACTTGGTCTTTGGGTTTAAAACAAATCTTTTCTTTCAGTTCAGAACTTGTGATGTCAAAATGACGTCAGTCTTTTATGGTCTAGATCTGTTATTAGTGTAGATGAGTTTCTAGGGAGTGTATCCCTACTGAGTGTATGCATTTTGCTCTAATAATTCGTTATCTATCTATGACTTCGTATCTAATATACGAAGCTTAGATGTATCTATCGACGTATTAAGGTGTTTCAATCTGGCCGTAATGTACCCTTCTCTAGAAATGATATTATTTCGACTAAGACATGCTATTAAGAGGATAAATATGGTAGTCGGAATCCTTCATTTGTCAAAGATGCAATCTACGTTTGGACAGCCTTGATAGCTGGTGACAACAAGACGAAATTGATAATAACATGATGAAAATGGCGATCTCTTAGACCAAAAAATGAGAGGTTCTTCAAGTGTTATTATAGATACTTTGATATAAACAGCAACTTACTTTGCAATCCAAGACTGTGAATCGTAACCAAATCGCCTCCAAGACTCCTGCAGACATTCCTAGCTCCATGCCAGTCTAAGCGATCATCAACCTCGCCAATACCAAACCCCTTGTAACATTTCCCATCAAACTCTTTCCAATTTCCAGGACATGGTCCCGGTATTGGAGTTGTTTGTGGATACGTGATTGGATTGGTTGTGTCGTTCAATTTCTTACAAATGAAAGGATGTCTGTCGCCACAGTTCACGTCATTCCACGTGCCATCTAAAGGCATTAATACCAAAGCAAATAGGAGGGCTAATGTTATATATAGAGTCGGTGATAATGCAATGCAGATGATTGCATAACATTTCCCGAAATTATTTGATGTACTCCCTAAAGCCTATTGTGTTCAGGTTTAAGTTCTTCTGTAATTGAGTATATCAAACCCATACCAAGTATTTCAGGCCGACATTTCAGTTCTTGAATCCAATTGCATGGGTACATCTAAATTTGTTTTATATGACACCAACTATATAAATTGTGCTGATCTGTCGATGAATATAATATAACTTTGAATCTTCTAAATTTGATACAAAACATTCTTGCTTGGAAGAATAACAATCCGTAGGGGCTCGTGTAAAATAAAATCCCCCCCCCCCACACACACACGCAATAATAGCCCCTCTTCGGCTAGTTAGAAGTGACAATCCCCAATTACCTAAATGAGCATAAATATTGACACACTCTTCTTCACCATTATAATCGTTTGGTTCACCTGCTTCCCAATTTTGATAAACCAATGGAGTGGTATCAGACCACCTGGAAATGTACAAATTTTTCATTGACTTAATTGCAAAGTTCAGCTTTTCAAACCAAGGAAAATAGATTATCAGATTGGGCGGGTGTTTTCCTGAAAAATCAAAGTATTTTCAAAAGATGAATAGCAGAATTTACGATATGAAAAAATCCAAAAGCAAAGCAAAAAAGGCAATACCTCATAATATAATATATAAAATGCTACAACCTGTGAAAGCCTTTAAAACTTTTGTAAGACCAAGCGTAGCCTTCATATAAGACTTGTTGGTTGACCTAGCAAGAGTTCACGTTCACAACCTGCCAATTCAGTAAGTAAAACTCAGTAATACCATAAGCTTATGTACATGATATGCGCAAAAGATGACTGGTTGAATATGTCACATGACTCTTAAATTATATTGATTACATAATATGGTGCCTTTATTCTGTTGACTGGTCCAAATTAATAGGTTGTGATTGCCAAATAATGCTCTTAGAAAGTATGACCGTTGCACAAAAAACCTGAGACACCACACAAGATGTGTTAATTTTATGCTGATATTAGCTCACAGTGGTTGCATATAGTGAAGTGTGGCCAAATCTACTGACTTTACATTTCAAAGTCAGCAGGCTGTGGGGGCAATGCTTGCCAGGTCTTCCATTCAGGCGGATAATAATTTATAAACATTTTAAAATATAAATAATTCTTATCGAAAATTCTACGTAGACTAATCTGCTGAATAAATATTTTCTTTGGGATCTGCCAAATTACTTACTCATAGATACCATTCCAGCCGTATTCTCTTAAACCAATCCACATATGGTTATCATTAGAACTGCTAATCTATTGAGTACAAATTAAACCTGATTACTATATCTACAACACATGTCAAACACGTGTATGAGTAGGATAGACGTGAATGTCATCATTTTAAAAGACAAATCAAGCAACCAGTGAGTAACATTACTTCTCGACGTATCAATTATACTAGTATAGTTTATTTCATTAATTAATTTTGCAGAATAGTTATTCAACGATATAATGATAATAATTCCCCAATCAACCACTTAACTAATGAATGAAATGATAAACATGATAATGTATGACTAACACATCCATCATCTGGTATCGAGCATGTCATACTGCGAGAATTTTCAGACACGATTATGTTATTGATACGATACAATGCAATACAATACAATACAATACAATACAATACAATACAATACAATACAATACAATACAGTAAAATACAATACAATGCGATCTTGGTGCAAAATACGATACGGATCGATACAATACGATACTATACTATATTTTTCAAGACATCCTCAAAGTTCAAAAAAGAGACAACTCATCAATTTATCCACAAAGTGCAAATTAAGTGTATTTGATAATCCTAGTTGGGGGAAGGGGGTCTCTCCAGTATTGTTCACATTTGAACAGTCCTGGGTTGGGTGAAAATTTTTATATCTATATATCGGATTATGCTAATTGGGATTATGTACTATGTCCGATCTGTCATCAACACTGTCTATGTCATAATCTTCGACAAAACATAGTGCTATTTTACAAGATTGCTTACTTGTTGTGTTATCCAAGTATTTTCATCTTGACTGTGTATCGAGACGAGTTCCCCACCCATGGCATTACAGTAAGACCTTGACTCTGTCCAGCTTTGTATGGGTGTACCAAAAACGTTGAAGCTGAAAAAATAGCACATCCCGTTGTAGCCCAACCAATCAGTGTTGCCATCGTAACAATAAACAGGAGGTGTCGGTGGGGATGACGTAATTAACTGTTGACCTAGTAAGATAATACACCCAATGCCACTACATCACTTTATTCTTTACTTACTTACTTAGGTAATGACACATTAAGAACGATTACAACAAAAGAGACAGTTGAGGAAGTTTGCGTATGTCTCTCTGTCTCTCTGTCTATGTATGTATGTATGTATGTATGTATGTATGTATGTATGTATGTATGTATGTATGTATGTATGTATGTGTCGAATACTTTTTAAAAGAGACATAACCTGTACAGTTGAGCTATAACGTCTATGGCACAACATTTTATTAAAATCGTAGGACAAATATGTTCATTGGACCCCTTCTTGAATTTGAAGTAAATTTAATTGTTACGCCAATAAAATTCCACGACTTAAGTACAGTACAGATGCGTAAAACCAAAAAACAGAAGGATGTGTATATACCTTGTGAGGATGTAGATTCTTTTTTTCGTTATTTTCTGTGCATGACAAAACATATATATATATAATAAATGCAATCACGAATACGTAAAGAACTTACGCTTACCTGCAGGTATTTTGCAGACCCAAGAATAACTATTCTGACACGACCAGACTCCCCATCCTGACGTAAACGTGGGGTGCCAATCGGAACTTACACACTGGTAAAGGTCCCCCGAATACGGTTCACCCACAGCCCAGTTTACGTACGTCACGTTTGAGCCATCACTCCATACATATACTTATAAAAAGCAAAAATGAATAAACAATGAAATAAAAGAAAGAATGGGTATTCATCACGATAAGTTACCACCACGGTCGTACCACCAGGGGGGGGGGGGTACACATCTCTTTACAGCACTTTCCGGAGAGAGCACCATCAGCAGGACAAAACAACAACATCTATTTTAACTTGTGAGATATAGTCTTTAACCAAGTGGAGGTGCATAGGAACCAGACTACTTGCGAGTATGCACGATACTAGTATTTTGAATTGATGACGAGGTGATATAAAGGCTACATAGCTTTAGTGTGACGTGACGTGACGTGACGTGACGTGACGTGAAATGCAGGTCATGATCTGTGGCATCGAACTGTATTTAATTTAGGCAGTGACAATCAGATAGCAGTCACTGCGTAGATTACAATGTACTGCTGAAGATATGGGTGCCTAAGAAGTGTAATTAACAATGACTACAACATATATTAAAATAGCGTTTATTTTCAATGATTAAACATGTTTGATAGAAGTCACATTGAACCAATAAATATAAACTAAAACTCAGATGAGTAATTTTTATAAATTATTTTAAGTAACGGAACTTTCATTAATTACAAGGGAAAGGCTAGGTGGAAATTAAGCCCAGCGTAAACAGTGACCTTCATCAGAATCGTGTCCTAAAAAGTGGCTATCACTCAATGTCATTTCTCCTAATCATGACATTCATTCTGTTCAAATATTTCAAAGGCATAAGTTAAAATTCCGTCTACACGTGGAGACAATAGTTTCAAGAAATGTCTGTTTTTGAGGTTTTTAGTGTACATATATCAAAATGAAATTGAAATGCAATAATTGTGACAACACGATCCAATGCTTTAATGATTGGTGTAATTCCATTTTGTCCATTTTTACCATATGCATATATTACATATATAATTAATTTATGCAGGCACTTACCGCCATCTTCTTCGATATCATTCATTCCAAGCCACACTGATTGGCTGTATAAGTAAAATACAAAAATTGAAATATTTTCTTCACAATCATGATTTATAGTATGTTTATTCTATAAGTATGAATATTTGTCTCTGTCCAGCCATTTTTTATCACTCTTTTAGTTATCCAAATGTCTGTCTGTGTATGTATCTGTCTGTATGTCTGTGAATCTTTCTGTCCTTATATATACATTCATATTATCATAGAAGCGCATCCGACTGTCATATTGACTTCTATAGATCCAACAAACTAGTAGTCTTTCAGTCCCTCACTCACTCACTCACTCACTCACTCACTCACTCACTCACCCACCCATGCCACCCACTCACTCACTCATTCACCCACCCACCCCACACCCACTTTGTCACTCACTCACTCACTCACTCACTCACTCACTCACTCACTCACTCAATCACTCACTCACTCAGTCTATTTAGACATCAACTAATGTTTCCAGCTATCCTCCAATCCATCCATCCATTTATCTTGTCCGTCCCTCCCTCCCACTAATCCATGTATGAGGTAGAGACATAGCTGTACGTAAACAATAAATAAACAGCGACAGACAAACGGACGGACGGTCAGACAGACAGACAGACAGAAAGACAGATAGACAGACAGACAGACAGACAGACAGACAGACAGACAGACAGACAGAAAAAGTTACAAATGAGTAACGCTAACAATTTAGCACGTTACAAACGCAAATAAATCAGACTGCAAACTTTTCTGTTGCTCATGAGGACTATTCATTGACAAAACTTACAGCGTGATGCAATTATGTGATGTTTAGCTAATAAGGAGAGTTAAAACTTGTGTGCTCAATAACTGAACTAAGAGTATCACGCCTACCTTTGGCCTGTCTGTTGTATTACAAAGTATTCTTCTTCTTCGCTGTGAAAACTAGCTAGATCTGCCCCCATTTCTCGACAGTAGTCTAGGGCGTCGTACCAGTTAGACCTATCTTCGAACGGCATGATATATGCCTACAACAAAGGTTTAACTATTTCAGAGGGGTGTCATTATTTAAGAATACATGGGGTATTGATGACTTTAGTAGACCGAGTGACTGTGTGGTAACTGCATATCTTTGCCTATGCCTAGAACGTATATATATGCCATTCTCGAATGGTTGGTTGTCACGATTTGTGTCCGTACAATGTTGTGTCCTTTTCACCGCCAGTTTTTACAGTTTTCCCACCTCCTTGGTTTTACTGGTTTTATTTTTCGTCTTACATTTGACGACATATGGTACCGCCATGTAGACGAATTTCGTTTTTGTTTTATTTACAAATTTTACATTCCATTGTAATTTTATTTCAGATTCCCGAGGAATGTCTTCTGTGTATAGACTGAGACTTCGCATAAAGTTGGGTTTTCATTCACCAAATTGGCCAGGCGACTTGCATTTTACCAATCTATTTGTCTAACTTAAAGCCCTGATTCAACCGTCAACAACAAAGGGCAATGATCTAACTAGTATATAGTTGGATTGATCGAGTACTCCGTTATAAACTTGAATATTACTGTTAGCATCAATTGTTACGTAATTGCCATTACCTTAAAACAGTTGTCTTCATAAGTAATCCAACCAACAGGACATATTTCGGAATCTAACCACACAAGCTCTTCTTTCTGAGCTTTCCCAGCAGTCAGTTGGCAAACTGTAAAATGTAGTGATAACAGTTGACATAATTACATATACAATCTGACATACTTCGTAGAGTAGACAGTTTTGTAGATGACAGCTAGTTAAACGCTTGGTTTATCATTTTGGCGTTTCCATGTGCGAGTATTTGCTATCACTGAAACTTTACACTTTACATGATTTTTGTAGCATATAGAAAAAACATGATTGACGATGTACTTAAAGAATATCATTTGTATGTAATTCATATTATGGACTTTGTCATGAGGACGAAACAACTGAATTTTTGTTTGGCCGAAATAGCGTGTGCCGCTACCGATATTGTAAAATTAAGACCATAGCTGTAAATATCGCCAATGCGCTGGGTTTCATATTCTTACCTGCCAAGCAGAGTGTCCAGAGAAACACAACCTGAAACATAACGCTCAATTGGTAACAGCAGTACGGGGTGGGAAAGAACTGACTGAATCTGTTGTTTACCTTCGAAGTACACTTTGTATCTCGACACTACAATGGAGTATGACCTGATGAGCTGGTTAAAGTTTTTCTCAGCTAGTTATACATTACTTTTTTACTACTACATAGTGAACCCTGACTTTAAAAACAATGTGTGAATGTTAGTGGATATGTATTCGACTGTGTTAGGCATGTTGCGATTCGAGGCACGTGACAGCTATTGCAGACTAAGATGTGTTCGGAACCTTTAACATTTTGATTGCGTCAGTCGGGGAATCACGATGTTATATATATATATATATATATATATATATATATATATATATATATATATATATATATATATATATATATATATATATATATATATATATATATATATATATATGACAGGTCACTAGGTGCATGGGGATGTATTATATTGTCTCAGACTGTAGGTTATTGTACTCTGTCTTAATTATAATTATATCCATAAGCAGTACACCTAGGTAAGCCATTCAGCATGCATATGGACTTGTATATATCTCCATGGATATATCGATCCATCCATCCATCCACCCACCGACCCATTCACTGCACACGTCCCCCCTCTTTCTCCCTCCCTCCCTCCCTACCTTAATTCATTCATTCATTCATTCATTCATTCATGCATTCATTCATTCATTCATTCATTCATTCATTCATTCATTCATTCATTCATTCATTCATTCATATCACACGTATCGTTCAAACAAAAATGGAATTGAAATAGAAATCAATTAGGTGATAGTATAAGAAATGTACATCTAGTTCTAAAATATTGTCGAATACCTTAATATGATCTACCCATGCATATATTCCAATATATACTCTACACTGTTTAAAGTGTGGTATCACATAGTAGTATAGTACCGTATTGAACCACCTTAGCGCCCTGGGCTCTTTTATTATAACATTTTTTTTCAAAGTGAGGGATGGGCGCTCGCTCAGGCATCCTCCCTTGTCATGGTTGATACCCGGGTTTATTGTTTAACAAGCATATATTGGGAGTTCATTCATGTATGACTGAGTCTATTCTTGAGTGGGGGGGGGGATTTATATAGTTTAGCTCTTGTTGATCATCACTGTGATATTGTAAATAGAATTTCAAGAGCAAATATACATGAAACATTCTGACAATACAAGAATTCATCCAACACTTTACAATGTTAAAAATAAAGTTCTGTTCATAAACAATGTTTTAATATGGAATTAGCTTAACTAGTATAGCTATCTACTTTTATACACAGATATTAAGATTAATTTACCAGTTTGTACAAGCGTCGTATGTTAGTGAACTATGGACTGGAGATGGTGAACTCAGTAAAATTGCAAATCTTGTTTATTCTATATACTATGGTAAAACAGTTCCTCAAAGGCTTTATTTAATAGAGTCTAGACATGACTGGAATTCTGCTGAATATATAAACTATCAAAATGAAACTATCTCTATACATAAGTAGCTATGAAAAGAGCCCTGGGAAAATAAAATAACAATGGAGACCCAATTTGTAAAGATCATTCGTAAATGATCTTAAAAACTACCACCACCACCACCACCACCACCACCACCACCACCACCACCACCACAACAACAACAACAACAACAACAACAACAACAACAACAACAACAACACTGTCTATTGGTCCAATGTATAATCGTTCTTAAAACATGAATAATTACATTAGTGTTACCTCCAAGTAATATTTTACATGCTTTTATTGACAAGCGTTTGTCATGACTCTACATATTTAGTATTTTCAGAGATAGCGTCCTCAAGGCGCCCTTTTGTTTCAAATTCACGGACATAAGCGTCATTCACGTAATTTACATATCGTCATGTTTAGACAATAGACATTCCAAGTTTGTTGACAAGCGTTGAACAAACGAAGTGCGTACATGTATGTTTTTACTATTTTGAAATATATTCATTGCGAGTCCTTCTTTTTTTTCATTTCAGTCAAACGTGATATACACCTTTGTCTAAAACGTGATAGACAACACGTTTGTTTAGAAATCATGGTTGAAAATGATTATTATATTTCTCACTAAAATTGGAAGATTGAATATATGTGTTTCAGAATATATTGTTTATATTGTTGTTGCTATGTGTGTTTGGATTGAAAATACCTTCTGGAATTTTTGCAGAAAAAATAAAATGATGTGGACAAACTGCCCAAATAATAAAATTTGTCAAAACAATATGAAATAGTACATGATAATCAAAGATATCAAAACATAATAATATGTTTGAGAAAATTTGTAGAATCTGAGAAAAACACGTGTGCATGATACTTCATATTTGATTAATTAAGTGCTCATTTTAATTAGTCTTGTATTCTGTTACAACGGGATTGGCCATATCATATATTTTATTGTTAAAACCTCCAATAATTGGTTCATCGGGAATGTCGCTAGGGTTTGTGTAGACTGGTAAGTTTGTCGGTGTTATTTGAACATCTGTGGATGAGTCAGGATGAGGTCGGTCATCCTTGGCCGGAAACAAATTGAAGCTCTGTTTAGATTTGTGTTGTCTTTTCCGGAAGAAATACACTGCTACGATGACCACAACGACAAGAATTACAAGTATAGTTTCAGTGACGAGGAGAATTTCAGCAACACTGGCGTCTGAAAAATTAAACATGTAAAGTTTAGTAATATATACAGTCATGTTCTTCTTAAAACTGGTCAACGGATGAAAGATAAAACCTGAGTTTTAAACTAGAACCAAATAATAGCAAGTCAGATAGGTGAGAGCTAATTATCTTTTATTACCATTTCCTTCTATCTTATTTTCAGGGGTCGGCACATGGTCTGTCGTTGTACTCGTTTCAATTGTTGTTGCTGTTGTAATTGGTGCAACTTCTGTTGGTACAACTGGAAATCAATCAAAACAGGTGTAAGTATAATACAAAATAACTATATAACACATGAGTTCTTGAAGGAATTAGTATAACAATAATTATTGAAAATGTGTATTCTTTTAAACTATGATTTGTGTTTCAATTCACAAAATAGGAAGGACATGATGATAAGTATTTGACCCACAATAATTGTAGATTTAAAAAAAATTATGATAAATGCATGAGTCTTGATGTTGTGGAGATACTTACATTTTGGCACTTTGCAAACATATCCTTTATGATTGCCCGTGTCAGAGCAGTGAGTGTCAAACCATGCCCCGTTAATTTGTGACATAGCCACACATTCTTTATTGTTTGATGGCGCTTCCACATCCCAGTTAGTATACTGTATTGGGGAACCATCTATCCATCTGTAGCCATCTGACAAAATATATCCACAAAAACAGTCAGAATTATTCCAGAAAAAAATTATCAAACCGCGTAGCTCCTATTTATAAATATATTTGCTCTCATCTACTCCCCAAATAGATATAGTAGGACTTGTGTATGTTCGAAATCAAATGCCATTCGTCTTCGTGTCTTTGTCATGCAAATCATCAGGTAAAGATTTTTGGAGAAGACATAATCATGAGCATTATAATTTACTATTAAAACAAATGAACTGTTTCCTGAATTACCATCATACATTAAATTCTTACTTTAACCAGTTCACGTTCTGTCTGTCTGTCTGTCTGTCTGTCTGTCTGTCTGTCTGTCTGTCTGACTGTCTGACTGTCTGTCTGTCTGTCTGTCTGTCTGTCTGTCTGTCTGTCTGTCTGTCTGACTGACTGTCTGTCTGTCTGACTGTCTATCTGTCTGTCTGCCTACATGCTGGCAATGTTTGACTTTCTGTCTGTATGTCTGTCTGTCCGTCTGTCTGTCTGTCTGTCTGTCTGTTTGTCTGTCTGTCTGTCTGTCAGTCTGTATGCTGGCATGCAGGCTGTCTGTATGCTGTCTGCCAACTGTCTGTCTGTATGCTCTCTGCGTTCTATGTTGGTCTGCATCTGTCTGCCTTTCGGTCGGTTGGTCTGTCTATGTATGTATGTATGTATGTATGTATGTATGTATGTATGTATGTATGTATGTATGTATGTATGTCATTCTTTTTCTTCTGAATAGGCTAAGTATATATGTAAATCTATAACTACTTACCAGGCCCCTTAAGGTACCCAATCCAGATATCTCCTACACCACTAATCATTCCATGGATAAATACATTCTCACCAGCTTTATGAATACTGACTAATTCAGAAAAACGCATTGTGCATTCAAAGTGAGCTACTGCTGCATCAACGCTGGCAGTTTTCCCGTCAAAATTGTAACAATACGATCCATATGGAATCCAGTCTAAAGACGGGCACACACCCTTGACCATTTCAGTTGTAGTAGATGGTGGTCCTGTAAAAAAAGGATTGCTACAGTTAAGCCTGTTGCCTTTAGAACTGTGCATTTAACGTTACCTTTTTTCAAGTTACCCTACAGTCAAGAAACAACGAACACATTAAACAGAAACTGTGAAATTCCTATAGTTGAATACATGTACAAAGGATAAGTCTTGACCATGTCATTTCATAACGTGATTAACTTCATACCTGGATGATTGAAAACATTCATAGACATATCATTTCATAGTTACACAATGTAATTCCTTGGGTGAAAAAATTACTTTGAATACTTTGTACATGTGTGCATTTAATGAAGCAATGCCCAGAAGCAATTTTCGCCATAGCACTAATCGGCGCACTGATCATTTATAGCATAAACTGTCTTACATAATGTAATATTTTCTGAAGAACAAAAACCCTGTTCATACATCATACATTAGTAAAACCTTCCAATCTTATTTTAGTAGACATATCTCCATGCGAATCCTTTATTGGTATTATGTACATGTAAAATCTAGCAAGTTAACTTGAGCTATAATCAAATAGCGATATCATCAGTACGGTAACCTTTCCGTGTTATGATAAATCTTATTATATATTCATAACAAACCAAACCATAATTATCATTCCGATTGTTTATCATTTACGTTTACATCAGGCACAACTCCACTATACCAATATGCTCATATAATATATGCATCAATTTCAAACCAGTTATGCAGAGAACAGTACCTTGATAGAATTTACAGACAGATCCAGCCGTACTAACACAGTTAGTATCATCCCATCCATTCAGTGTAGCCTGTACGCAACCATCGTTTGGACCACCACTTGGTTCATCTACTGCCCAGTTGGTATAATCCACAGGTTGACCGTCAAGCCATTTATACTCGGACAGCTAAAGTGGGAGAAAAACATGCTAGCATCCGGTACTCTTCGAAAAAATATCATGTACATGATTCATGGTACATACTACAGGAAAACAATAGCCTTGATATTTCGTTAGAAACCTTGTTTGTAAATGTACCAGTAGATTAATCTTTCCACTGCTAGTCAACAATGTTCAATAATACATAGCCAGGGCATCAGCTGCACATAAACTACGCGTTAGGAAAGTTAATAACTTATTAATTAGAAAGCAATTATGATACAAATTTACTTTTCATTTTCTGACATTGGTAATTGGTTAATCGGTCCAGGAAAGGTTTATATTTTATATTGATTCCTAAAAGGAGCATTGTGACACTTGGGTAAATGAAATAAGCAGAATGCAAATAAATGTGTGGTTGATGGACACTTGCCTCTTCATTATAGGTCATACCAATCCAAAGTGGTGAGCCTATCATAAACACTAAGCCATCAATGTAAGCCTGCTCATAAGTATCAACCACACTGGTCAATCTTCCTCCATCACCTTCACATTGAGTTTTAGCTTGCTGATATGATTGATGGATAGGTGACACTTTGTAACAATTACCACCGTTGTGTGTAAAACCAGGCATGCATGGGTTTTCAGTTGTTGGTGTCGGAGTTGTTGTTCTCACAGTTGGTCTAGCCGGAATAACATCTATAAATAAAATAATACTATAATCAATTGTGATTCAGGCTACATCCTACATCGACTTTGTATGTATGTATGTATGTATGTATGTATGTATGTATGTATGTATGTATGTATGCATGTATGCATGCATGCATGTATGTATGTATGTATGTATGTATGTATGTATGTATGTATGTATGTATGTATGTATGTATGTACAACGGTATGCAGCGTATTATATTTACCATATATATATATATATATATATATATATATATATATATATATATATATATATATATATATATATATATATATATATATATATATATATATATATATACCTAGCTATGATTTGATAAAAGATCACATATAAAATAACTTATCGTAAAGTGATACGATCGTTTTAAGTCTAAGTTTTCAAATAATAATTTCTAACTTTGTCTATTCATTGAAATTATTTGCTGACCGCCCTGAGCAGCTACATTCTTTATTACCAGGGTTCAGAATTATACAATTGCACAACTCTAGACATATCAACGTACATGTTTGGACATGAAACTGTATACGTTTGAAACCAATTGAACAATTACCTTAATTCTTAATTCTGTTTTCCTGTCTAATATTCAGAAAGGAATGTTGTTATAACTATCAGTCATTGTACATTGTGATTTATTGACAGTTTACTGTACAGTAAAGAATACCTTTATTTCCCTGACATATCCATCCTTTCAAGTCATCGCAATTCACGTTGTCCCATTTGTCATCCAAAGACGAAGAGATTAGTACACAGGTACGCTGAACAATGAATAGAATACCAGAAAATTTAAATGTATAGATCAGATTACTTATCCATTTATCATTAGCTGTTGCACTTTGACTTTAAAACTTGTCCTAGTAAATGTATAAATGTATAAACAAAAAACAAAAACAAAAAACAAAAAAAAACACAAAAAAAAACAACAACAACAACAACAAAACCGAAAAAACAAACAAACCCGAAGGGACATACAATGCTGTATCATGTATCAGGTGATGTTTCAAATCGCCTCTGATTGGGTACTTACATTATTTTAGCCAGAGTTCCAGAACAGTAAAGGAGGGTATATCTATACAAAAGTTTTTTTTCAGTCGACAGTTTGAAACTGCAAATTTAAGTATCTAAGTCGACTTCAAAGATAGGACGTATGAATAGAGATTCAGATATATTTTATTAATCAAACTGCATTGTGGGAATTTTTCTCGACATTTTTGTACGTACAGTATTACGTCATTGGATCTTTTACAAATTATATCTTAATTTCAGGTTTTAATTTCTGTGAATTTCAAGTGATTCTTCAATTGGCAGAATACTGCGAGTACCTTTTTAAATATGCAACAAAACTGAAGTCCAGAAACGATAAACTCAGCGTGTGGCCTTTTAAGTTATAGTTGTATCTCTTCATCATTTGTTGAAAATGTTCATTTATTCAAGAGAAAATGGAGACTTACTCCTTGAGTATGGAATCCGGGTCTACCAACAGCCCAATTTCTATAATCTGATGGTGATCCTTCTGTCCATTTATACACATTCTGGTGACTTAGGTCACTCAGACCAATCCAGACATCCGTATCTGACTCCAACAACTGCATCGTTATAAATGCTGTTCAAAAATGAACAATAACGACAACAACAACAACAACAACAAAGCACGTTATAGAAGTTAGACCAGCGTGTCAGCTGTGACTGATTTCTTTAACTTGTTGATCGCATTATAATGGCAATGTGCTTGGAAGTTATCATGGATTTGAATACTTGAAACAAAAACTAACAAATATATCAAATGTTATTATATAACTTACTGGAGGAGAAACATAAATGTGAAATCAACTTTGATGCAAATTGTTTTCGATGAATCTATCTATCAATATAACAATTTTGTTCAAACCAGTGTTGAACTGTAATTCACAGAGTTTTAGTTTAAGACGTTGTCGTTATTACAATTTCTACAAATATTTCATCTTTCAATTAATTGCATATGCCTAAAATACTTATCTACGAACGCACCCTTACTTCATATCATTTTAAAAAAAAAAGTGTATTAGCTTTAGTTATGAACAAACTTACACTGGAGTGACTCATGATGAACAGTCACTAAATCACCACCTAGACCTCTGCAGACATCTCTTGCCGATTGCCAATCTGATTGATTATTAACATTGTCAATACCATGAAAGCTATAACATCTATCATTAAATTCCTTCCATCCTGTAGGACATGGTCCTGGCATTGGTGTTGTTTGTGGGTAGGTGATTGGTTCTGTGGTATGGTTGAATTTCTTACAAATAAAAGGATGTCTGTCACCACAGTTTAGATCGTTCCAGCGTCCTGTTATTGAAGGTCGATTAAAAGAAATACATCATGTCAGTATAAGCCATCACTCGTTTGGTCCTCGTCAGACGTCTGGGTATGTTGTATAAGAAACCATAACTATAATACAGGCACTGACAACGCACACGTACATGAAAGTTGCATTTTATCTCAATATGTTTTGTGTTTGAGTCTTCATTGTCGCATCCCACAGTAATGTTGATTTTGTGTTCACAGTGAGATAAATTGTATCATTTTAAACTCTATCAATGCACGTGTCTGTATTTTGTTTTATGTCATTTGTAATTAAAGAAACCTTCTGCGAGATGTAGAATACACCATGCTGAATTGCTGAATTGAAAATCTGTAGCTACTCTGGTTTGTTAGTTTTATACCTGAGTCTCTGTAGGTATTAACACATTCTTCTTCCCCATTATGATCATTTGGTTCATTTGTATTCCAATTATCATATCCAAAAACAGAGCCATCGGACCACCTAGAACAGTCCAAACAATAATCGTGATACCAACTAGCAGTGTTAAAAAAAATAGAATAGCAATTCACTGGTCGGGGTATGTGTAACGAACCGCGTACGCATGTTTGTTCGAAATTTCACTGAAAAGCTTGTGCTTTTTTCGTAAAAAAGGGGTACTTGCTATGTTAAACAATGTTATTCAAACATTAGGGCAAATAGTGTACATGCAGTGTATGGATTAGGTGTCCTTGAAGGTAAACCTTACGGATTTCGGAAATAAGGGCGTGGTTTTTGCAGTGATTTTCTTCCACCTTTACAAGGGTTTCTCACAATGCCTAGCGACTCGTAGCAACAAGGCACCTTAAGGCACTCTAATTTTCCTTTGCTGAACAAACAAATTTATTGGGGAATAATATCTGATTAGTACGTAGTGTTTTTGTCCCTCAACCAAAGAAGGCATGGGTCCACTTAGGTCGTTGTCGTTAGTAATCGCTAGACAGGTAGTGACAAACCACAAGTATATTTCAGCTGAACACCACAAAATCAGTGCCGTAGACACGGGATGTGGTGACGTAAAACAACGAGTCGTATACGTATAATCCATATTTTCTTTTCAAACACTATAACTTGGTTTGTGTATGGTATAATTGGTTTAATACTCACTCATAGATTCCACTCCATCCATACTCCCTCAAACCAATATATACACGGTTTGAAATTGCATCCCTTATCTGATGCACAGATAGAAAAAAAATGTGACGAATTATATTTAGGCCTACAAAAAATCGTTTGGTTCCGGTTACCCGACCCCACCTAGTTTTTTCACGCCGACCCTAAACTTTTGGTTTGTGAATTCAAGAAAGGAATAATAAAGTCTCGCAAGAAATAGTGGAGAATCTGAAAACTGACATCAACTTTAAATAGACAATATAAAACTGTTCTTCCAATCTGTAATGACTGTACATCTGATGGGACGAGATTAACAGCATAGAGACCATATGGAAAACAACAGAAAACCTACCTGAACTATATACACATCAAAAAATCAAATGAAAAATATACCTATCCCACTTATTCTAAAATTGAGCGTAATCGGAACCACACATTATTTTATTTTGTTAGGCCTAAGGTGTATGTGGTATGCATACTAAAGTACTAAGAATGTGTAATTGAGTACAATTGACAACTCTTAACCCCCAAACGCAAATCCAAACTTGTAAAGACGCTGGCAGATTTTACAGGTGGTCGGTTAGGACCAATAAAAAACGTTCTCTGGTAATTACCCACCTATTTTTCATGCCGACCCTCAACTTGCATTTGATATATATATATATATATATATATATATATATATATATATATATATATATATATATATATATATATATATATATATATATATATATATATATATATATATATATATATATATATATATATATATATAACGAGATTGAAATATATGTACCCCACCTATTTTAAAACATATATATATATATATATATATATATATATATATATATATATATATATATATATATATATATATATATATATATATATATATATATATATATATAACGAGATTGAAATATATGTACCCCACCTATTTTAAAATTGAATGCAATCAGAAACAAACCAATGTTTTTTTTACCCTTTACGTACCCGTGTCAAGTATCTGCCAATCCCGTTCACGCCTCTATCGAAAGGAGCCATTCTTAACTTTCTACAAACAATTGCAGCCAAACAAACTGAATCTAGGCCTCAAAGTCATGTACAGATTTCTTATCCACTTATCCACATTAACAACATTGACATCTTCTACGTAATTGTGAAGGGATATTAATCAGATCCCTTGAAAATAAACTATTTCATATAAGGCCTGTGAACTGATGTCCTGTCAAATCTGTAATTTTCCAAAGTGAAATGGGTACACAGTGAATGATACAACGATCTTACTTGGTTTGTAATCCAGGTATTTTCATCCTCACTGTGTATAGACACTAATTCACCACCCATAGAGTTGCAGTAGAGCCGAGACTCTGTCCAGGCTTTGTCAGTTTCACCAGATTTATAGCTGAAATAGTAGCACATCCCATCATACTCAAACCAGTCAGAGTTGCCTTGGTAACACATAGGTATGGGTGTTGGAGTGACCAATTCCATATCTGTTATGACATCAGCCAAACATAAATTTGCAAAGCATTGGCAGCTGTGTTTGTGTGTTTCGTGCGACTGGAATGCTGCACATACGTCAGAGCTCGAGATATGAACGTACAAAAATGATGTATCAATCCACCACGCCATTGGCACGTAATTCATTTATGATAATCTGATTATGCAAAATATATTTCGGGAAAATTATGTTGTATATGGTTGAGTGTGCCCGCCATCACGAACTAAATGCATAATACCAAGATCGACAACAAAAATATGTAATCGAAAACACAGCGGGCGTGAAACAAGGTTTTGTGACACTAAAATCACAAATTGGAAACACTATAGTTCAGTCATTGATTATCATTCAATTCACAAACGGACACTTCTTCTTATCTTTCAAACGGACTCTTTCTGTCATTAATGTTTTAGCCTTAGGCGTTTGAAATCTTATAAAATAAGAGAGGGTGATTTGGGACCAACTACTAAAATATGAATTTGTTTATTATCCTACATAGATGATATTGATCTCACCCCTTACTTAGTTAATGGGTCAGCTCATTGGCGACTACAAAGTCGAATTCGAAGTTTCTTTGATTTCATGACAAGTGTATTGTGAATAAGTAAAAAGAAAACAGTGTTTTTTACCTATCGATATTTTGCAAACCCAGTGACTTTGGGCTGAACATCCCCATACTCCCCATCGACCATTAGAACCCCATTCAGCTGAAACGCACTGGAAAGCACCACCACTGAATGGTTCATTGGTATTCCAATTTTCGTATGTGAGATTTGAGTTGTCGCTCCAGACATAAACTGAAAGAAAATTATGTTACATAGTTTACTTACTTTAGTTAATACCATACTTTGCATATAAAGTTGAAATTGAAATTGAAAAAAAAGTACACAGCTTTCTGAGATTCAAATGAAAAATTATGTCAATATTAAGGTAGATAATTGCCCTTTGGTTAATTCCACTTCGAACAAGACTTGGGTTGGTTTCTGTCATATTGATAATACACATATTATATTTGGACAGACAGACAGACAGACAGACAGACAGACAGACAGACAGACAGACAGACAGACATATATACACACATACATACATACATACATACATACAGACAGACAGACAGACAGACAGACAGACAGACAGACAGACAGATAGGTTTTCTTTACCCGTGTCTTCTACTTTGTCATTTAATCCATACCAGGTCCTTCCCCTAAGAGATAACAATAATAAAAAGAACAGTTCACAATTTTATCATGCGATTAATAAGACCTATTCTATATGTAAGAGTTGTTGACATGTGAAAATACTGTTACAAATTACCAACACAAAGAGCAGATTTGAAAGTTAATACAGCACCCAGCCCATCGGGCTTATTGGTCACTAAGAAATTCAGTAACTAAATCTATAGAAACGGGAACATGGAAAGAGCACAATCATAACAAGTAAAGAGTTATCATAGTATTCCATGTCAATTGAACTGTTGTTGTATAGTTTTACAAATACCTATAACAAACATTACCACTGGCGCAATCCATGGATCTATGATGAGATTATCATTGTAAATCCATGCATTAACTAACTGTAAGTCCCAATATGATTACAAGCCGATGCAGCGTACTCGGCGCGATTTCTTTTTGGCTGTTACGTTAACTGTCATTTCTCTGGGTGCTCACAAAAGAAGAAACGACAGTAAAAGTAACGGCCAGAAATTGCGCCGTGTACACTGCATCGGATTTTAATCAGATTGCTTAGAGTCCCAGACTAGCTGTTACCTTTGGTGGTTACTTACCGTACAAGTGTACTCTGTTGCCTAACATACTCCTCTTCTGCCTGACTATGGAAACTGGCCAAATCTGCATTCATGGTACGACAGTAATGCAATGCATCATCCCATGATGACTTGTCAGTATATGCCTGAATTTTACATACAGAATAAATCCTTTACTGCACAAAATAGTTGTTCATGTATTTTGATCGATTAAATTTCCTACCGTAAACTCCCAACAAAATATCTGCCCAAAATATTTTATTTGCCATGATCTATTACAAAACATTTGGTGATCACTTCGTACGTAATCGTGATGTGATGTGATGTGATGTGATGTGATGTGATGTGATGTACAGTTCTCTTCTGCAGTCATGTAAACTTTCAATGTTCTGGTTGTTTTATCATGACTTCTATTCTCTGTTGAATGTATTTACATATATTTCAATACTTTTGTAGGACATGTGGAAGATTGTCCTCATTAGCCTCACATATTATCCATATGAACTAAATATCTGAGCTGTAATATATATATATATATATATATATATATATATATATATATATATATATATATATATATATATATATATATATATATATATATATATATAATATATATATAATATATATATAAATATATTATATATATATTATATATATATACAAATCCAATTTATTAAACAAACGATCTGAATTAATATATATATATATATATATATATATATATATATATATATATATATATATATATATATATATATATATATATATATATATTAATTCAGATCGTTTGTTTAATAAATTGGATTTGTCAGCGTAGATGATGCATAGCTTTTCTGCCAGACAGAGGTCACATCGCTTTGAAACACTAGAATAGGATGGTGCGCGTGTGATGATGGTATACTCTTGACCTTTCCTTTCCAAGTTCCAGATATGTTTTGATAGCTCAGTACAGATGTGATCTCTCATTGGTGATGGATTGTTTGTGGTTTGAAACTGTTATCCGTTAAACCAATGTATTGCTTGTTGCTATCGTTGGTCTTAACATTGGCACTGTACACGATATTACTGGATTGGCATTTTCCTCCAAGGGGGCACATATCCTTAACTCGACAGTTACAGGCTACGCTCAGTGCTTTCTTCTTGGGTTCCATTATCTTTGTGCGCTTTAACAATGGATGCTATGTTCACCATGCAGCTATAGCTCACTTTGACGTTGCCTCTGTGAAATATTTTGTGCAGTTTCGAACCTCTAGGGAAGTGCTTGTCAATTAAGTGGAGGAATTAGTTACCGATGTTTGATTTTACCGTAACGGTTTTACTATAAGGTGGATTAAACAGATGGTATTTCTTCGTCTATTTTCCTCTTTACTTTTATCGACACTTTTATTGACATATGCCATGCCATCTTCATACCCGCTGTTTTTGAGTACTTTTGCGTAGATTGGGGCTGCGGAGTTAAACACACTTTCATCCTAGGAAATGTCAGAAGGCCGTTTACTTATTGCCACTGGATGATGTTTGATGATTGATGGCTGATGGTTTGTTCTAGAATGAACGTATACTGGGTGGTCATTTGGTTTCCTATATGGTAGTACTTTCCGTTGGTGAGGTTCAATGTAATGTCGAGATAGTTGACAATTTTCAAGCTGGACTCTATAGTTATCTTCAGCTTCATGGAAAATCTTGATGATATCCTTCTTCATACTTTC